>NC_057806.1:353621198-353958094 GCF_018294505.1 Triticum aestivum
CGTCGCGAATCGACGGCGGTGAGCTTCGGTGGCCGGCGACGGAAACGACGATGGTGGCGGCGTTGCAGCGCGTCCGGGGCCTCGTGGCTCGGTGGAGAGGAAGAGGGGGTCGAGGCGGAGCCTCTGGGCTAGTCGGGGGAGCGAGGGAGGCCCGGTGGCCGTGGTTTTGGCGAGCGGCGGCGACGGCGACTCTCGGTCATGGGGGGAGAAACAGAGGAGCGAGGGGGAGGGAGGTCCAGAGAGCGAGGGAGAAGTGAGAGGGGGGTCGGGGAGGTGCGTGGCGTCACCGGGGCGTCGAGGAGGAGCCAGGCAGGCTGGGAGGGAGGAGGTGGCCGGGGCGCGTGGCCGCGCGCGCCACCGAGCAGCTTCGGGGCGAGGGGGGGAAGACGACAGGGGGTAGCGGTGGCGGGCTGGGCCGCTGGAGGAGCTGGGCCAGGCTCTGGTGGGCTGCACGGGTGAGGCCAGGTAACTTCCTTCTCTCTCTCTCTTTTATTTCTATTTCAGTTCCGTTTTCTTTTATTTAATCTGTTTTGCCACTGTTTGAATTTAAAAAATAATTCAAACAATGCCAAAAACTCCTCTGAAAATATTTATGCTGCTTAATGGACTTTTCCAAAAGCACATAAAATGTTTCAGGGTATTTGGAAATATATTCTATACAAGTTATGAATATAGTTCCAAATGCAAATATAGTAATGATTTAAATTCAGTGCTCAGAATATTCCTCAAAAATGTTCATTATTTTTGGTTTGGTGCAAAACCCTTGCCAAAATATAACCAACATTATTTAAGGCCATTTTGAAAACATTGAATGCATTTTCCAGGGTTCTTTGCCCCTCTTTTATTTAAGTTTTTGAGGCTTCCAGAATTCCTCAGTTCAAGTTTCAGAAATTTAAATATGATGCCTGGATGAAGATGCAACTATTTACAAACAATAATCTAGAGCTGTGACAACTCACCCCCACTAAACAAAAATCTCGTCTCGAGATTCAAGCGTAGGGTAGGATGAAGGGGAAATGCAAACTAGTACAATCTTCACGATCCAGGTTGCACTTCGAATGAACGTTTATTCGATCACCATCATTGTCTTGAAGTCTTGCCTTGAAAATTCCTGTCAACATGACATGGAGGGAAGAAGGAGACTCTAGAAGGGTCGATCTTCTCGAAGATCGAACAACTCACGTAATGAGACATAACAACATCTCTCGAGCTGAGAGACGAAGTACACATCCATAGGAATTGGAGTGAAGCAGATGACAAAGGTTCACTAGGTAGACAACAATTCCAGACTCAAGAATGTGGTAAACGATTGTCACGTAGCGAGGAGTTGAGTTGCCATGATACCATAACGATACACCTTAGGGAAGGTGACTCGTAGAGATATCCCCTTAAGTGGCAAAAAGAATTACTTTTGATTCAGAGATCATTGAAACTCTTTAAACCAGCCTAAGACAATTCTCGAGCGATCGTTTGGAGGGGGTCGGTGGAATGGCATACTCAAACTTCGATGATGTGGATTACCTTGTTGAAGACAACGTAATGGATGAATTTGCTTATCACCGGAAATGGAAGAGACCCATGGTAGAATGGCACAGTGGTGGTGCAAGCTGGGAACAAAATGCAAATGTTGGGAATGATTCTGGTAACTGGGGAAGAACCCAACAATAGAGAGTGAATTCACTGTTTGAATAGATCATAGCATTGCCGAAGGAACTGAGAGCAAACCCAGCTAGTGCCGATGATAACACGTAGCGCTTGTGCGTGCTCTCAAGAACTTGAGCATTTCCATATTCATCAGGGATTTACCAATATCCGTGTCAAGGATCCTGGCAACACAACATACCACCATGATGAACAACGATGGACGACGCAGATGCATAGGAAGATAACATCAACTCAGGTTTCACCCTAGCGAGGCCAAGGAAACAAAATCTGGGTGATCGACCGAGAGACATTTAGCACTCCGCTTCTAATGTTCTCCTTGACGTGCTAGTGTAACCCATTCATAGATATGGTTTGATAACTAGAACATCAAGTAAAGGTCGGACTTCGGGAGCAATAGAATCCATAAGAAACAGTTACGGAGGTAAATCCTACGAAATCCTTATGGGGAGGTGGCCAACTTCCTCAAACAAGATACTACAATAACAGGTCTTCCGGCTGGGTGTGTTGGCCACGACATCCACTTTACCGGTTATCGAGGGACCAATATTATAGTTCTTGGGAAATGTTCCAACCATCATATCTGCCTGAGATTCAGATCTGGTTGGTGTCAGGTTATTCCAGACTCATCGAGTCCAGGAAGAAAAATGAAAGTTTGCAACACAAATCGACGAGATGACGTTGCGAGATTCTCGGGAAATGAACTACGATAGCAAGCTCCAAAACATGAGCTGGTTCTGCTACAAACATGTGAACACGTTGTCCCAGACAAGCATGCCCACATGGTAGTCTTACAATAAAACACTACCGAGTTCTGGTTGGGAGCCATCATCGAGGATATCGAAGTCTTTACGCAAGTCCATGGATTAGATCCCAAGCATAGACTTCTTTTCCTTGAACAAGTCAATCAGTGGCTTGGTGTGCTAGGATATACATATGGAATGAAGATGATCAGTCTAACAGACCACAGAATTCTTCGCACGTGCATGACTGACTTGGGACGATTCCAAAGGAGGTAAAAACATGCTTTCTCGAATTCACGGCGGCAACTTACATCAAAATGCACGTGAATCAAAGGAAGTCACACCTTTCATCAAACAAGTACTTCATGAGCTAGCATGAAGAAAATGCTTTCAAAAGTTTCCAACACTAACTTAATGTTCAACAACATCATGGAGGAGATAAGGATGTTGTCAATGGGCTCAACAACAACTCATCGGAATTTCCATATCACTGGACTTCCACCATCATGTGAACACGGTGATAGCATTGATCAGACCCAAAAGATATAATGGTGTATGCTCGAGGGATCAACCACGAGTAAGACAACATTACGAACATCGTTGGTTCTGACTTGATTTGACGATAGCCCACACTCAAATCAAAGGATTGATAAGACAATAGGTCCAGCAACTGATCACAGGGACCAATCGATGAAGATATCATCTTTCTTCAATACACACTACACAAGAATATCCCTTTGGAACGAACTAAGTCAGGCAAGCTTTTATCTTCCAACCCTCCAAGTTGTCGTTTAGCTTAACCAACTAGCTCAGGGATATCTAACACCGACTCTTGGAGAGAAGGTGGTTCACAAGAAACCAACTTGATCACGAGCTCAACATAGCGGTCAGGTGACAACCTGGTAATACTTCTGAGAAGATATTCAGAAAATCACGAACCACCGGTATGTTACTAAGCTCGAGAACAATCTTGCTTTTCAGGGCAAGACGATATGATCAATAGAGCAAGGATTTGAAATAATCCTAACTCATCGATCGAGGAGTGAACCAGGAGAATGGACTAGGTAGCACGATCAATCTTAGAATGATGATTCAATAAGCAACACACTAAGAATGAAATTATTGTCCTTTAACTACCCAGCAACGAGGTTGCTAGGCGTATTGATTTCACACATCACAATTCATTTGTCGGTATTCCGGTTGCATCAACACGAAGACCGAGGAATGACTAATGATGGCAAGAAGTATCACTGTACCAAGAGTTCATAGGATGGTGTGCAATTCCTATAACAATCCCGATATAAAGATGGTAATACTCCAAGGTAGAACAGAACAAAAGCTGGATTAGCAATTTGATCTGCGGAGCACAACTTCTTTGACCCAATCCTGGATATGGAAGAGGTACTGGAGTTTGTTTCTCCTAGTCATTCTGCGATAGAATGGCTTGACGGACCACAAGAGTAATAGGCATCGATGAATGAATGCACACATAATCTTGACTATCAACTGATAGACGAGGGTCAGAAAACAACTAAAGGGGAACAACTCGAGGAACATATAACTTTCTGAGTTGTGGATGCATAGATTAGTATGTCGAGCGAAGTTCAACATAATTCTTCCGGGTAACCCATGCAGAAAGGTAGAACTGGCAGAGCCACAATATATAATGGAGAACTCATCAAGAGCACTCTGGTTGTGATTGTTCAGTTTAACGAGGAACTTCTGCCATAAGTAGTTCATGGTATTTGGAAGAAGAAGATACCACGGACTTCAAGGACTATCACAAAGGTTACTAATAACCTAAGGGAGCTAGCAATTACTATCAACATGAAGTAAGTAGAGTGAATCTCGGGTTCAAGAACCCAGGAATAGAATACCTACTACTAAGTAGCATCACGGGATGCTTTCGAGAATGATGGCCAGAATCATCACACTGGGAACACAAATCATGGCTAAATTACTAGATGATCCCCTAAGACACCTAGGGTCATAATACTAGCTCCAACATATATGTCAAGGCAATAAAGTACCTCAACTCACTGATTTGTGTGATTAATCTGACCAAAGGCACATCGGAAACAGGAGGAAGGGATTTGCAAATGCATCCGACTATTTAGAAACCTGGGATGACTCGGACAGCATAACGGCTGTAAATGCTCAGAAAAGATTTGAGACATTCACAAAAATGGTGGCATAACCACTCAGAAACACAATATCAAGGTTTCGAGATCAACAGTTAACGTACGGAAGTAGTAGAAACTGAACTCAAGCTTAAATCCAACAATCTTATAAGTCTAGGATTAGTAACACGTGATCCTGATAGAAAGAAGAGATAGCCTAGTTCTTAATCCCCGTAGGAAAGATAAGATGACTCAGATCAGAAGGGCATAAGGTATAAGGAGTAAAAAGAGCCTTACGTTTCATCCCACAATCAATTCCCTTACATATAACTAAAGCATTTCTAGACTCAACTTCGACCAGTTTGGCTTGGTAATCCTACAGACAGTCAAGCTCTGATACCAACGCTGTCAGGACCCCGACTCAATGCCACATCGATCTAGCATGTAACACCCCATATCACTTTGCGGCCTCACGCACGGTATTCCCACGGGTGTCGCCTTACCTTTGCCCGGGACCGTTTGCGTCTTTTGGCACATGTATATGATAGTGTCGCTAGCATCCATATGGTAAGGAGCCCGGGCTGACATGGCTAGTCGTAAACCCAAAGTGGCACAAACTTACAGGGACAGGCATCCATGACCCAACATCGAACGTGTCGGTCATCAGCGAGTGAATCCAGGCTGTAGCACTGGGCTAGCAGGACTCCGGTGAACCGGGCTGTAGCGGGCTAATAGGACTCCGGTATTCATCGCGTGACATTTCCCCGAAGGGACAGACACAGGAACGAAGAAGGACACATGCCGGCCAGCCTAAGTGTTCCGGAGCAGTAGCAAGCTACCATGGCTCAGTGGAAACACTAGGAGACATTTCCCGGTAAGAGAGGCTACTAAGGATAAACAACTAGATAGTCAGATCCCACACATACCAAGCATTTCAACAACATACACACAATATGCTTGATATGTGCAGATACAACATGGCATCACAACATAACTCTACAACTCAAGTAATTATTCAATAGGCTCCGAGGAGCGAGATATTACAAACATGGGTCTCATGACCCAACAATCAGAGCATACAAGTCAAAGCACATGCGGAAGCTTAACATGTCTGAGTACAGACAACTATAAATGAAAAAGGCTGAGAAGCCTGAGTATCTACCAGATCCTGCCGAGGGCACAAGATCGTAGCTGAGGTAACAAGCTAAACGTCGAAGACCACGCGGAATTACTAGTGAGACTGAAGTCTCTCTGCAAAAACATAAAATAGGCAAACGTGAGTACAAATGTACCCAGCAAGACTTACATCAGAACTATCTACATATGCATCATTATCAACAAAGGGGATGGTGGGGTTTAACTGCAGCAAGCCAGCTTTGACTCTGTGGCTATCCTGAACTACGACTGCAAGTAACTCTTTTGAGGTGGCGCACACGAGTCCACATATTCACCATATCAATACACCACTATGGATCCGCTCCCGTCTCCCTACGAGAACGCCATCCATAGCACTCACGCTTATCTTGCGTATTTTAGAGTATCCACTTACACTTGTCTATGAACTATGCAAGGGGTCCAAGTTTCCATATCCGAGGAATCCGGCTATTCGAATAGATGATGTTAACCCTGCAGGGGTGTACTTCTTCACACACGCTCTCGCCACTTACCGCCCTGTACACGTCATGTACCTCGGCAACCTTCAAGCGGAAGCCGGGCGAGGGAGTCGGCCACGACCTGACTAACCGAACAAGTCTCTAGTCCAGGTTTATCGCCTATTCAGGTTCCATCCGCAAGGAGATCCGGCCGGGGTGTCGCTCACGGCCCCAAACGATGTGAGCAGGGTTCCCAAGCCCACCAACCGGGTGCCACTTGGTACACCGTGCCACTGTGCCTAGTCTGTCCCAAGCCCACCTGTACCGGGTGCCACTTGGTAGACTACTAACACTGCCTACAAACACCAGAAACTAGTTGCAACTCCTGGACAGAGATCAAGTTGATTAATAAGTCGAGAGGGGCACTTAAGCATTCCAATGTGTGGTAGTAGCTGGTCATGGATCATCAACACAGAACTCAGTTCCTGAGGACGGCTGCAATGAGACAACCCACCATGTACTCCTACATGGCCTCTCACCGCTACCTTTACCAAATCGTGTTCACACACTTAGTTCACCCATAGTAAGACATGTTCACACGCCTCTGATTCATCCCCGATGAATCAGACCTGACTCAACTCTAAGCAGTAGCAGGCATGACGACAAACATGAATGAGTAGGCACATCAGGGCTCAAACAACTCCTACTCATGCTAGTGGGTTTCATCTATTTACTGTGGAATGACAGGTCATGCAGAGGATAAAGGGGTTCAGCTACCGCAGCAAGTAACAGTTGAATCGTTGTTGTCCTAATGCAATAACTGAGAGCAGGAGCGAGAGAGTAGGGTTTTATCGAAATGAACAAGGGGGTTTGCTTGCCTGGCACTTCTGAAGATAATATAGCTCTTCATCGGTGTCATCGATCACATCGTCGGTACACGTCTATCGAGAGGGAGCAACACCGGCAAACAGAAGGAAACACAATCAATGCAATGCACAATATGATGCATGCTATGACATGGCAACATGCTGGTGTTTTGAGCTAATGCATCTAGCAACAAGTTAAATGGAGTTGGTTTGAATCCTAGGTTCAAATTCAAACTCCATATGTGATTATTTAAATGCCATTCACTTCATTTGTCCTAAACAGTAGTGACAAGTTGTTCTAACATGCATGAAAATGGTACAAATGGATTCCTTGAATTTTTCTGATAATTTTTCATATATAAATTATTTAATTTGGAGTTACGGTTAATTTTCTATGATTTATTGAAGTTTATACAACTTCTGGAATTTTCTGAATAAAACAAATCCAGAAAACATTACTGCGTCATCCTGACGTCATGATGACGTCAGCAGGTCAACGTGGCACAGTCCAGTCAAACCTGACAGTGGGTCCCGCATGTCAGTGAAATTAGTTTAGTTAGAATTTAATTAAACTAAACTGGGTTAATTAACAGGGCTGGGCCCCACCTGTCAGTGAGTCAGTGGGTTAGCTAAAATTTAATTAGCATCTAAACTAAATTAGCAGGGCCCCGGGCCCACATGTAAATGACCCAGGGGAGGTCAAACCCCTGGTCAACAGGGCCTAACACGCCGGCGGTTCGTCGCCGGTGGCAACAGGCGCGGTGGAGGGCTCGGGCTCGCTCCTCCGGCGTCCAAATGGACGGAGGAGAGCGGCTACGGAGAGCTGGAGCTCACCCGCGCCCGTTTCAGCAAGCAGCAGCAGCTAGGGCGGCCGGAGACGACGGCCCCGAGCTCGGCAGCGGCGGCCGGAGCTCGGGCGTGCTCGGGTTCGGCGTTACACGGCACGGCGAGGTCAGCTGAGGGCCTCTACGGATTACTGGGGTCGTCAGGAGCACTCGAAGGCAACGAGCGCAGGTGGAGGAGCCCGGGAGCACGAAGCTCACCGGCCATGGCGGACGGCGGCTTCGGGTGCTCGTGGGGCGGCGGCTACAGGGCGCGCGCGAGAGAGAGAAGTGAGGGGAAACGACGGCAAGCTCACAGGGAGGCAGCAGGGTGGCTCAGTGGGCTCGGAGACGCGCCAGGCGTCGCGAATCGACGGCGGTGAGCTTCGGTGGCCGGCGACGGAAACGACGATGGTGGCGGCGTTGCAGCGCGTCCGGGGCCTCGTGGCTCGGTGGAGAGGAAGAGGGGGTCGAGGCGGAGCCTCTGGGCTAGTCGGGGGAGCGAGGGAGGCCCGGTGGCCGTGGTTTTGGCGAGCGGCGGCGACGGCGACTCTCGGTCATGGGGGGAGAAACAGAGGAGCGAGGGGGAGGGAGGTCCAGAGAGCGAGGGAGAAGTGAGAGGGGGGTCGGGGAGGTGCGTGGCGTCACCGGGGCGTCGAGGAGGAGCCAGGCAGGCTGGGAGGGAGGAGGTGGCCGGGGCGCGTGGCCGCGCGCGCCACCGAGCAGCTTCGGGGCGAGGGGGGGAAGACGACAGGGGGTAGCGGTGGCGGGCTGGGCCGCTGGAGGAGCTGGGCCAGGCTCTGGTGGGCTGCACGGGTGAGGCCAGGTAACTTCCTTCTCTCTCTCTCTTTTATTTCTATTTCAGTTCCGTTTTCTTTTATTTAATCTGTTTTGCCACTGTTTGAATTTAAAAAATAATTCAAACAATGCCAAAAACTCCTCTGAAAATATTTATGCTGCTTAATGGACTTTTCCAAAAGCACATAAAATGTTTCAGGGTATTTGGAAATATATTCTATACAAGTTATGAATATAGTTCCAAATGCAAATATAGTAATGATTTAAATTCAGTGCTCAGAATATTCCTCACAAATGTTCATTATTTTTGGTTTGGTGCAAAACCCTTGCCAAAATATAACCAACATTATTTAAGGCCATTTTGAAAACATTGAATGCATTTTCCAGGGTTCTTTGCCCCTCTTTTATTTAAGTTTTTGAGGCTTCCAGAATTCCTCAGTTCAAGTTTCAGAAATTTAAATATGATGCCTGGATGAAGATGCAACTATTTACAAACAATAATCTAGGGCTGTGACATAGATCTACTCTTGTAACACTCATATCATCAATATTAATCAAGAAGGACATAGGGTTTTACCTCCATCAAGAGGGCCAGAACCTGGGTAAAACTTCGTGTCCCTTGCCTCCTGTTACCATCCGGCCTAGACGCATAGTTCGGGACCCCCTACCCGAGAGCCGCCGGTTTTGACACCGACACTACATCTAAGGTCCATGGCATTAGGGTGGCCACCCTACGGCCTGCTCTGCTGCCTGTTCTATGACCAAATCGGCCAATTTTTCCGCAGTAGGGTTGGCCAGCCTACCGCCAAGGTCTATGGCGGTAGGTTGGCCACCCTACGGCCTGCTCTGCTGCCTGTTCCGTGACCAAATAGACCAATTTTTCCGTGGTAGGGTTGTCTAGCCTACCGCCAAGGTCCATGGCGGTAGGTTGGCCACCCTACGGCCTCATCTGTTGCCTGTTCTTTCACCAAATCGGCCAATTTTTCTGCGGTAGGGTTGGCTAGCCTACCGCCAAGGTCCATGGCGGTAGGTTGGCCACCCTATAGCCTGCTCTGCTGCCTGTTCTGTGATCAAATCGGCCAATTTTTCTTCGATAGGGTTAGCTAGCCTACCGCCAAGGTCCTGAAGGAAATATGCCCTAGAGGCAATAATAAAGTTATTATTTATTTCCTTATATCATGATAAATGTTTATTATTCATGCTAGAATTGTATTAACCGGAAACATAATACTTGTGTGAATACATAGACAAACAGAGTGTCACTAGTATGCCTCTACTTGACTAGCTCGTTGATCAAAGATGGTTATGTTTCCTAGCCATAGACATGAGTTGTCGTTTGATTAACGGGATCACATCATTAGGAGAATGATGTGATTGACTTGACCCATTCCGTTAGCATAGCACTTGATCGTTTAGTTTATTGCTATTGCTTTCTTCATGACTTATACATGTTCCTATGACTATGAGATTATGCAACTCCCGTTTACCGGAGGAACACTTTGTGTGCTACCAAACGTCACAATGGAACTGGGTGATTATAAAGGTGCTCTACAGGTGTCTCCAAAGGTACATGTTGGGTTGGCGTATTTTGAGATTAGGATTTGTCACTCCGATTGTCGGAGAGGTATCTCTGGGCCCTCTCGGTAATGCACATCACTTAAGCCTTGCAAGCATTGCAGCTAATGAGTTAGTTGCGGGATGATGTATTACAGAACGAGTAAAGAGACTTGTCGGTAACGAGATTGAACTAGGTATTAAGATACCGACGATCGAATCTCGGGCAAGTAACATACCGATGACAAAGGGAACAATGTATGTTGTTATGCGGTTTGACCGATAAATATCTTCATAGAATACGTAGGAGCCATTATGAGCATCCAGGTTCCGCTATTGGTTATTGACCGGAGACGTGTCTCGGTCATGTCTACATTGTTCTCGAACCCGTAGGGTCCGCACGCTTAACGTTACGATGACAGTTTCATTATGAGTTTATATGTTTTGATGTACCGAAGGTTGTTCGGAGTCCCGGATGTGATCACGGACATGACGAGGAGTCTCGAAATGGTCTAGACATGAAGATTGATATATTGGAAGCCTATGTTTGGACATCGGAAGTGTTCCGGGTGAAATCGGCATTTTACCGGAGTACCGGGAGGTTACCGGAACCCCCCGGTAACCTAATGGGCCTTAATGGGCCTAGTGGAGGAAGAGGAGAGGAGGCCAAGGGGCAGCCGCGCGCCCCTCCCCCCAAGTCTGAATTGGACAAGGAGGGGGGCGGGGGCGGCGATGCCCCCCTTTCCTTTCCCCCCTCTCTCTCTTTCCCTCCAAGTCCTAGTCCAAAATGGAAAGGGGGGAGTCCTACTCCTGGTAGGAGTAGGACTCCTCCTGGTAGGAGTAGGACTCCTCCTGGCGTGCCCCTTGCCTGGCCGCACCTCCTCCCCCTTGCTACTTTATATACGGGGGCAGGGGCACCCCATAGACACAACAATTGATCATTGATCTCTTAGCCGTGTGCGGTGCCCCCCTCCACCATAAACCTCGATAATATTGTAGCGGTGCTTAGGCGAAGCCCTGCGACGGTAGAACATCAAGGTCATCACCATGCCGTCATGCTGACGGAACTCTTCCCCGACATTCTGCTGGATCTGAGTCTGGGGATCGTCATCGAGCTGAACGTGTGCTAAAACTCGGAGGTGCCGTAGTTTCGGTGCTTGATCGGTCGGGCCGTGAAGACGTACGACTACATCAACCGCGTTGTTATAACGCTTCTGCTTTCGGTCTACGAGGGTACGTGGACAACACTCTCCCCTCTCGTTGCTATGCATCACCATGATCTTGCGTGTGCGTAGGAATTTTTTTGAAATTACTATGTTCCCCAACAGTGGCATCCGAGCCAGGTTTAATGCGTTGATGTTATATGCACGAGTAGAACACAAGTGAGTTGTGGGCGATATACGTCATACTGCTTACCAGCATGTCATACTTTGGTTCGGTGGTTTTGTTGGATGAAGCGGCCCGGACCGACATTACGCGTACGCTTACGCGAGACTGGTTCTACTGATGTGCTTTGCACACAGGTGGCTGGCGGGTGTCAGTTTCTCCAACTTTAGTTGAACCGAGTGTGGCTATGCCCGGTCCTTGCGAAGGTTAAAACAGCACCAACTTGACAAACTATCATTGTGGTTTTGATGCGTAGGTAAGAACGGTTCTTGCTAAGCCTGTAGCAGCCACGCAAAACTTGCAACAACAAAGTAGATGACGTCTAACTTGTTTTTGCAGGGCATGTTGTGATGTGATATGGTCAAGACATGATGCTAAATTTTATTGTATGAGATGATCATGTTTTGTAATTGAGTTATCGGCAACTGGCAGGAGCCATATGGTTGTCGCTTTATTGTATGCAATGGAATCGCGCTGTAATGCTTTACTTTACCACTAAGCGGTAGCGATAGTCATGGAAGCATAAGATTGGCGAGAAGATAATGATGCTACGATGGAGATCAAGGTGTCGCGCCGGTGACGATGGTGATCATGACGGTACTTCGGAGATGGAGATCACAAGTACAAGATGATGATGGCCATATCATATCACTTATATTGATTGCATGTGATGTTTATCTTTTATGCATCTTATCTTGCTTTGATTGAAGGTAGCATTATAAGATGATCTCTCACTAAATTTCAAGATAAAAGTGTTCTCCCTGAGTATGCACCATTGCCAAAGTTCGTCGTGCCCAGACACCACGTGATGATCGGGTGTGATAAGCTCTACGTCCATCTACAACGGGTGCAAGCCAGTTTTGCACACGCAGAATACTCAGGTTAAACTTGATAACCTAGCATATGCAGATATGGCCTCGGAACACTGAGACCGAAAGGTTGAGCGTGAATCATATAGTAGATATGATCAACATAGTGATATTCACCATTGAAAACTACTCCATTTCACGTGATGATCGGTTATGATTTAGTTGATTTGGATCACGTGATCACTTAGAGGATTAGAGGGATGTCTATCTAAGTGGGAGTTCTTAAGTAATATGATTAATTGAACTTAAATTTATCATGAACTTAGTACCTGATAGTATCTTGCTTGTTTATGTTTGATTGTAGATAGATGGCCCGTGCTGTTGTTCCGTTGAATTTTAATGTGTTCCTTGAGAAAGCAAAGTTGAAAGATGAAGGTAGCAATTACATGGATTGGGTCCGTAACTTGAGGATTATCCTCAGTGCTGCACAGAAGAATTACGTCCTGGAAGCACCGCTGGGTGCCAGGCCTGCTGTTGGAGCAACACCAGATGTTATGAACATCTGGCAGAGCAAAGCTGATGACTACTCGATAGTTCAGTGTGCCATGCTTTACGACTTAGAACCGGGTCTTCAATGACGTTTTGAACGTCATGGAGCATATGAGATGTTCCAGGAGTAGAAGTTAATATTTCAAGCAAATGCCCTGATTGAGAGATATGAAGTCTCCAATAAGTTCTATAGCTGCAAGATGGAGGAGAATAGTTATGTCAGTGAACATATACTCAAAATGTCTGGGTATCATAATCACTTGACTCAACTGGGAGTTAATCTTCCTGTTGATAGTGTCATTGACAGAGTTCTTCAATCACTGCCACCAAGCTACAAGAGTTTCGTGATGAACTATAACATGCAAGGGATGGATAAGACGATTCCTGAGCTCTTCGCAATGCTAAAGGCTGTGGAGGTAGAAATCAAGAAGGAGCATCAAGTGTTGATGGTCAATAAGACCGCCAGTTTCAAGAAAAAGGGCAAAGGGAAGAAGAAGGGGAACTTCAAGAAGAACAACAAGCAAGTTGCCGCTCAGGAGAAGAAACCCAAATCTGGACCTAAGCCTGAAACTGAGTGCTTCTACTGCAAGTAGACTGGTCACTGGTAGCGGAACTGCCCCAAGTATTTGGCGGATATGAAGGATGACAAGGTGAACAAAGGTATATGTGATATACATGTTATTGATGTGTACCTTACTAGAGCTCACAGTAGCACCTGGGTATTTGATACTGGTTCTGTTGCTAACATTTGCAACTCGAAACAGGGACTACGGATTAAGCGAACACTGGCAAAGGGCGAGGTGACGATGTGCGTGGGAAATGGTTCCAAAGTTGATGTGATCGCGATCGGCACGCTACCTCTACATCTACCTTCGGGATTGGTATTAGACCTAAATAATTGTTATTTGGTGCCAGCGTTGAGCATGAACATTATATCTGGATCTTGTTTGATGCGAGACGGTTATTCATTTAAATCAGAGAATAATGGTTGTTCTATTTATATGAGTAATATCTTTTATGGTCATGCACCCTTGAAGAGTGGTCTATTTTTGATGAATCTCGATAGTAGTGATACACATATTCATAATGTTGAAACCAAAAAATGCAGAGTTGATAATGATAGTGCAACTTATTTGTGGCACTGCCGTTTAGGTCATATCGATGTAAAGCGCATGAAGAAACTCCATACTGATGGACTTTTGGAACCATTTGATTATGAATCACTTGGTACTTGCGAACCGTGCCTCATGGGCAAGATGACTAAAATGCCGTTCTCCGGTACTATGGAGAGAGCAACAGATTTGTTGGAAATCATACATACAGATGTATGTGGTCCGATAAATGTTGAGGCTCGTGGCTTATATCGTTATTTTCTCACCTTCACAAATGATTTAAGCAGATATGGGTATATCTACGAGATTAGAGAGGCTAAACCCTAGAAGCTAGCCTATGGTATGATTGTTGATGTGTATGTTGTCCTACGGACTAAAACCTCCAGTTTATATAGACACCGGATAGGGTTAGGGTTACATAGAATCGGTTACAATGGTAGGAGATCTTCATATCCGTATCGCCAAGCTTGCCTTCCACGCCAAGGAAAGTCCCTTCCGGACACGGGACGAAGTCTTCAATCTTGTATCTTCATAGTCCAGGAGTCCGGCTGAAGGTATAGTTCGGCTATCCGAACACCCCCTAATCCAGGACTCCCTCAGTAGCCCCTGAACCAGGCTTCAATGACGACGAGTCCGGCGCGCAGATTGTCTTCTGCATTGCAAGGCGGGTTCCTCCTCCAAGTACTTCATAGAAGATTTTGAACACAAAGATAGTGTCCGGCTCTGCAAAATAAGTTTCCACATATTTCCCTAGAGAGAATAATATTTACACAAATCTAATCTGCTGACGTACTCCGTAGTGTGACATCACACCACAGCCAAGCTTTTATTCGAACCGTTTTACTGTCCCATCTTAGCGCGTTATGCGAGGTGGTTTCCTTGGCACGTCTTGTTAAAGCAGAGATCGTGTCCCCTTATTCCGGGATTCTCATCAATACGGGCGTGGGTAACCCAACCGCGCCATTGATTACGGCGCTTGGAGATAAGCGAGTTTTACCAGGCTGGTGGGGACACGTAGTTGCGTCCACCCATATAAGGGGATAAGGATCCACCTCTTCACCCACGCCTTCTTCCTCCTTTTCCTATCCATTCTTGCGCACTCGAGCTCCAGCGCCCAAGTCCGCACTACCACCTCAACCTTCTCCAGTCATGTCCGGAGCAGGAGGCAAGTGGATGGTCTCCTCCGTCATGGAGGGACACATGAAAAAGCTGAGGAAGGCCGAATATCTAGCTAGCGACATCGCGCACCGGCTTCCCGAAAAGGGGCAGCTCATCCCCACTCCTAGGCCCCATGAGAGGGTGGTATTCCTCCCCCATTTCCTCCGCGGACTGGGCTTCCCTCTGCATCCATTTGTCTGGGGGCTCATGTTCTACTACGGCCTGGATTTCCATGATCTGGCCCCAAACTTCGTCCTCAACATCTCGGTGTTTATCGCCGTGTGCGAGGCTTTCCTCCGCATTCGCCCCCATTTCAGCCTATGGCTTAAGACTTTCAATGTCAAGCCGAAGGTGGTGCGCGGCAGCCAGGCGGAGTGCGGCGATGCCATGGTTGGCAAGATGGCCAACGTCTTGTGGCTCGAGGGCTCCTTTGTGGAGACCCTGAAGGGGTGGCAATCATGGTGGTTTTATGTCACCGAGCCGCGCGACGCCGAATGGGTCGCATCCCTTGAGTTTCGATCCGGCCCCCCTACGCGGCTCACCTCCTGGAAGGAGACATGCCTGTCTTGGGGTAAAAAAGGAGAGCTGACCGGACTCCAAACATGCATCCAAACCCTGGTGGACAAGAAGCTAAAGCTTGTCAACGTAGTCCAGGTTATGCTCATCCGCCTGATCCTCCCGTGCCAACGACGGGCCTTCAATCTATGGGAGTTCGACCCGGCGCAGCATCAAACTCTAAACAGGCTCTTCGACACGATGTACGAAGATGCCTGGAGGATGCTTTTCAAGGGCGCTGAGGCTCCCGCATCCGCTACCGAGGATCGCGGATTCAGCACGCAGCGTCACGCGCTCGCGGTAAGCTGTTGTTTCCTTTTACAGGGTATCAGTTTTCCATAGTTTGACTCTATGCGGGATCTAAGCTCCCTTTCCTCTGACAGGATTGGCAGGTGACGTCCGGACAGATCAACTGTCCGGCCCCTTTGCCCAAAGGCCCAGCGGACGCTCGCTTGGCGAGGCTGCTAGTTCCGGCACCCTACGTGGTGCCGGAGAAGAAGGCCATGAAAAGGGCCACGGGGACTCGAAAGAGCGCCCGGCGCCAGGAGGTGTTAGATTCATCATCCGACGGTCCCGAAGCGCCTTCCTCTTGCGAAGACGAGGAGGAAGAAGAAGAGACCTCTCCCCCTCCAGCGGGAGGAGAGAAGAAAAGGAAGGCCGCCCTCTCTGAGGAGGCCGGACGGTCCAAGAAGGGGAAAACCCTTCCTCCGGACTACTCCGTCGACGCTGACGACGGCGGAGATGAGTGGCAGCCCAGGGCCAAGCCCCTGGCAAAATCATAAGTATCTAGATGTCGGAGTAGTTCATAGTATTCGTTTATTGCACAACTTTCCCTTATGTCGAATATGCTTATGCAGCCCACCCAAAGACCGGCTCGACGCATCGTCGAGCGGCTCACTGGACTCGTCGGATGTGAACTCGCTTCCGACGGCTTCCTCCCCCCGCCCTACGGATGACACCGAGGTGTTGTCCCAACAGGTTCCAAGCAGGGAGGAGGTGGTCCCGGAGGCGCCGCAAGGCGACCTCCCGGACTCCAGGAGTAAAGGGGATGAAACCCCCCCAGGGCTCCAAGTCCGGCTCTAGGCCGGACACCGCTCCGGAACCTTCAAAGGTTCCAGAGTCCGGCGGGGGACCTCCTTCCAAGAGGAGCAAGTCCATCGTGTCGGCGGCCTCCGTCCAACCGGAGGCGTCGGACAATATGCTGGAGGCACTCGCCTCCATCGACGAGGAGCACCGCGCTATTATGAGTGCGGTGGTCCAGAAGGTTCAGTCCGCAAAAAACGGACTGACTGAAGCTTGTACTAGCCTTTTGACAGGCTTCGAGGTAAGTAAAGAAAGTGTAAATAATAGTACCGCATAGACAGTAGCCCCTGATGCTCTGTTTGGCGTTCGGGAAGAAAAAGCCGAATAGAGGATCAAATAGAATTCACAGGAGTCTAACAAAAATGAGTCAATATGCGTGTGCAGGCTACCCTGCTTGTGTCCGCCGCACTGACTGCGGAAGTGGACACGCTAAAGCAGGACCTCGAAAGGTCCGAGCAAGAGCTCGAGCGTGCCAAGAAGCAGCTCGAGGACAATGAAGGTAAGAAATACCTTGTTAAATATATATATATAAAATAGGTGCAATTGCAAAAAACGACAGGATTATCGTGGCTATTGTAGGGGCCACGTCTGAGGTGGCGACCCTTAAGCAAGCGCTGGACGAGGCCGAGAAGAATTCGGCCTCGGTGCGCACCGAGCGGGAGAATTATGAGGCCGAGGTTGGCAAGGTGCGGCAAGAGCTCCAGGCTCTCATGGAAAAACATGAGAGTTTGGAGCATGACTCGAAGATGCAAGCGTCCGAGCTTGCGGTGGCTATTGAAAATGCCAAATCTGCCAAGGCCGAATCCCAGAAGACCCTCCAGGAGTTGGATGAGGTGAAGAAGATAGCGGCGGGTAAGGCATTCTTTATGCAAAGTAAACACATAAACGTGAGTTACTTGATACTTACCCGAATCCGGAGCTCTCCAGGGGCATTTGCAGATCTTCCCCGGAGTGTATCCGATGCCGCCGCATTCTATCGAGCCGAGGAGGGCAGCTCGACAAAGAAGGTGTTCTGGTCTCAGTATGCTGAGGCCGGACACCCCGTGCCCCTGAGCGACCAGCTGAAGCAACTGATCGAGCTCCACAAGGCGTCCGAACAGGCCATGAAGGGCCTCCTAGTTCGGCTGTGGCCTGGAGAGGCTCCGCCTGGGAGCAATTTTGGGCTGGTGCGGTGGCTGGTGGAGGCCTGTCCAAGGCTTGAAGTCGGCAAGCGCTCCATCTGTATTGAAGGTGCCCGTAGGGCCTTTTCCCGTGCTAAGGTGCACTGGGGCAGGTTGGATGCGGAGAAGCTTGTGAAGGACGGGCCACCAGCGCGGAAAGAGCATCGCAAGCCCGAAAATTACTATAAGGATGTTCTGAAGGGTGCCCGCCTTGTGGCGAATGAATGTACTAGGGATGTAATTTTTTAGTAAAACTCGCTCGTGTTTGTCCTGTGCGCTGAAAACTTGTTCATATGAGCTGAGCAATGCTGCTTGAATTTAAAATATTACCTTCTGTGCGGCTGTTTATCAATACTGAGAGATGGCGAGTCGTCTGCTTCTGCCCCCTTGCCGCTAGTGCTGGGGTGTTCGGGGATAAACCTGGGCGCTCTTTTTCCCATATTTGGGTCCTTCGAGGGAGGCACTCAGCCCAACGAATGAGGCAATCAGACTATAATGCGTGAACACTCTCACTTAGCCATAGAATTCTATAATTTTAAATTTCGGCGAAGCCCCTAGTATTCGGAAGACCGAGTTCGGGGCGCTATCCACGCCTTGGCCGGACAGAGCCGACTCCTCGCCCTAAGCATCATAAGTCTTTAGGGACTCGAAAAAACCTCTTGAACAGTGACCAACTCTCACTTCATGATGACAGTCAGTTTTAGCTTTCTCCACTGAGGTGCTCGGCCCAGCTCAACTGGGGCACAATCGCAGTGGTTCTCCTAGTGCTACCTTAGCCGATATAGCGAAACGTAAGGCACCAAAACATAGGAGCCGGGCAAACCCAACTATTGACCCAAGACATGATTCGGAGCCGATGCATATAGTGCTATAAGTTCGGGGTGCCGCACCCGTGAAAGTGTTCGGACTTCTCACACCATATTGAGGGGTACTAAAGCCCCTGGCGTATTTTGGCCGTACCAACGTGTACGGGTGCAACATGTCGTTAAGGAACATAAAAAAAGGTAATGCAAAAAATAGACAAAAGCTATGCATTGTTTATTAAAATAGCTGCGATCAAAGCAGAACGATACAAGTAATGCGATAAACGAAAAGTTGGACTATTTAACATGTCTGCTCCAGGGGTAAGCTGCGGAATAGTATGCGAGACAGGTATATTGCTCGTGATAGAGACCACCTGGGATTTCCGTAATGCGGCATGGCTTGTCTGCTTCCCTGGTCCTTGCATCGTTTGTGCGGCAATTGAACTGCCGAACAGGCCTTCCGAAGAGTAGAGTCCTGGAAGTAAGAGAAAAGTAAAAAATTGGCAGCCCCTGGTGCGGTTTAAGCCGTGTTTTGGGCGTGCCGTGATGGTGCCCCTCCCCTATGCCCATGGTATTTCCAGAGCGTAGTTATGGACGCGAAGTACTGGCGTCGCCTTTTTGCGAGGGTTGGGGTTGGGGCCGCATTGCTACGCCTGCTCGGAACATGCCAGGCGGTCTTGTTGTAGGTTACTCCGGGCGCGCTTGATGGTGTCCGGACGTTTAATGGCCGGACTGGAGAACTGCCTGAAGAGGCTGCTTTGTACTTCCGCTGCAAGGGCCGTCGTGTGCTCCTCCGTTCGGAGGGAGCATTCGGTGTTTCCATTGACCGTAATTACTCCACGAGGGCCTGGCATCTTGAGCTTAAGGTATGCGTAGTGCGGTACCGCATTGAATTTGGCGAATGCGGTTTGTCTGAGCAGTGCATGATAGCCACTGCGGAATGGGACTATGTCGAAGATCAATTCCTCGCTTCGGAAATTATCCGGGGATCCTAAGACCACTTCAAGCGTGACTGAGCCTGTACAGTTGGCCTCTACACCTGGTATTACGCCTTTAAAGGTCGTTTTGGTGGGCTTAATCCTCGAGGGATCGATGCCCATTTTTCACACTGTATCCTGGTAAAGCAGGTTCAGGCTGCTGCCGCCGTCCATGAGGACTTTAGTGAGATGAAATCCGTCAATAATTGGGTCTAGAACCAATGTGGCAAATCCGCCATGACGGATGCTAGTGGGATGGTCTCTTCGATCAAAGGTGATCGGGCAGGAGGACCATGGGTTGAACTTTGGGGCGACTGGCTCTACCGCGTATACGTCCCTTAACACGCGCTTCCGCTCCCTTTTGGGGACGTGGGTGGCGTATATCATGTTCACCGTCCGCACTTGTGAGGGAAAACCCTTCTGTCCATTATTGTTCGGCGGCGGGGGCTCCTCGTCGTCATCGCTATGCAGCCCCTTGTCTTCATTGTCGCGCTTAACTTGCCTGCCTACTTGAACATCCAACAATCCCTGTTGGTGTGATTGGCCGGCTTTTCGGGGGTGCCATGTATTTGGCACAAGCGGTCGAGTATTCGGTCCAAGCTGGACGGGCCCCTAGGTTTCCTTTTGAATGGCTTCTTCCGCTGACCGGATTTAGAGCCTCTGAATCCGGCATTAACTGTCGTATCCTCAGCATTGTCGCTGTTGATGTGGCGCTTCTGCTTGTTGCGACGCGACCTGCCACTAATGTCCCTGGTGTCCGAACTACCAGGGTTCTTGGTCATATTGTTGCTACGAGCGAGCCAGCTGTCTTCTCCCGCGCAAAAGCGGGTCATGAGTGTCGTGAGTGCTGCCATAGATTTCGGCTTTTCTTGTCCGAGGTACCCGGCCAGCCACTCGTCATGGATATTGTGCTTGAAGGCTGCTAGGGCCTCAGCGTCCGGATAGTCGACTATTTGATTTTTCTTTGTTAGGAATCGTGTCCAGAATTGTCTGGCCGATTCCTCTGGCTGCTGGATTACGTGACTTAGGTCATCAGCATCGGGGGGTCGCACATAAGTGCCCTGGAAATTGTCGAGGAATGCGGCTTCCAGGTCCTCCCAACAACTGATTGACCCTGTTGGCAAGCTGTTGAGCCAATGCCGAGCTGGTCCTTTAAGCTTGAGTGGGAGGTATTTGATGGCGTGAAAATCGTCGCCGCGGGCCATGTGGATATGAAGGAGATAATCCTCGATCCATACTGCAGGGTCTGTTGTGCCATCATATGATTTGATGTTTACGGGTTTGAAACCCTCGGGGATTTGATGATCCATTATTTTGTCTGTAAAGCACAGTGGGTGTGCGGCGCCTCTGTACTGGGCGATATCATGACGTAGCTCCAATGAGCTTTGTCTACTGTGTTTGGCCCTGCCGAATGTGTGGCCGGCGTGATGTTTACCGTCTCGAGCCATGGGGTGCCCACACGATCCGTAGATCGATCGTGTTTGCCTTACCTTGTCCTCCAACATGTCTCATAAGTCCGGCGCATATTCCCGTGCCTTGGTACGGGGTGCGGCTTGAGTGGAGGGCCGGGAGGCCTCTCTGTCGCGGCCACGAGGTGGCCGTTCGGCCGCATCAAGTGCTTCCTCCTCTAATCGGGGTAGCAACCTGCGCTTTGGGTAACTCTTGGAGGGGCGTTCGAGTTTATGCTCTTCGGCCGCAAGGACTTCAGTCCATCTGTCAACCAGCAAATCTTGATCAACTCTGAGTTGTTGCTGTTTTTTCTTGAGTCTTGTTGCTGTGGCCATAAGCCTGCGTTGGAAACGCTTTTGCTCAATGGGATCCTCTGGCACGACGAATTCGTCATCGTCGAGGCTTGCCTCGTCTTCGGAGGGAGGCATATAATTATCGTCCTCGACCTCTCTGTCTGCCGCTCTCTCATGAGGGCTGGTTTCTCCATCCTCCTGTGCTAAACCTTGCTGGAGGGGGTTTTCTTCGGCACTCTCTGGAGTATTATTATCTCCCGTGCTGGAATCACCGTTTTTGTGTTGGCAGGATTTTGAGCGGCGCCGCTGACGCCGGCGCTTGGGCTGTTTCTTGGAGGGGTCATCCTCCGCTGTTCCATCGCCCTCTCCCTCTTTTGGGGTGTCCACCATGTATATGTCATATGATGAGGCGGCTTTCCAGGGCCTAGTAGGTGCTGGTTCTTCATCATCTCCTTCATCGGCGTCCATACCGTCGATGTCTTCGGAGTCGAAGTCGAGCATGTCGGTTAAGTCGTCGACAGTGGCTACAAAGTGGGTGGTGGGTGGGTTTTGAATTTCTTCATCGTCCGTACCCCAACCTTGCTTACCGTAGTCCGACCAGGGCTCTCCTGATAAAGAGAGAGACTCTAGTGACTTCAGGATATCGTTGAAAGGCGAGTGCTAAAAGATGTCTGCGGCAGTGAACTCCATGATCGGCGCCCAATCGGATTCGACTGGTAGGGGAGCGGAGGGTTCGGAGTTCGGAGAGGAGTCCGTCTCCTTGGAGTCACGAGCCTCGTAGAGTACGGGGCTGGTGTTCGGCTCAATCGCCGTTTGGATCGTAGCCCCCAAGGTGGCGTCCAACCACCCATCGTCGATCGGCGCGGTCGGCTCCGAACTAAGGGTCGGAGCCGATGCGGGTGCGGCCTCCAGGGCACTGTTCGGCGACAGAGCTAGATCATCCTCATCATGACAGTGCGGCGCGCTTGGCAGTGGTTTGAATCCATCGAGGATCAAGTCCCCATGGATGTCAGCCGTGTAGTTTAAACTTCCAAATCTGACCTGACGTCCAGGGGCATAGCTTTCGATCTGCTCTAGATGGCCAAGTGAATTGGCCCGCAGTGCGAAGCCGCCAAAGACGAAGATCTGTCCGGGAAGGAAGGTCTCACCCTGGACTGCATCGCCATTGATGATCGTAGGAGCCATCGGGCCTGACGGCGATGGCACAGAGGAACTCTCAATGAAAGCACCAATGTCGGTGTCAAAACCGGCGGATCTCGGGTAGGGGGTCCCGAACTGTGCGTCTAGGCCGGATGGTAACAGGAGGCAAGGGACACGAAGTTTTACCCAGGTTCGGGCCCTCTTGATGGAGGTAAAACCCTACGTCCTGCTTGATTAATATTGATGATATGTGTAGTACAAGAGTAGATCTACCACGAGATCAGAGAGGCTAAATCCTAGAAGCTAGCCTATGGTATGATTGTTGATGTGTATGTTGTCCTACGGACTAAAACCCTCCGGTTTATATAGACACCGGATAGGGTTAGGGTTACATAGAGGCGGTTACAATGGTAGGAGATCTTCATATCCGTATCGCCAAGCTTGCCTTCCACGCCAAGGAAAGTCCCTTCCGGACGCGGGACGGAGTCTTCAATCTTGTATCTTCATAGTCCAGGAGTCCGGCTGAAGGTATAGTTCGGCTATCCGAACACCCCCTAATCCAGGACTCCCTCAATGATCAACACCAAGGCTCCATGGGCGTTAGAATCATTACTGTGTAATCTAGATTATTGACTCTATTACAAGTGGGAGACTGAAGGAAATATGCCCTAGAGGCAATAATAAAGTTATTATTTATTTCCTTATATCATGATAAATGTTTATTATTCATGCTAGAATTGTATTAACCAGAAACATAATACTTGTGTGAATACATACACAAACAGAGTGTCACTAGTATGCCTCTACTTGACTAGCTCGTTGATCAAAGATGGTTATGTTTCCTTGCCATAGACATGAGTTGTCGTTTGATTAACGGGATCACATCATTAGGAGAATGATGTGATTGACTTGACCCATTCCGGTAGCATAGCACTTGATCGTTTAGTTTATTGCTATTGCTTTCTTCATGACTTATACATGTTCCTATGACTATGAGATTATGCAACTCCCGTTTACCGGAGGAACACTTTGTGTGCTACCAAGCGTCACCACGTAACCGGGTGATTATAAAGGTGCTCTACAGGTGTCTCCAAAGGTACATGTTAGGTTGGCGTATTTCGAGATTAGGATTTGTCACTCAGATTGTCGAAGAGGTATATCTGGGCCCTCTCGGTAATGCACATCACTTAAGCCTTGCAAGCATTGCAGCTAATCAGTTAGTTGAGGGATGATGTATTACAGAACGAGTAAAGAGACTTGTCGATAACGAGATTGAACTAGGTATTAAGATACCGACGATCGAATCTCGGGCAAGTAACATACCAATGACAAAGGGAAATACGTATGTTGTTATGCGGTCTGACCGATAAAGATCTTCGTAGAATATGTAGGAGCCATTATGAGCATTCATGTTCCGCTATTGGTTATTGACCGGAGACGTGTCTCGGTCATGTCTATATTGTTCTCGGACCCGTAGGGTCCGCATGCTTAATGTTACGATGACAGTTTCATTATGAGTTTATATGTTTTGATGTACCGAAGGTTGTTCGGAGTCCCGGATGTGATCACAGACATGACGAGGAGTCTCGAAATGGTCGAGACATGAAGATTGATATATTGGAAGCCTATATTTGGACATAGGAAGTGTTCCGGGTGAAATCGGCATTTTACCGGAGTACCGGGAGGTTACCGGAACCCCCCGGTAACCTAATGGGCCTTAATGGGCCTAGTGGAGGAAGAGGAGAGGAGGCCAAGGGGAAGCCGCACGCCCCTCCCCTCCAAGTCCGAATTGGACAAGGTGGGGGGGGCGGCGCCCCCCCTTTCCTTTCCCCTCTCTCTCTTTCCCTCCAAGTCCTAGTCCAACATGGAAAGGGGGGGAGTCCTACTCCCGGTAGGAGTAGGACTCCTCCTGGCACGCCCCTTGCCTGGCCGCACCTCCTCCCTCTTGCTCCTTTATATACGGGGGGCAGGGGGGCACCCCATAGACACAACAATTGATCATTGATCTCTTAGCCGTGTGCGGTGCCCCCCTCCACCATAAACCTCGATAATATTGTAGCGGTGCTTAGGCGAAGCCCTGCGACGATAGAACATCAAGATCGTCACCACGCCGTCGTGCTGACGGAACTCTTCCCCGACATTCTTCTGGATCAGAGTCCGGGGATCGTCATCGAGCTGAACGTGTGCTAAAACTCGGAGGTGCCATAGTTTCGGTGCTTGATCGGTCGGGCCGTGAAGACGTACGACTACATCAACCGCGTTGTTATAACGCTTCCGCTTTTGGTCTACGAGGGTACGTGGACAACACTCTCCCCTCTCGTTGCTATGCATCACCATGATCTTGCGTGTGCGTAGGGAATTTTTTGAAACTACTACGTTCCCCAACAGGTCCATGGCGGTAGGGTTGGCCAGTCTACCGCCGGAGCCCATAGCGGTAGGGTGCTGATCCATGTCCCTTTCCCTTTCTTTTTTTCCCTTTGTCTTTCCATTTCTTACAAACTTCTTTGAACTAAGCATCCACAAATGACATCCAGTCATGATTGAGTAGCAAAGACATACATACCTGAGCATAGTTCATTACATCAACAAATGAAACTTGTTCAAATGAGTCACAACATCTACCGGTTCGAATGACAGGAGTTCAAACTAGAAGATCAAGCTCGAGCATATATTTTCTACAAAGGAAAAAAAAGATCTAAAACGTATAAGACGTTCAATTTGTGAGTCACGTTCAGGATTAGGCTTCAGTTGAAAATCCGACGATCCCGCCCAATTCTCCAACACGCCTTTCGTTTTGCCGAGCCAGGCCCATCGAGCACGACATTTCGGAATCTCTGACTTACCTTGTTTGATTGCCCATCCAATGAGCTGCCCGGGTTTTCTCAAGTCCCGCTCACGGAATTCTTCTTTGCTCACAGAGAAAAAGATCTTCGTTGCCAAAGAATGTCTGCAAGCATATTCCATCTCATGCAGTTCATTAAGTATCTTCTGTTTTTCTTTCACAACCCTCCGAACAACTTTTTTCTCCTTAAGATTAGAAGGTTCCTCCATCAAAGGATACTTGTTGAAATCCATCATGGCATCATTTGCCTCATGATTGCTCTTAAACCATGCTTCAAGCTCCCTCTTGATACCAAGTTGTCGCTCCGCTACAATCTTCTCATGATGTACTGCCAGACTCATAGATGCAATGTCACAACACTTCTCATATGCTTTCTTCATCATCTCCGGGGTCCTATTTTCCATGCTACATGAAATGGAACAAACTGCTACCTCTTGAGCACTACGTTGGATTTCCCTGAAGAGGAGAGGATGATGCAGCAAAGTAGCGTAAGTATTTTCCTCAATTTTTGAGAACCAAGGTATCAATCCAGTAGGAGGCTACGCGCGAGTCCCTCGTACCAACACAAAAACAATAGCTCAATGCAGCCTACGTGCTTAGGGGTTGTCAATCCCTTCATGGTCACTTACGAAAGTGAGATATGATAGAGATGATAATAATATTTTTGGTATAAAGATGCAAAGTGGAAAGTAAAAGGCAAAGTAAAAAAGCAAAGCGATAATAAAGTAATGGGGATTGATATGATGAGAAAGAGACACGGAGTCCATAGGTTTCACTAGTGGCTTCTCTCAAGAGCATAAGTATTCTACGGTGGGTGAACAAATTATTGTTGAGCAATTGACAGAGTTGAGCATAGTTATGAGAATATCTAGGTATGATCATGTATATAGGCATCACGTCCGAGACAAGTAGACCGACTCCTGCCTGCATCTACTACTATTACTCCACTCTTCGACCGCTATCCAGCATGCATCTAGAGTATTAAGTTAAAAACAGAGTAACGCCTTAAGCAAGATTACATGTGTAGAGGGATAGTTTCATGCAATATGATAAAAACCCCATCTTGTTATCTTCGATGGCAACAATATAATACGTGCCTTGCTGCCCCTTCTGTCACTGGAAAGGACACCGCAAGATCGAACCCAAAGCTAAGCACTTCTCCCATGGCAAGAACAACCAATCTAGTAGGCCAAACCAAACTGATAATTCGAGGAGACTTGCAAAGATAACCAATCATACATAAAAGAATTCAGAGAAGATTCAAATATTATTCATAGATAGACTGGATCATAAACCCACAATTCATCGGTCTCAACAAACACACTGCAAAAATAAGATTACATCGAATAGATCTCCACAAGAGAGGGGGAGAACATTGTATTGAGATCCAAAAAGAGAGAAGAAGTCATCTAGCTACTAACTATGGACCCGCAGGTCTGAAGTAAACTACTCACACTTCATCGGAGGGGCTTGGATGATTATGTAGAAGCCCTTCATGATCGATGCCCCCTCCAGCGAAGCTCCGGAACAGGTCCCAAGATGAGATCTCGTGGATATAGAAAGTTGCGGCAGTGGAATTAGGTTTTTGGCTCCCGTTCTGATCGTTTGGGGGTACGTGGATATATATGGGAGGAAGAAGTACGTCGCTGGAGCTTCGAGGGGCCCACGAGGCAGGGGGCGCGCCCTGGGGGGCACCCTCCACCCTCGTGACCGCCTCGTGGCTTTCTTGACAGAGGGTCCAAGTCTCCTGGGTCTTATCTGATGAGAAAATCACATTTCCGAAGGTTTCATTCCGTTTGGACTCCGTTTGATATTCTGTTTCTCCGAAACACTGAAATAGGCAAAAACCAGCAATTCTGGGTTGGGCCTCCGGTTAATAGGTTAGTCCCAAAAATAATATAAAATTGGATAATAAAGCCCAATAATGTCCAAAACAGTAGATAATATAGCATGGAGCAATCAAAAATTATAGACACGTTGGAGACGTATCAAGCATCCCCAAGCTTAATTCCTGCTCGTCCTCGAGTAGGTAAATGATAAAAACAGATTTTTTGATGTGGAGTGCTACTTGGCATAATTTTAATGTAATTCTTCTTAATTGTGGTATGAATATTCAGATCCTAAAGATTCAAGACAAAAGTTCATATTGACATAAAAATGATAATATTTCAAGCATACTAACTAAGCAATTATGTCTTCTCAAAATAACATGGCCAAAGAAAGTTCGTCCCTACAAAATCATATAGTTTAGTCATGTTTCATTTTCGTCACACAAGAATCCTATCATCATGGACAACCACGATGACAAGCCAAGCAATTGTTTCATACTTTAGTAGTCTCAAACCTATAAACTTTCACGCAATATATGAGCGCGAGCCATGGACATAGCACTATGGGTGGAATAGAATATAATGAGAGGGGTTTATGTGGAGAAGACAAAAAAGGAGAAAGTCTCACATCAACGAGGCTAATCAATGGGCTATCGAGATGCCCACCGATTGATGTTAATGCAAGGAGTAGGGATTGCCATGCAACAGATGCACTAGAGCTGTAAATGTATGAAAGCTCAACAAAAGAAACTAGTGGGTGTGCATCCAACTTGCTTGCTCATGAAGACCTAGGGCACTTGAGGAGGCCCATTGTTGGAATATACAAGCCAAGTTCTATAATGAAAAATCCCCACTAGTATATGAAAGTGATGACTCGAGAGACTCTCTACTATGAAGATCATGGTGCTACTTTGAAGCACAAGTGTGGTAAAAGGATAGTAACATTGTCCCTTCTCTCTTTTTCTCTCATTTTTTTGGGCCTTCTCTTTTTCTGGGCCTTTTCTTTTTTATGGCCTTTCTCTTTTTTTTATTCCTCACTTGGGACAATTCTCTAATAATGATGATCATCACACTTCTATTTATTTACAACTCAATGATTACAACTCGATACTAGAACAAAGATGACTCTATATGAATGCCTCCGGCGGTGTACCGGGATATGCAATGAACCAAGAGTGACATGGATGAAAGAATTATGAATGGTGGCTTTGCCACAAATACTATGTCAACTACATGATCGTGCTAAGCAATATGACAATGATGAATGTGTCATGATGAATGGAATGATGGAAAGTTGCATGGCAATATATCTCGGAATGGCTATGGAAATGCAATAATAGGTAGGTATGGTGGCTGTTTTGAGGAAGATATAAGGAGGTTTATGTGTGAAAGCGCATATCATATCATGGGGTTTGGATGCACCGGCGAAGTTTGCGCCAACTCTCAATGTGAGAAAGGGCAATGCATGGTACTCAAGAGGCTAGCAAGGATGGAAGGGTGAGAGTGCGTATAATCCATGGACTCAACATTAGTCATAAAGAACTCACATACTTATTGCAAAAATGTACGAGTCATCAAAAACCTCGGTACTACGCGCATGCTCCTAGGGGGATAGATTGGTAGGAAAAGATCATCGCTCGTCCCCGACCGCCACTCATATGGAGGACAATCAAATAACACCTCATGTTTCAAATTTGTTGCATAACGTTTACCATACGTGCATGCTACGGGACTTGCAAACCTCAACACAAGTATTTCTCAATTTCACAACTACTCAACTAGCACGACTTTGATATTATTACCTCCATGTCTCAAAACAAGTATCAAGCATCAAACTTCTCTTAGAATTCAACACACTCATTAGAAAGTTTTATTATTAATCTTGCATACCAAGCATATTAGGATTTTAAGAAAATTACCATGCTATTAAGACTCTCAAAATAATCTAAGTGAATCATGAGAGATCAATAGTTTCTATAAAACAAATCCACCACCGTGCTCTAAAAGATATAGGTGAAGCATTAGAGCAAAACTATAAAGCTCAAAAGATATAAGTGAAGCACATAGAGTATTCTAAAAAATTCCAAATTATGTATGGCTCTCTCAAAAGGTGTGTACAGCAAGGATGATTGTGGTAAACTAATAAGAAAAGACTCAAATCATAAAAGACGCTCCAAGCAAAAGAACATATCATGTGGTGAATAAAAAATATAGCTCCAAGTAAAGTTACCGGTAGAAGTAGACGAAAGAGGGGATGCCTTCCGGGGCATCCCCAAGCTTTGGCTTTTAGGTGTCCTTAGATTATCTTGGGGGTGACATGGGCATCCCCAAGATTAGGCTCTTGCCAATCCTTGTTCCATAATCCATCAAATCTTTACCCAAAACTTGAAAACTTCACAACACAAAACTTAAAGTAGAAAATCCCGTGAGCTCCGTTAGCGAAAGAAAACAAAATACCACTTCAAGGTACTGTAATGAACTCATTGTTTATTTATATGGGTGTTATACCTACTGTATTCCAACTTCTCTATGGTTTATAAACTATTTTACTAGCCATAGATTCATCAAAATTAGCAAACAACACACGAAAAACAGAATCTGTCAAAAACAGAACTGTCTATAGTAATCTGTAGCTAGCGCAAGATCTGGAACCCCAAAAATTCTAAAATAAATTGATGGACGTGAGGAATTTATCTATTAATTATCTTCAAAAAGAATTAACTAAATAGCACTATCCAAATAAAAATTACAGCAGTTCTCGTGAGTGCTAAAGTTTCTGTTTTTTTACAGCAAGTTCAACAAGACTTTCCCCAAGTCTTCCCAACGGTTCTACTTGGCACAAACACTAATTAAACACAAAAAACACTACCAAAACATAAGCTAAATAATTTATTTATTACTAAACAGGAGCAAAAATCAAGGAATAAAAATAAAATTGGGTTGCCTCCTAGCTAGGGTCCAAGTCTCCTGGGTCTTATCTGATGACAAAATCACGTTTCCGAAGGTTTTATTCCGTTTGGACTCCGTTTGATATTATGTTTCTCCGAAACAGTGAAATAGGCAAAAACAGCAATTCTGGGCTGGGCCTCCGGTTAATAGGTTAGTCCCAAAAATAATATAAAAGTGGATAATAAAGCCCAATAATGTCCAAAACAGTAGATAATATAGCATGGAGCAATCAAAAATTATAGATACATTGGAGATGTATCACAAACCAAAACTCAAATCAAATGATACAATACAAACACAAAGCATAACTTATTTAGAATGACCTAGGTTACATAATGTTCTCACCGGTTCAAATGACATAGGTTACATAAATGATAAGGGTACATGCCATTACAAGTCCAAATGACACTACAACATGATGTGTTTCAACCCCATCTACTTGTCCATCAACAAGACATCTTTGTCATACGGCCCCGGGTTGCAACAAATGACATCATTTCTTTCACGGACCCAAGCCCAACAAGTTTCCCGACTAAGTATCGCCGATGATGGTTGCCTAACTAGCCAATCAATGATCTGGCCAGGGTTGTTAAAAGTCCATCTCATTCACTTCATCTCTTGTTCCACATAATGCAATTTGCCTTGCAAGAGCGCGTCTATGAATTTTTTCTTCCTTCTTCAGATTGCTTATGTTTTTCTCTTTAGCTTGGTATAATTTAACTCTGTCATCATCGCACTTCGACACATAATCCTTTGAAAAATCTCTACAAGCCGCATTCAATGCATCGATGGCTTTGACCCACAAGTCCATCTTTTCCTCAATGACTGCATGTTCACGCTTCGCCGCCGCCTCCACGGAAGTCTCAACAAAGATGATCGATCCCATCCTACAAGTCGAGGGATTACAATAACGGTCATCCAAGGCAAAAATCCTAACCATCTCTTGACAAAAACTATAACCCTAGGAGTAGATCGAGCTACAATTCGAGAGGTAACTACTATAACGTTCGTGATATAGGCATTTACTTAAGCATAACCTTAACCCTAACCATAACCTTAACCCTAACCATATAATTAAACCTAACCCTAACCAAACCCTAAATGATATTTCTTACTACCCAAACAATGCTAATGACACAAATACATTGTCAAAGCACAAACATTACCCTAAATGCATCATATACATTGATTTCACCACAACAAAACCATGAACTAGTGATTCCAACAAAATGAACAAAATGCATGATTTGAACCAACCAAATGAAGGGGGGATGGGGGAGGTACCTTGAGTGATGCAAATGCCCTCGATCCACCGGACAAATCTCAAGCAATGGAGGGGGGTCTAGTGGGTGATTTGGTGCGGGAGAAGAGGGGAGAGAGCTTGAGCTCGAAAGAGGAGTGGGGTGAATGAGTGGGTGGGGGAGCAGCACAGCCCCCTCCCCTCACAACCTTATCTAGGATCCTACCGCCAGATAGCCCGACGGTAGGTTGAAAGAGCCTACCGCCAGGGTCAGCGGCGGTAGGTCCCGTCACCACGTGCCCACGACCGTTAACGACCAGACAGTGTGAGGGAGCCTACCGCCAGGAGGGCCGTCGGTAGGCTGTACATAGCTACTGCCAGGGCCTCTAGCGGTAGCAAAAGGGTCAAATGTCGAAACCTTTTCATACCGAGGTCAGATCCCGATTTTATACGCCAAAAGGGTCAAAACATGAAATTTTGCCGCTCTGTGTTGCTGCCTTCTTCTCGTCCCACTGTCCCACACGAGGAGAGCATTTATGTGTACACCAACACAGCTATGTCAACCAGCTTTTGCCGGTGCTGGTCTGTTTGTCTGCTGGAAATGGAAGAGCAGTCCACACAGAGGAGCTTTCTCTCAACTGCTTGCCTATTACGGTTTGTTTGTTTGCTGGAAGCGGAAAGTAGTTCGCATCACACAGAGGAGCTTTCTTTTTTAAGCCTAAACCGTAGAAAAATTGTTCTACATTGTTCCACAGTATATTTTCCATTAATAAATTCATTCCTATCGCTGATACGCGACGGTGAGTAGCTAGGACAACTCTCCTCCCCCCGCCCCGAATCGCAGGCCGCTCCGACCGCGGCGGCCACCAGATCCTACCATTATGGACACCTGCTCCGCCTCCAACCTCCTGCCCCTCCCTGCCGGTGCTCCACACCACCCGCTGGGGCCTCGATTTGATCCGGCGGCTTCTCGCAGCCCTCCTCCCCGCGGTTAGCAGCCTCTACGACCACGGCGTCAGATCTAGCCTCGATGTCGCGAATCCTGCAGCGCGGCGGATCTTCCAAGACCGGAGCCCGGCTTGGTCCACCGGATCTATGCGCGTCTCCCTGCGGGGGGCCGGCGCGTCTTAAATCCATGGTTGTTCGCCCTCCTTCCCCGGTCAATATTTCCTCTTCGAGCCAGGCCAGATCGATGGAGGACGGATGGACAAAGGTCCATTCCCAGAAGAAAGGGAGGGCTGGCTCCCACTCGATAGATCAAGGCTAGTGTGCCTCGCTCCCGCGTTCGGACTGGCGTAGATCCTTCAATGCAGCTGCAGGTAGGGACGCCTTCTTAAGCCAGTTCAAGGGAAAATGCTTCTGTTGTCTTAGTAAGCACCACCGCCGCGTCGACTGCTGGGATCCCCTTCGCTGCATCATTTGCAAGCGCGCTGGGCATTTTAGCAAGGAGTGCCCACAAAACCCAAGAAACGGTGGCCCGGGAGGGGCTGCCCGTGCTCGCCTGAAGTTTCCTGCCGCAGCAAAAGCTCCAGTCCAGGACCGCGTCATCTTCCCGCCTCTGCCTCCCCCCTGCGCCCATGGCAAGCCTTGCTCTTTGCGACCTGGCCAGGCGGCCGTGGGAGAGCAACAAGGTGGTTGTGGCCACCCCGTCACTGGAGATTGAGGAGCACATCCTTCGCCAGCACGCGGTCACCCTGACCGCTGCGGACCGCTCGCACTCCACCACCCCTGTAGCTGTGGGCAGGGTCATCTTTGAGCAGCTCTCCACCCCACTGCACCTGCTCCACGTCACCGCCCACTAGCCTGAAGCCTTCCTCGTCCACTTCGTACTCCCCGTGCACCGGGACAATGCCGTGTGCCCTGGCATCATCAAGGTCGAGGATTGCAAGTACTTCATTAGGGCTTGGAATGAAGACGACCACGTCGCGCTCCTCAAGTTCAATCACCATGTGCGTGTTGTGGTGGAAGACTTGCCCATGCAGTTCTGGTCGCTGCCGGGCACCGAGGAGGCCCTCGGCGACATCGGCCATGTCGACCGGCTGGACTCGCGCACTCTGGAAAGGGGGCACACCAAGACTTTTGCCTTCTGGCTCTGGGTCTGGGATGTTGCTCACATCCCCACCAAGCGCTCTCTCTGGGTGCTCAAGCGGGGCACGGCTCAGGCTGACGAGATCATCGACCTTGCACCCGCTGATCGTCGCATCCCTCTACCACCCGGGGTTCGGTGCCACGACCTGCTGATCCACGTGGACCTGTTGCAAGACTGTACACCCCTCTCTCCACGCTCCTCCCACTCCGGGTAGAGTGGGCTGCCCTCCTCGGATCAAGACCATGACTGCCCCTTCCCGCGCATCGAGCCTGGCACCTGGATGGCCCACGTCAAAGACGGATAGGGCAGGGCCCCCAACAGGGCGCCGCATGTTCGGGCTACGGGCTGTGGCCCTGTGCTCAGAGGGGGAGGTCGCGACCATGATGAGGACGGCGGAAGCGGCGGCTCCGGACGATCATGGGGGGACCGTCTGCTCGGCCGCGGCTGCCATGTCAGGAACAGTGGCGAGGATGTCATCAAGAAGGCACACCGCCGTCGCAGCAGAATGCCACTCGGCCATCGCCACACGGTTGGTTGACTGATAACCCACAAGTATAGGGGATCACAACAGTTTTCGAGGGTAGAGTATTCAACCCGAATTTATTGATTCGACACAAGGGGAGCCAAAGAATATTCTCAAGTATTAGCAGCTGAGTTGTCAATTGAACCACACCTGGAAACTTAATATCTGCAACAAGGTATTTAGTAGCAAAGTAATATGATAGTAGTGGTAACGGTAGCAAAAGTAATGTTTTTGGAATTTTGTAGTGATTGTAACAATAGCAACGAAAAAGTAAATAAGCGAAGAACAATATATGGAAAGCTCGTAGGCAATGGATCGGTGATAGAGAATTATGCCGATGTGGTTCATCATGTAACAGTCATAACCTAGGGTGACACGGAACTAGATCCAATTCATCAATGTATTGTAGGCATGTATTCCGAATATAGTCATACATGCTTATGGAAAAGAACTTGCATGACATCTTTTGTCCTACCCTCTCGTGGCAGCGGGGTCCTAGCGGAAACTGATATTAAGGCCTCCTTTTCATAGAGTACCGGACCAAAGCATTAACACATAGTGAATACATGAACTCCTCAAACTATGGTCATCACTGGAAGTGGTCCCAATTATTGTCACTTCGGGGTTGCCGGATCATAACAGATAGTAGGTGACTATAGACTTGCAAGATAGGATCAAGAACACTCATATATTGATGAAAACATAATAGGTTCAAATATGAAATCATGGCACTCGGGCCCTAGTGACAAGCATTAAGCATAGCAAAGTCATAGCAACATCAGTCTCAGAACATAGTGGATACTAGGGATCAAACCCTAACAAAACTAACTCGATTACATGATAAATCTCATCTAACCCATCAGCGTCCAGCAAGCCTACGATGGAATTACTCACGCACGGTGGTAAGCATCATGAAATTGGTGATGGAGGATGGTTGATGATGACGATGGCGACGGATTCCTCTCTCCGGAGCCCCGAACGGACTCTAGATCAGCCCTCCCAAGAGAGTTTAGGGCTTGGCGGCGGCTCCGTATTGTAAAACGCGATGAATCTTTCTCTCTGATTTTTTCTCTCCAAACACGAATATATAGAGTTGGAGTTGAGGTCAAAGGAGCTCCAGGGGGCCCACGAGGTAGGGGGGCATGCCCAGGGGGGCAGGCGCGCCCCCACCCTCGTGGCTAGGGTGTTCCCCCTAGTCTTGATCTTTTGACAGTATTTTTTATTATTTCCAAAAATAATCTCCGTGAAGTTTCAGGTCATTCTGAGAACTTTTGTTTCAAATAACACGATGGCAATTCTGCTGAAAACAGCGTCAGTCCGGGTTAGTTCCATTCAAATCATGCAAGTTAGAGTCCAAAACAAGGGCAAAAGTGTTTGGAAAAGTAGATACGACGAAATCGTATCAACTCCCCCAAGCTTAAACCTTTGCTTGTCCTCAAGCAATTCAGTTGACAAACTGAAAGTGATAAAGAAAAACTTTTACAAACTCTGTTTGCTCTTGTTGTTGTAAATATGTAAATCCAGCATTCAAGTTTTCAGCAAAGATTATAAGCTAATCATATTCACAATAACGCTTAGGTCTCATGTTTACTCATATCAATGGCATAATCAACTAGCGAGCAATAATAATAAATCTCGGGTGACAACACTTTCTCAAAAAAATCATAATATGATATAACAAGATGGTATCTCGCTAGCCCTTTCTGAGACCGCAAAACATAACTGCAGAGCACCTTTAAAGATCAAGGACTGACTAGACATTGTAATTCATGGTAAAAGAGATCCAGTCAAGTCATACTCGATGTAAACTAATCAGTAATGAATGCAAATGACAGAGGTGCTCTCCAGCAGGTGCTTTTTTAATAAGGGGAGGATGACTCAGCATAAAAGTAAATAGATAGGCCCTTCGCAGAGGGAAGCAGGGATTTGTAGAGGTGCCAGAGCTCGGTTTTGAAATAGAGATGAATAATATTTTGAGCTGTATACTTTCATTGTCAACATAACAACCAAGAGATGGCGATATCTTCCATGCAACACACATTATAGGCGGTTCCCAAACAGAATGGTAAAGTTTATACTCCCCCTCCACCAACAAGCATCAATCCATGGCTTGGTCGAAACAACGAGTGCCTCCAACTAACAAGAGTCCCAGGGGGAGTTTTGTTTGCAATTATTTTGATTTGATTTGCATAAAGCATGGGACTGGGCATCCCGGAGACCAGCCATTTTGTCGTGAGTGAGGAGCGGAGTCCACTCCTCTTAAGAATAACCCGCCTAACATGGAAGATACGGACAACCCTAGTTGATACATGAGCTATTCGAGCATACAAAACATGATACTTATTTGAAGGTTTAGAGTTTGGCACATACAAATTTACTTGGAATGACAAGTAGATACCGTATATAGGAAGGTATAGTGGACTCATATGGAACAACTTTGGGGTTTATGGAATTGGATGTACAAGCAGTATTCCTGCTTAGTACAAGTGCAGGCTACCAAAAGACTGGGAAGCGACCAAGTAGAGAGCGGCAACAACCATGAACATGCATTAAAGTTAATGAACATTGAGTGCAAGCATGAGTAGGATATAATCCACCATGAACATAAATATCGTGAAGGCTATGTTGATTTTGTTTCAACTACATGCGTGAACATGTGCCAAGTCAAGTCACTTAAATCATTCAGAGGAGGATACCCCCTATCATACCACATCACAACCATTGAGGGAGTCCTGGATTAGGGGGTATCCGGACAGCCGGACTATATCCTTTGGCCGGACTATTGGACTATGAAGATACAAGATTGAAGACTTCGTCCCGTGTCCGGATGGGACTCTCCTTGGCGTGGAAGGCAAGCTTAGCAGTACGGATATGTAGATCTCATTCCTTGTAACCGACTCTGTGTAACCCTAGCCCACTCCGGTGTCTATATAAACCGTAGGGTTTAGTCCATAGGACCAACAACAACAATCATACCATAGGCTAGCTTCTAGGGTTTAGCCTCTTCGATCTCGTGGTAGATCAATTCTTGTACTACTCATATTATCAAGATCAATCAAGCAGGACGTAGGGTATTACCTCCATCAAGAGGGCCCGAACCTGGGTAAACATCATGTCCCCCGTCTCCTGTTACCATCCGCCTAGACGCACAGTTCGGGACTCCCTACCCAAGATCCGTCGGTTTTGACACCGACTTTGGTGCTTTCATTGAGAGTTCCTCTGTGTCATCATCATTAGGCTGGATGGATCCTTCAATCATCGATAGTGATGCAGTCCGAGGTGAGACTTTTCTCCTCGGACAGATCTTCGTATCTGGCGGCTCCGCACTGCGGGCCAACTCGCTTGGCCATCTGGAGCAGATCGAGAGTTACGCCCCGGGCCACCAGGTCAGGTTTGGAAGCTTAAACTACACGGCCGACATCCGTGGAGACTTGATCTTCGACGGATTCGAGCCCCTGCCGAGTGCGCCGCACAGTCACGATGAGCATGATTTAGCTCTACCATCAGATAGTGTTTTGGAGACCGCACCGGCAACCGCTCCGACCCTTAATTCGGAGCCAATTGTGCCATCCATGGCAGGTGGATAGACCCCGCCACGGAGGCCGCATTCTCATCGGCGATCGAGCCGAGTTCGACCTTACCCTTCACAGGAGCCATGACGCTGAACTGCCGGATTCTTCCCCGGCCACGGACTCCGAACCGCCTGCGCCCGTGCCTATCGAATCCAACTGGGCGCCAATCATGGAGTTCACCTCCATGGATATCCTTCAGCACTCGCCCTTTGGCGACTTACTGAACTCATTAAGGTCTCTCTCCTTGTCAGAAGAGTCCTGGCCGAACTATGGCCGGCCAGATCGGGATGCGGACGACGAAGAAATTCGCCGCCCACCCACCACCCACTTAGTAGCCACTATCGACGATTTGACCGACATGCTCGCCTTCGACTCCGAAGACATCGACGGTATGGACGACGATGCAGGAGACGAACAGGAGCCACTGCCCATAGGGCACTAGACGCCCACTTCATCATATCATGTATACATGGTGGACACACCCAAAGAAAACAACAACGAGGAAGGGAAGGACGCAGCGAAGGATCGTTCCCTCGAGAAGCGGTCAAAGCGGCGGTGTAAGCGCCGCTCCAAATCCCACCTCGGCGGAAACAACGATCATATAGTCCCAGCAATAGAGCAGGGTGAGCCAGCGGACGACAAAAACGGCATTGAACCACCGTCCGACCACGGCAACACGGAGAATCAAACCGAACAACCCGACTCCGGCGAAGATAATAGTCCGGATGACATCACACCGGACAGGCACCCGGAGCAACAGAATACCCATCAAAGGCTTGTTGCCACTATGAGGAGTCTGAAAAAGCAGAAGCAAAGGCTCAGGGCTGCACAAGACACACTCAGAATTAGATGGAGTGAAGTACTCAACACTGCAGCAAAGTACGGCGGTAGTCGCCACACAAAGAGCTACCCGAAGCGAAAGCTGATACCTGAATTCGATGAGGAGGCCTTAGATCCCCCGCAATCAAAAAACAAAACAGCCATCCGGTCGGATAGACGACCTGGTGGCCAACATAGAGCGGTAAACAACGCCGCACACAAGCCAGTACGCGATCCACGTGAGGGCTCGCATCAAAAGGACGGTGCAACCAGATCCATCTACGGGCCAAGCAAGCGTGCTCCAGCACGCAATGCAACACAACAAAAATCTGAACACAATGGTACACCCAAATACAGGGGTGTCGCACACCCCCTATGTTTCACCGATGAGGTGTTGGACCATGAATTTTCAGAGGGATTCAAACCTGTAAACATAGAGGCATACGACGGAACGACAGACCCTGGGGTCTGGATTGAGGACTACATCCTCCATATCCACATGGCTCGAGGAGACGATCTCCATGCCATCAAGTACTTACCCCTCAAGCTCAAAGGGCCAGCTCGGCACTGGCTTAAAAGCCTCCCCGAAAACTCCATTGGAAGCTGGGAAGAGCTCGAAGACGCTTTTCGGGCAAATTTTCAAGGGACCTATGTCCGACCACCGGATGCAGACGATTTAAGTCATATAACTCAACAGCCCAGAGAGTCAGCCCGAAAGCTTTGGAACAGGTTTCTCACTAAAAAGAACCAAATAGTCGACTGTCCGGACGCCGAAGCCTTAGCAGCTTTCAAGCACAACGTTCGAGACGAATGGCTTGCCAGACACCTCAGCCAAGAAAAGCCGAGAACAATGGCAGCATTAACAAGCATCATGAACCGCTTTTGCGCGGGCGAGGACAGCTGGTTAGCCCGATGCAGCACTAGCGACCCAAGTACATCCGAAGTCAGGGACGGTAACGGGAAGCCACGACGCAGCAAAAACAAGCGCCGAAATAAAGAAGACAGCCCGAAGAGCACGGCGGTAAACGCCGGATTCAGAAGCTCTTGGCCAGGTCAGCAAAAGCTGCCCTCCAAAAGCAACAGAGACGAACTGTCCAGCCTGAACAAGATTCTGGACAAACTATGTCAGATCCACAACACCTCCGATAAACCTGCAAATCATACCCATAGAGAATGTTGGGTCTTCAAGCAGTCCGGCAAACTCAACGCCGAACACAAGGGGCATGATACACCAAGCGAAGACAAGGAAGAGCCTCGCAAGAAAAGCACTGGGGAACAGAAGAAATTCCCACCAGAAGTCAAAACAGTAAACGTGTTACACGTGATGAAGGGGAGAAACAAAGCGGCACTCCTAGAGACACATGCCACAGGGCCTATCACTGCAGAGTTCTGTCACTGGTCGTCCAAACCGATCACCTTTGACCATCGAGATTACTCGGCAAGTATCCGGCATGCAGGATGGGCTGCCTTGGTGTTAGACCCGATAATTGACGGATACCACTTCACACAAGTCCTGATGGACAGCGGCAGTAGTTTAAACCTGATATATCAGGACACATTCCGCAAAATGGGGATAGACCCAACAAAAATCAGCCATAGCAATACTACCTTTAAAGGAGTAATGCCACGCCCAGAAGCCCATTGTACGGGCTCCCTGCTACTAGAGGTTATATTCGGCTTTCCCGATAACTTCCGCAGCGAAAAGTTAACCTTCCACATCGCTCCGTCCCAAAGTGGCTATCAAGCACTGCTCGGACGCGAAGCTTTCGCTCGCTTGAACGCAATACCGCATTACGCTTCTCTCATGCTTAAGATGCCCGGTCCACGTGGCATCATTACAGTAAATGGAAATATTGAGCGCTCCTTGCGCGCGGAAGACCGTGCGGCTGCCTTGGTAGCCGCACACTAGACGGCCTCACCAACTAGAGCATCTGACAGGTCGTTAAGACCACGGACACGGTTAGACGAGTCTGGTGTAGCTATATATAATTGATACAGGTTTGATGGCTATACCCCTACAACAATACAAGGGGCTCAACGCGTGTGAACAAGTGACAATTAGGCTCAACTTTACTCATCTGGAACTATACATGGTTTATTTAGTATAACCTACCTTTTGCATGACAACTTTTCAACTAAGTTCCTCTCTTTTTCAGATGACCATCGTGCTACACCCGTCCAGGATATGGCACAACGGAGACACAGGCGCAAACATGCAGCAGGGACCCGTTCCAAGGATTCTTTTTAGATTAAGACCCCGCGTAAACCTTTTTTACTGTCTCTTGTTGATACACATCCCTCGGATTCTTAGTACAACTGAGAAGGATTCTGACGTATTGGCATGTGGCCACGTCAGAATATTGCACGTACCTGGACACCAGGGGCTTATTACAAAGGGCACCGTTTAGCCCGGTTTACATCATAAAGACCGAATACCTTAGGGAGTGTTCGGCGTCGCGAGTTTGGCCTTATATGCATCAGCTCCGAATCATGTCTTTGGTCAAATGTTGGGTTTGCCCGGCTCCTGTGTTTTGCTGCCTTACGTTCCGCTCTATCGGCTAGGGCGGCACCAGGAGAACTACTGCGGTTGTGCCCTGGTTCATCCGGACAAGCACCTCGGTAGAGAAAGCCAAAAACTGACTGCCATGATATAGCGTGATACTGGTCAACCACTCGATGACCTAGCGGAATCTTCGGGATTCCTTCGCCTTAACGAAGGGCCATTTCCCGACTAGGCATGTACGCGCCCCGAATTTGGATGAGCGTGGAGCCACCAGGGGCTATATAGTAGCCCCATTGTCAAACTCCTCTGGCTAAGTGAAAGTGTTAAAGCATTATAGTCCAATTGCCTAGTTCGCTGCGCTATCACCTCCTTAATGGACCAAGATGTTGGATCAAGTGTGAACATGCGTCTTCTGCGAGCACCCCCGCATTATATGCGTGGGGGCTGAAGCCGACGACTGCCATCTTTCAGGTTATATACATATATACATAAACAACCACACAGGAGGCATCATAGTACTTTCGGGCAAAAGTATAAAAACAGCCTTGATAAACTCAATAAAACATTGTTTTTCAATGGGAATACATGTCATTAGAACATAATATTCTTCGAGCATTACGCTTCTATCGAACGAGCGCCCTCAAGATCTTCTCGAAAGTAGTGCTCGGCAGGTACTCGGCTCTCGTCCGAATCTTGGGATGCAATGGCGGTGGCCTCCATCTCCGCCCAGTATGTCTTCACACGGGCAAGGGCCATCCGCGCACCCTCTACGTACGCCGACCTCTTCATCGCGTTGATGTGCGGCACCGCACCAAGGAACTGCTACACCAAACTAAAATAACTATTCGGCTTTGGCCTTTCCGGCCACAGATGATCCACAACAGACCTCATGGCGAGTCCGGACAATCTATTCAGCTCGGCCCATTCGGCCAACCGACCAGTCAATGGAAGCGGACGCTCTGGAACGTTAAATTGTGACCAGAACAGCTTTTCCACTTCGCGATCTTTTTGATCTCGGAAGTATTCGGCCGCATCGGCAGCACTCGTCGCTAAGTCCAGATATGCGTCCGCAGAACTCCATAGCCGGTCCAAAGGGGCGTACCGAGGATCTCCAAACTTCATCCGCAGCATAAAGGGCTTCCCAGCCGCGATATCCCCAGCTTGACGCAGCTCCTCCTTCATCGCTCTCATTGCAGAGCGGGTGTCTTAGGTCGCCATCGTGGCCTTCTCCAGGTCTGTCCTCTTCGCTCGATCTTCCTTTTCAACAATCTCGTAACGGTCAGCGGCGTTCTTCAATTCCACAGCCATCCTGGCTATTTCCTCCTTGCTTTGGCAGTGAGCAACCTGTTCGGCTTTCAGCTCCTCGATTGCCTTTAGGGCAACCACATCGCTTTTCCTGGCTTGTTCTTTGGCTCGGGCAAGTTCCGCCTGAAGGTTCTCCATGGCTGCAGCTTCATCTGCATTCACACACATGTTATAGATACTGGCATCATGCTCCTCTTCCCATGTGTCACCGAAGGAATCACATACCCTGTGCCTCGTCAAGCCGCTTGTTGACAAGTACGATGTCGGCGTCTGCCACGTCAAGCTGCCGCTTTAGCTCGGCAGACTCATCAGTCCGGCTGGCCACCGGACCCTCCGCCACCTGCATATTAAGGCAGCACGATTATTCCTGGGACTATGATCCTCTGTGCGCTGTCGTCTTCGACAACACCCAGAGTCTCAGGGGCTACTATCTACACAGGGCACATCTAAAAATGTGCGGTACTGTCAAAAATGTACATCATTTCGCGTACCTCAAAACCCGTCAGTAGACTCATAAAGGCTTCATGCAACCCGCTTTCGGCGGACGAAATCCTTTCAATCACCGTACCCATCAACGTGCGGTGCTCTTCTGAGATAGCCGCTTGCTCTAGCAGATCCCTCAGTACGTCTGACCGTACACCAGACGGTGCCGAACTCTTTCGATTGCCCTCTACAAGAGCCGGATACTGTGGACTTCGGGTGGCCATAGGATTACCTTCTGGCCTTGCCGGATCAGGAGAAACCCTCCGCGACGACACCTCGGGGTCGCCCGCCCCATGAGGCGGTATGGCAGGGGAGGCGTTTCGCTCTCCATCATCTCTGGAAGAAGATCCCCTAAAGACGAGCTCTGCTAAGAAGGGCTAAGATCCAAACTGCAAGATAAATGCTTTGGTTATTTTCCTCAGAAGTAAGGCGAGATATTTTCATTATTAAGTACCCTTTTACTTACAGCTCGGTGGAGGGCTGATCCCCTTGAGGGCATAGTGCGGCCGGGGTTTCCCCCAGGGCAGGACCCTCCGGCGAAGATTTCTTCCCCCGTTTGGAGACCGTGGTCTCCGGGTCCTCAGAGGCATTCCTCTTCCTTCCCTGGGGAGAGGAAGTTTCAGTTCCTCCTCCCCGGTTAACATCCTTCGCTGAGGCGCTAGCCTCCTTGTCCCCCCCTTTATCTTCTCCTGAGGGCGCTTGATAAGGTGCGATCTCCAGCATCCTAGTTAGCACGGGATTTGGTGATGTCTCAGGGAGGGGGCCGGACACCTGATCAACTTTTCCTTTGCTATCCATTCCTGGTCAAAGAGCGGCTTTTTTAGGGAAACATTGTGATAAACAAACAGACAGTGTGTTCGGATGCGGGGCTACTTACTTGGGTATCCGGGCGATTGCAGCTCAGACCTGCATCCTCAGTGATGTCCGGACACATTATTTGTGGTCCGAAGAACAATTTGTACATCTCCTCGGGTGTCATGCCAAGGAAGTGTTGAATAGCTCGCGGTCCTTCCGGGTTGAATTCCCACATGCGAAGGGGCCGGTGTTTGCAAGGATGGACTCGACGAACTAGCATAACTTGCAATACCATAACCAGACTGAAATCTCTCTCAAAGAGATCTCGGATACGGCTTTGCAGTATTGGTACGTCCTTGGCTGGACCCCAGCTCAGCCCCCTGCTGATCCATGACGTCAGTTGTGGTGGGGGCCTGAGCGAAAGGTGGGGGCAGCTACCCACTTGGCACTTCGGGAGCTGTGATGTAGAACCACCCCGCTGCCACAATCCGGACACCTCTGGGAAGCTACCCTCAGGCCATGGAGCGTCAGCAACTTTGCTTATTAAAGCGCCTCCGCACGCTGCGTGCTGCCCCTCGATCATCTTCGGCTTCACATCGAAGGTCTTGAGCCACAGGCCGAAGTGAGGGGTAATGCGGAGGAAGACCTCACATATGACAATAAATGACGAAATGTGAAGAAGGGAATCTGGGGCCAGATCATGAAAATCTAGCCCATAATAGAACATAAGACCCCTAACAAATGGATCCAGAGCGAGGCCTAGTCCCCAGAGGAAGTGGGAGACGAACACGATGCTCTTGTTGGGTTCAGGAGTAGGGACGACCTTCCCTCGGGCAGGCAGCCGATGCAAAATTTCGGCGGTCAGATATCTGGCCTCTCTCAACCTCTTGATGTCCTCCTCCGTGACGGAGGAAGGCATCCACCGACCTTGAAGGTTGGCTTCAGACATAGTTGAAGGTCCGAAGCACCCGACCTGAGTTTTGGGTGTTAGAACTCTAGGCGGGGGAAGGATTTGATTGAGCACGAGAGGGAAAAAAGAAAAAGCCTTGTCCCCTTTATAAAGATGGTGAATATCAAGCGTCCTCCTCGTGGCCTTTTGGGACTTGCCTAAGATCTAGGAGTCCTACCAATAGGCACGGTTGGGTTACCCATGTCTGTATTGATGAGAATCCCGTAATAAAGGGGACACGATCTCTGCTTCGACAAGATGTGCCAAGGAAACCGCCTTGCGAAACACGCTGAGATTGGTTATGAAAAACGATTCGAATAAAGACCTGGCTGTGGTGTGATGTCACACTACGGGGTACGTCAGCAGATTAGATTTATGGAAATATTATTCTCTCTACGGTGGTATGTGGAACATGTTTTGCAGAGCCGAACATGATCCTCGTGTTCAAAATCTTCTATGAAGTATTCGGAGGAGGAACCCGCCTTGCAATGCCGAAGACAATCTGCGTGCCGGAGTCATCGTCATTGAAGCCTGGTTCAGGGGCTACTAAGGGAGTCCTGGATTAGGGGGTATCCAGACAGCTGGACTATATCCTTTGGTCGGACTGTTGGACTATGAAGACACAAGATTGAAGACTTCGTCCCGTGTCCGGATGGGACTCTCCTTGGCATGGAAGGCAAGCTTGGCAGTACGGATATGTAGATATCCTTCCTTGTAACCGACTCTGTGTAACCCTAGCCCCCTCCGGTGTCTATATAAACCGGAGGGTTTAGTCCGTAGGACCAACAACAACAATCATACCGTAGGCTAGCTTCTAGGGTTTAGCCTCTACGATATCGTGGTAGATCAACTTTTGTACTACTCATATTATCAGGATCAATCAAGCAGGACGTAGGGTATTACCTCCATCAAGAGGGCCCGAACCTGGGTAAACATCGTGTCCCCCGTCTCCTGTTACCATCCGCCTAGACGCACAGTTCGGGACCCCCTACCCGAGATCCGCCGGTGTTGACACCGACAACCATTTTAATAGCATGTTGGCATGCAAGGTAAACCATTATAAGCTCCTAGATAATTAAGCATGGTGTAAGAAACTATGATCTCTAATTGTCATCGCAAACATGTTTATTCATAATAGGCTGAATCTGGAACGATGAACTAATCATATTTACAAAAAGAAGAGAGGTCGAGTTCATACCAGCTTCTCCCATCTCAATCAGTTCATCATCTATCGTCATAATTGCCTTTCACTTGCACGACCGAACGACGTGGATAATAAAAATAGTGCACGTGCATTGGACTAAGCAGGAATCTGCAAGCATTCAATAAATAGGAGAAGACAAGGCAATATGGACTCCTGGTTAAATCAACAATAATGCATATAGGAGTCACTTCAACAATTTAATTATGGTCTTCTCCTATCGACCCCCCAAGAAAAGAAAAGAAATAAAACTATATACACAGGAAAGCTCCCAACAAGCAAAAATAAGAACACGAAATCTTTTTGGGTTTTCTTTTTAATTACTACTACAAACATGGGAAGTAAACTAATTAAAAGCTATAAATAATTTTTTTGTTTTGTTTTTCTTAAGGTTTATTAAACACACAAGAAAAAAGCAATAAAAAGGAAATAAATTAGCATGGATAATACAGTGAAAAAGTATGAGTACCGACAACTAGCAATGAGTGTGTGAACATGAATGTAATGTCGGTGGGAAATACGTACTCCCCCAAGCTTAGGCTTTTGGCCTAAGTTGGTCTAATGCCACGGATGGCCTGGAGGATATCCAAAGTTGTAGTTGGGGTCGTACTGAGATGCAGCAGTCATTACATCGTGGGCTACAGTTTGGAGGCGAGCTATCTCAGCCCTCCTCTTATACTCTTCTACCTCCTCTCTGGTTATAAAATATCTCCCTTTTGCCTGAAAATCAAAGAAAGTAGAAGCAGGGGGAGCGACGTGATAGGTGCGTCATCTGTCAAAGATTAGTCAGTACTGGAGGAACTGTTCGTTCCTCTCAACAAACTGATGACGAACCATAGCCTCATAATCCAAATAAGCAGGAGGCAACTCAATATCTTCCTCACATATGGTTATACCAAGAAAATTAGCTATGCGGGTTGCATAAATTCCACCAAAGAAATCTCCATTAAATCTATTAAGATGCAACCTACGTGCAATAATGGCTCCCAAATTATAAGATTTATCTCCTAACACAGCACTCCTAAGAATACTAAGGTCAGGGACACACATGTGACATGCTTCATCTTTACCATTAATGCATCTACCCATGAAGAGAGCAAAATAATGTATAGCAGGAAAGTGAATGCTCCCTATGGTAGCTTGTGCTATATCTCTAGATTCCCCCATAGTTATACTAGCAAGAAAATCTCTAAATTCATATTTGTGAGGTTCACTAGCACTACCCCATTGTGAAAGTTTGCAAGCAGTGGTAAAGTCCTCTAAGTCCATAGTGTAAGAATTTTCATAAAGATCAAACAGGACAGTTTGAAAATTGCGTGAAGATGAAAATTCAAACCTCCTCACAAAGGAACTAGTGAGATAGTGGTACCGACGGCACTTTTCTTCCTCAAAGCTCACAAGATCAGCATTACGCAAATATGCGTTAAATTCTTCCTTAATTCCTGCACGATCCATGAAGTCCTTTGAAGGCCATTCACAAGACCGCACTGGAGCGTCCCTTGGTGGCTCATCATCAGCATCACGCAGTGCAAGCCTAGGTCCTTGTTTCGTTGAAGAACCACCTTGGTACATTTTCCTAAACATATTTCTTCCTCTGAAAAATTTCTGAAATTTTTAGTAACTTCAAATAAAAGTAAACCAAACTCAACAATATTGATAGCAACTACTCCTACAAATGCCTAGAGGCAATATCATGGATCAAAACTACTTTTGACCATATAAATTTGACATGCAAGCTCAAGAACAGGGTCACCTAAGCAGCAAAAATATGCAATGAATAAAGCACTAGAACAAAAACTAATTGGACCATTAGAGGAGTCACATACTTAGGAACAATCCCCCAAAGTAGTTTTGTGAGATGTGCTTTGAGCAAGGAGATCAAAAATCGCAGCAAAAGGGGCTAGAACTCGTGCTTGAGCTGGATAATGGTGTTTGTGGGAGGAAGGAGTGTGTGGGTGCAGGAATAAGTGGAGGAGGGGCCACCGTGGGCCCACGAGGCAGGGGGCGCGCCCAGGGGGTAGGGCGCGCCCTCCACCCTTGTGGCCAGGTGGATGCCCCCCTGCTGTGTTCTCAGTGCCAAATATTCTCAAATATTCCAGAAAAAATCATATTTAAATTTCAGGGCATTTGGAGAACTTTTATTTTCGGGGTATTTTTATATTGCGCGGATAATTCAGATAACAGACAGAAAATATGATTTTTACTTTATTTAATATAAATAACAGAAAGTGATAGGAGGGTACAGAAAGTTGTGCTTTGTAACTTCATCCATCTCATGATCATGAAAAGGAATCCATTAACAAGGTTGATCAAGTCTTGTTAACAAACTCATTCCGAATAATATGGAACCGGAGAAATTTCGAATAACACTATGTTACCTCAACGGGGATATGCACATCCCCAATAATTAGAATATCATATTTCTTCTTGACAGTAGGAAAAGGAAATTCAAAACCTCCAAAAATAATCGATGGAACTTTTCCAATAGAATTAATACTATGAACTTGAGGTTGTTTCCTTGGAAAGTGTACCGTATGCTCATTGCCATTAACATGAAAAGTGACATTGCCTTTGGGGCAATCAATAACAGCTCCTGCAGTATTCAGAAAGGGTCTTCCAAGAATAATAGACATACTATCGTCCTCGGGAATATCAAGAATAACAAAGTCCGTTAAAATAGTAACGTTTGCAACTACAATAGGCACATCCTCACAAATACCGACAGGTATAGCAGTTGATTTATCAACCATTTGCAAAGATATTTCAGTCGGTGTCAACTTATTCAAATCAAGTCTACGATATAAAGAGAGAGGCATAACACTAACGCCGGCTCCAAGATCACATAAAGCAGTTTTAACATAGTTTCTTTTAATGGAGCATGGTATAGTGGGTACTCCTGGATCTCCTAACTTCTTAGGTATTCCACCCTCAAAAGTGTAATTAGAAAGCATGGTGGAAATTTCAGCTTCCGGTATCTTCCTTTTATTAGTGACAATTTCTTTCATGTACTTAGCATAAGGATTCATTTTGAGCATATCAGTTAATCGCATACGCAAAAAGATAGGTCTAATCATTTCAGCAAAGCGGTCGAAATCCTCATCATCCTTTTTCTTGGATGGTTTGGGAGGAAAAGGCATGGGTTTTTGAACCCATGGTTCTCTTTTTTTATCATGTTTCCTAGCAACAAAGTCTCTCTTATCATAACGTTGATTCTTTGATTGTGGGTTATCAAGATCAACAGCAGGTTCAATTTCAATATCATTATCATTGCTAGGTTGAGCATCATGAACATTATCATTAACATTATCGCTAGTTTTAGGTTCATTACAAGATTGTGTTTCAGCATCAGAAATAGAAATATCATTTGGATTCTCAAGTGTTTTAGCAATAGGTTCACTAGAAGCATGCAAAGTCCTATCATTTTTCTTTTTTCTTCCTTTTAGAAGGACTAGGTGCATCTATATTATTTCTCTGAGAATCTTGCAAAATTCTCTTAGGGCGGCCTTCAGGATACAAAGGTTCCCGAGTCATTTTACCAGTTCTAGTAGCCACTCTAACAGCATAGTCCTTATTCTTACTATTTAATTCATTGAGCAAATCATTTTGAGCTTTAAGTACTTGTTCTACTTGAGTGGTAACCATAGAAGCATGTTTACTAATAAGTTTAAGTTCACCTTTGATATTAGCCATATAATCACCCAAGTGTTCAAGCATATCAGCACTGAGTTTTAATTCCTACCAAAATAAGCATTGAAGTCTTCTTGCTTAACCATAAATTTATCAAACTCATCTAAGCATGGGCTAGCAAACTTGGTGAATGGGATTTCAGCTTTATCATATCTATAGAGAGAATTTACCTTTACTACATGTGTCGGGTTATCAAGACCATGGGTTTCTTCAATAGGTGATGGATTAAAACCATATATTTCTTCAACAGGCGGTAAATTAAGACCATGTATTTCTTCAATAGGAGGTAAATTCTTAACATCTTCAGCTTTAATACCTTTTTCTTTCATAGATTTCTTTGCCTCTTGCATATCTTGAGGACAGAGAAATAGAACACCCCTTTTCTTCAGAGTTGGTTTAGGAATAGGCTCAGGAGCTAGCTCAGGAAGTATCCTATTCTTTTCATTTGTCAACATATTATTCAATAGAATTTCAGCTTCATCCGGTGTTCTTTCCCTGAAAACAGAACCAGCACAACTATGTAAGTAATCTCTGGAAGCATCAGTTAGTCCATTATAAAAGATATAAAGTATTTCATTTTTCTTAAGAGGATGATCAGGCAAATCATTAAGTAATTGGAGAAGCCTCCCCCAAGCTTGTGGGAGACTCTCTTCTTCAATTTGCACAAAACTATATATATCCCTTAAGGCAGCTTGTTTCTTATGAGCAGGGAAATATTTAGCAGAGAAGTAATAAATCATATCCTGGGGACTATGCACACAACCATGATCAAGAGAATTAAACCATATCTTAGCATCACCCTTTAATGAGAACGGAAATATTTTAAGGATATAAAAGTAGTGAGTTCTCTCATCATTAGTGAACAGGGTAGCTATATCATTTAATTTAGTAAGATGTGCCACAACAATTTTAGATTCATAGCCGTAAAAAGGATCAGATTCAACCAAAGTAATTATATTAGGATCAATAGAGAATTCATAATCCTCATCAGTAACAAACATGGGTGAAGTAGCATAAGCAGGATCATATTTCATTCTAGCATTTAGAGTTTTTTGTTTAAGCTTAGCTAATAATTTCTTAAGATCACTTCTATCATTGCAAGCAAGAACGTCTCTTTTAGTTCCTTCATCCATAACATAGCCCTCAGGCACAACAGGTAATTCACATTTATTAGGAGAACCTTCATAATCACTTTCATCAGTATTATCAGTTTCAATAATTTCATTCTCTCTAGCCCTAGCAAGTTGTTAATCAAGAAATTCATCGAGTGGCATAGTAGTATCAGGCATAGAAGTAGATTCATCAGAAGCATCATGCATAACAGAAGTGGCATCATCAATAATATGCGACATATCAGAATTAATAGCAGAAGCAGGTTTAGGTGTCACAAGCTTACTCAAAACAGAAGGTGAATAAAGTGTAGGGCTAGATGGCAGTTCCTTACCTCCCCTCGTAGTTGGGGGATAAATCTTGGTTCTTGGATCTTTCAAGTTCTTCATAATGATAAGCAGATATAAATCCCAAGTGACTCAAAGAATAGAGCTATGCTCCCCGGCAACGGCACCAGAAAATAGTCTTGATTACCCACAAGTATAGGGGATCGCAATAGTTTTCGAGGGTAGAGTATTCAACCCAAATTTATTGATTCGACACAAGGGGAGCCAAAGAATATTCTCAAGTATTAGCAGCTGAGTTGTCAATTCAACCACACCTGGAAACTTAATATCTGCAGCAAGGTATTTTGTAGCAAAGTAATATGATAGTAGTGGTAACGGTAGAAAAAGTAATGTTTTTGGTATTTTGTAGTGATTGTAACAATAGCAACGGAAAAGTAAATAAGCGAAGAACAATATATGGAAAGCTCGTAGGCAATGGATCGGTGATAGAGAATTATGCCAGATGTGGTTCATCCTGTAACATTCATAACCTAGGGTGACACAGAACTAGCTCCAATTCATCAATGTAATGTAGGCATGTATTCCGAATATAGTCATACGTGCTTATGGAAAAGAACTTGCATGACATCTTTTGTCCTACCCTCACGTGGCAGCGGGGTCCTAGCGAAAACTAAGGGATATTAAGGCCTCCTTTTAATAGAGTACCGGACCAAAGCATTAACACATAGTGAAGACATGAACTCCTCAAACTACGGTCATCACCGAAAGTGGTCCCGATTATTGTCACTTCGGGGTTGCCGGATCATAACACATAGTAGGTGACTATAGACTTGCTATATAGGATAAAAAACACTCATATATTGATGAAAACATAATAGGTTCAGATCTGAAATCATGGCACTCGGGCCCTAGTGACAAGCATTAAGCATAGCAAAGTCATAACAACATGAATCTCAGAACATAGTGGATACTAGGGATCAAACCCTAACAAAACTAACTCGATTACACGATAAATCTCATCCAACCCATCACCGTCCAGCAAGCCTATGATGGAATTACTCACGCACGGCGGTGAGCATCATGAAACTGGTGATGGAGGATGGTTGATGATGACGATGGCGACGGATTCCCCTCTCCGGAGACCCGAACGGACTCCAGATCTGCCCTCCCGATAGAGTTTACGGCTTGGCGGCGGCTCCGTATCATAAAACATGATGAATCTTTCTCCCTGATTTTTTCTCTCCGAACACGAATATTTAGAGTTGGAGTTGAGGTCGGAGGAGCTCCAGGAGGGCCACGAGGTAGGGGGGCGCGCCCATGGGGGTAGGCGCGCCCGGCGTGCCCCCACCCTCGTGGCTAGGGTGTGGGCCCCCTTGTGTTGATCATTTGCCAGTACTTTTTATTATTTCCAAAAATAATCTCTGTGAAGTTTCAGGTCATTCCAAGAACTTTTGTTTCTGCACATAAATAACACCATGGCAATTCTGCTGAAAACAGCGTCAATCCAGGTTAGTTCCATTCAAATCATGCAAGTTAGAGTCCAAAACAAGGGCAAAAGTGTTTGGAAAAGTAGATACGACTGAGACGTATCATCGACGCGGCCGCCCCGAAGCTGAGAAGGACTCCGGTGCGCCAGTTCTGCGCGCCACCCCGCCTCTCCCGCTTCGCTCCGTGGCCCCTTGATGATGGAGGTGGACCCGGTGGACCAGTTCTTCTCCTTCTCCGACGATGGCGCGCCCTCTCCCCGCCCCTGTGCATGGACTGCATGCAGCTGGAATTGGAGAGCGCTATGCATGAAGCCCTGGATGCTCCCCTTGCATTCGAAAATGGTGGCCGCTCCCCACCCCGTCCTTCTGACGAGCCTGCCGAGCTGGAGAGCCCGGAGATGCTGTCGTGTCTGCTGCCCTGCATCAGCTCCCGTGCAGCAGCCACGGTGGGCTTCTAGATGGACACGATCACCCAGAGGGTGGGCGCGATGCAGATCGGCAACAGGTAGGCGTAGGCGGCCGAGCTGTTCGCCGATGTGCCACCTCCGGTCCTCCCAAGCCAGCCGCCCCGCCCTCGCCATTCTGCTCCGCCCAAGTCCAGGGCCACCTCCGCCCCTCCCGCCGTAGTGTTCGTCAGGTGGTCGCGGGCATCTCCACCCCAGTGGCCCAAAGGGCTGTGCTGCGCCTCGTTCAAGAGTTGGGAGAGCTTGGCCCAAAAGACAAGATGACCCCAAAGGCGTGAGCGCAGATCATGAAGTGGTTCCAGGAACCCCTCTCCGACGGTGACATCGCTGCAAATGCAAAGCTCACAGGACTCGACCAGGGCGCCCTCAAGATTGCTACGGGCATGGCGGGGATTGCTAAAGCTGAGGAGATCATGCAAGGTTGATCATGTCAGTAGAATTAGCAGTAGCTAGGCTCCGCCAGCGGCTGGTCTTCCACCAGTTCGATTTAGTTTTAGTATCCATGTTTAGTTCTCCGGTGATGTGGCTGGTTCGTCCTACTGGTGGCCATCGTCGCCCCTGGGTGTGTTCTATGGTGTTTTCATGCACTTCTAGTAGAATCTTCAGTTGGCGGAGTAACATTGGTTTCAGGAGCTGGCTCAGGAAGTGTCCAATTCTTTTCATTTGTCAACATATTATTCAATAGAATTTCAGCTTCATCCGGTGTTCTTTCCCTGAAAACAGAACCAGCACAACTATGTAAGTAATCTCTGGAAGCATCAGTTAGTCCATTATAAAAGATATAAAGTATTTCATTTTTCTTAAGAGGATGATCAGGCAAATCATTAAGTAATTGGAGAAGCCTCCCCCAAGCTTGTGGGAGACTCTCTTCTTCAATTTGCACAAAACTATATATATCCCTTAAGGCAGCTTGTTTCTTATGAGCATGGAAATATTTAGCAGAGAAGTAATAAATCATATCCTGGGGACTACGCACACAACCGGGATCAAGAGAATTAAACCATATCTTAGCATCACCCTTTAATGAGAACGGAAATATTTTAAGGATATAAAAGTAGTGAGTTCTCCCATCATTAGTGAACAGGGTGGCTATATCATTTAATTTAGTAAGATGTGCCACAACAGTTTCAGATTCATAGCCATAAAAAGGATCAGATTCAACCAAAGTAATTATATCAGGATCAATAGAGAATTCATAATCCTTATCAGTAACAAAGATGGGTGAAGTAGCATAAGCAGGATCATATTTCATTCTAGCATTCAGAGTTTTTTGTTTAAGCTTAGCTAATAATTTCTTAAGATCACTTCTATCATTGCAAGCAAGAAAGTCTCTTTTAGTTTCTTCATCCATAACATAGCCCTCGGGCACAACAGGTAATTCATATTTATTAGGAGAGCCTTCATAATCACTTTCATCAGTATTATCAGTTTCAATAATTTCATTCTCTCTAGCCCTAGCGAGTTGTTCATCAAGAAATTCACCGAGTGGCATAGTAGTATCAGGCATAGAAGTAGTTTCATCATAAGTATCATGCATATCAGAAGTGGCATCATCAATAATATGCGACATATCAGAATTAATAGCAGAAGCAGGTTTAGGTGTCGCAAGCTTACTCAAAATAGAAGGTGAATCAAGTGCAGAGCTAGATGGCAGTTCCTTACCTCCCCTCGTAGTTGAGGGATAAATCTTGGTTCTTGGATCTTTCAAGTTCTTCATAATGATAAGCAGATATAAATCCCAAGTGACTCAAAGAATAGAGCTATGCTCCCCAGCAACGGTGCCAGAAAATAGTCTTGATTACCCACAAGTATAGGGGATCACAATAGTTTTCGAGGGTAGAGTATTCAACCCAAATTTATTGATTCGACACAAGGGGAGCCAAAGAATATTTTCAAGTATTAGCAGTTGAGTTGTCAATTCAACCACACCTGGAAACTTAATATCTGCATCAAGGTATTTAGTAGCAAAGTAATATGATAGTAGTGGTAACTGTAGCAAAAGGTAACGATAGCAAAAGTAATGTTTTTGGTATTTTGTAGTGATTGTAACAATAGCAACGGAAAAGTAAATAAGCGAAGAACAATATATGGAAAGCTCGTAGGCAATGGATCGGTGATAGAGAATTATGCCGGATGTGGTTCATCATGTAACAGTCATAACCTAGGGTGACATAGAACTAGCTCCAATTCATCAATATAATGTAGGCATGTATTCCGAATATAGTCATACGTGCTTATGGAAAAGGACTTGCATGACATCTTTTGTCCTACACTCCCGTGGTAGCGGGGTCCTAGCGGAAACTAAGGGATATTAAGGCCTCCTTTTAATAGAGTACCGGACCAAAGCATTAACTCATAGTGAATATATGAACTCCTCAAACTACAGTCATCACCGGAAGTGGTCCCGATTATTGTCACTTCGGGGTTGCCGGATCATAACACATAGTAGGTGACTATAGACTTGCTATATAGGATAAAAACACTCATATATTGATGAAAACATAATAGGTTCAGATCTGAAATCATGGCACTCGGGCCCTAGTGACAAGCATTAAGCATAGCAAAGTCATAGCAACATGAATCTCAGAATATAGTGGATACTATGGATCAAACCCTAACAAACTAACTCGATTACATGATAAATCTCATCCAACCCATCACCGTTGAGCAAGCCTATGAAGGAATTACTCACGCACTGCGGTGAGCATCATGAAATTGGTGATGGAGGATGGTTGATGATGACGATGGCGACGGATTCCCCTCTCTGGAGCCCCGACGGACTCCAGATCAGCCCTCCTGAGAGAGTTTAGGGCTTGGCGGCGGCTTCGTATCGTAAAACGTGATGAATCTTTCTTCCTGAATTTTTTCTCTCTGAACATGAATATATAGAGTTGGACTTGAGGTCGGAGGAGCTCCAGGGGGCCCACGAGGTAGGGGGGGCGTTCCCCCGCCCTCATGGCTAGGGTGTGGGCCCCTGGTCTTGATCTTTTGCCGGTATTTTTATTATTTCCAAAAATAATCTCCGTGAAGTTTCAGGTCATTCCGAGAACTTTTGTTTCTGCACATAAATAACACCATGGCAATTCTTCTGAAAACAGCATCAGTCCGGGTTAGTTCCATTCAAATCATGCAAGTTAGAGTCCAAAACAAGGGCAAAAGTGTTTGGAAAAGTAGATACGATGGAGACGTATCAAATCCCCCATGCTTAAACCTTTGCTTGTCCTCAAGCAATTCAGTTGACAAACTGAAAGTGATAAAGAAAAACTTTTACAAACTCTGTTTGCTCTTGTTGTTGTAAATATGTAAAGCCAGCATTCAAGTTTTTAGCAAAGATTATAAGCTAACCATATTCACAATAATGCTTAGGTCTCATGTTTACTCATATCAATGGCATAATCAACTAGCGAGCAATAATAATAAATCTCAGGTGACAACACTTTCTCAAAACAATCATAATATGATATAACAAGATGATATCTCACTAGCCCTTTCTGAGACCGCAAAACATAACTGCAGAGCACCTTTAAAGATCAAGGACTGACTAGACATTGTAATTCATGGTAAAAGAGATCCGGTCAAGTCATACACGATGTAAACTAATCAGTAATGAATGCAAATGACAGAGGTGCTCTCCAGCGGGTGCTTTTTTAATAAGGGGAGGATGACTCAGCATAAAAGTAAATAGATAGGCCCTTCGCAGAGGGAAGCAGGGATTTATAGAGGTGCCAGAGCTTGGTTTTGAAATAGAGATGAATAATATATTGAGCTGTATACATTCATTGTCAACATAACAACCAAGAGATAGCGATATCTTCCAAGCTACACACATTATAGGTGGTTCCCAAACAGAATGGTAAAGTTTATACCCCCCTCCACCAACAAGCATCAATCCATGGCTTGCTCGAAACAACGAGTGCCTCCAACTAACAAGAGTCCCAGGGGGAGTTTTGTTTGCAATTATTTTGATTTGATTTGCATAAAGCATGGGACTGGGCATCCCGGAGACCAGCCATTTTGTCGTGAGTGAGGAGCGGAGTCCACTCCTCTTGAGAATAACCCGCCTAACATGGAAGATACAGACAACCCTAGTTGATACATGAGCTATTCGAGCATACAAAACATGATACTTATTTGAAGGTTTAGAGTTTGGCACATACAAATTTACTTGGAACGACAAGTAGATACCGTATATAGGAAGGTATAGTGGACTCATATGGAACAACTTTGGGGTTTATAGAATTGGATGCACAAGCATTATTCCCGCTTAGTACAAGTGAAGGCTAGCAAAAGACTGGGAAGCGACCAACTAGAGAGCGACAACAGCCATGAACATGCATTAAAGTTAATGAACATTGAGTGCAAGCATGAGTAGGATATAATCCACCATGAACATAAATATCGTGAAGGCTATGTTGATTTTGTTTCAACTACATGCGTGAACCTGTGCCAAGTCAAGTCACTTAAATCATTCAGAGGAGGATACCACCGTATCATACCACATCACAACCATTTTAATAGCATGTTGGCACACAAGGTAAACCACTATAAGCTCCTAGATAATTAAGCATGGCATAAGAAACTATGATCTCTAATTGTCATCGCAAACATGTTTATTCATAATAGGCTGTATCAGGAACGACGAACTAATCATATTTACAAAAACAAGAGAGGTCGAGTTCATACCAGCTTCTCCCATCTCAATCAGTTCATCATATATCGTCATAATTGCCTTTCACTTGCACGACCGAATGATGTGGATAATAATAATAGTGCACATGCATTGGACTAAGATGGAATCTGCAAGCATTCAATAAACATGAGAAGACAAGGCAATATGGACTCCTGGTTAAATCAACAATAATACATATAGGAGTCACTTCAACAATTTAATTATGGTCTTCTCCTATCGACCCCCAAAGAAAAGAAAAGAAATAAAACTATATACACGGGAAAGCTCCCAACAAGCAAAAAGAAGAACAAGAAATCTTTTTGGGTTTTCTTTTTAATTACTACTACAAACATGGGAAGTAAACTAATTAAAAACTACAACTAAATTTTTTTGTTTTGTTTTTCTTAAGGTTTATTAAACACACAAGAAAAAAGCAATAAAAAGGAAATTAATTAGCATGGATAATACAGTGAAAAAGTATGAGCACCTACAACTAGCAATGAGTGTGTGAACATGAATGTAATGTCGGTGGGAAATACGTACTCCCCCAAGCTTAGGCTTTTGGCCTAAGTTGGTCTAATGCCACGGATGGCCTGGAGGATATCCAAAGTTGTAGTTGGGGTCGTACTGAGATGCAGCAGTCATTACATCGTGGGTTGCAGCTTGGAGGCGAGCTATCTCAGCCCTCCTCTTATACTCTTCCGCCTCCTCTCTGGTTATAAAATATCTCCCTTTTTCCTGAAAATCAAAGAAAGTAGAAGCAGGGAGAGCGACGTGATAGGTGCATCGTCTGTCAAAGATTAGTCGGTTCTAGAGGAACTGATCGTTCCTCTCAACAAACTGATGACAAACCATAGCCTCGTAATCCAAATAGGCAGGAGGCAACTCAATATCATCCTCACGTATGGTTATACCAAGAAAATTAGCTATGCGGGTTGCATAAATTCCACCAAATAAATCTCCATTAAAATGTATTAAGATGTAACCTACATGCAATAATGGCTCCCAAATTATAAGATTTATCTCCTAACACAACACTCCTAAGAATACTAAGGTCAGGGACACACATGTGACATGCTTCATCTTTACCGTTAATGCATCTACCGATGAAGAGAGCAAAATAATGTATAGCAGGAAAGTGAATGCTCCCTATGGTAGCTTCTGCTATATCTCTAGATTCCCCCACAGTTATACTAGCAAGAAAATCTCTAAATTCAGATTAGCGAGGTTCACTAGCACTACCCCATTGTGGAAGTTTGCAAGTAGTGGTAAAGTCCTCTAAGTCCATAGTGTAAGAATTTTCATAAAGATCAAACAGGACAGTTGCGTGAAGATGAAAATTCAAACCTCCTCACAAAGGAACTAGTGAGATAGAGGTACCGACGGCACTTTTCTTCCTCAAAGCTCACAAGAACAACATTACGCTAATACGCGTTAAATTCTTCCTTAATTCCCGCTCGATCCATGAAGTCCTCTGAAGGCCATTCACAAGACCGCACTGGAGCGTCCCTTGGTGGCTCATCATCAGCATCACGCATTGCAAGCCTGGATCCTTGTTTCCTTGAAGAACCACCTTGGTACATTTTCCTAAACATATTTCTTCCTCTGAAAAATTTCTGAAATTTTTAGTAACTTCAAATAAAAGTAAACCAAACTCAACAATATTGATAGCAACTACTCCTACAAATGCCTAGAGGCAATATCATGCATCAAAACTACTTTTGACCATATAAATTTGACATGCAAGCTCAAGAACAGGGTCACCTAAGCAGCAAAAATATGCAATGAATAAAGCACTAGAAAGAAAACTAATTGGACCATTGGAGGAGTCACATACCAAGGAACAATCCCCCAAAGCAGTTTTGTGAGAGGTGCTTTGAGCAAGGAGATCGAAAATCGCAGCAAAAGGGGCTAGAACTCGTGCTTGAGCTGGATAATGATGTTTGTGGGAGAAGAAGGAGTGTGTGGGTGCAGGAATAAGTGGAGGAGGGCCACCGTGGGCCTACGAGGCAGGGGGCGTGCCCAGGGGGGTAGGGCGCGCCCTCCACCCTCGTGGCCAGGTGGATGCCCCCCTGCTGTGTTCTCAGTGCCAAATATTCTCAAATATTCTAGAAAAAATCATATTTAAATTTTAGGGCATTTAGAGAACTTTTATTTTCGGGGTATTTTTATATTGCGCGGATAATCAGATAACAGACAAAAAATACTATTTTTACTTTATTTAATATAAATAACAGAAAGTGAAAGGAGGGTACAGAAGGTTGTGCTTTTTAACTTCATCCATCTCATGATCATCAAAAGGAATCCATTAACAAGGTTGATCAAGTCTTGTTAACAAACTCATTCCGAATAATATGGAACCGGAGAAATTTCGAATAACACTATGTTACCTCAACGGGGATATGCACATCGCCAATAATTAGAATATCATATTTCTTCTTGATAGTAGGAAGAGGAAATTCAAAACCTCCAAAAATAATCGATGGAACTTTTCCAATAGAATTAATACTATGAACTTGAGGTTGTTTCCTCGGAAAGTGTACCGTATGCTCATTGCCATTAGCATGAAAAGTGACATTGCCTTTGGTGCAATCAGTAACAGCTCCTGCAGTATTCAAAAAGGGTCTTCCAAGAATAATAGACATACTATCGGCCTCGGGAATATCAAGAATAACAAAGTCCGTTAAAATAGTAACGTTTGCAACTACAACAGGCACATCCTCACAAATACCGACAGGTATAGCAGTTGATTTATCAGCCATTTGCAAAGATATTTCAGTCGGTGTCAACTTATTCAAATCAAGTCTATGATATAAAGAGAGAGGCATAACACTAATGCCGGCTCCAAGATCACATAAAGCAGTTTTAACATAGTTTCTTTTAATGGAGCATGGTATATTGGGTACTCCTGGATCTCCTAACTTCTTAGGTATTCCACCCTTAAAAGTGTAATTAGCAAGCATGGTGGAAATTTCAGCTTCCGGTATCTTTCTTTTATTAGTAACAATTTCTTTCTTGTACTTAGCATAAGGATTCATTTTGAGCATATCAGTTAATCGCATACACAAAAAGATAGGTCTAATCATTTCAGCAAATCGCTCAAAATCCTCATCATCCTTTTTCTTGGATGGTTTGGGAGGAAAAGGCATGGGTTTTTGAACCCATGGTTCTCTTTCTTTATCATGTTTCCTAGCAACAAAGTCTCTCTTATCATAACGTTGATTCTTTGATTGTGGGTTATCAAGATCAACAGCAGGTTCAATTTCAATATCATTATCATTGCTAGGTTGAGCATCATGAACATTATCATTAACATTATCGCTAGTTTTAGGTTCATTACAAGATTGTGTTTCAGCATCAGAAATAGAAATATCATTTGGATTCTCAAGTGTTTTAGCAATAGTTTCACTAGAAGCATGCAAAGTCCTATCATTTTTCTTTTTCTTCCTTTTAGAAGGACTAGGTGCATCTATATTATTTCTCTGAGAATCTTGCAAAATTCTCTTAGGGCGGCCTTCAGGATACAAAGGTTCCCGAGTCATTTTACCAGTTCTAGTAGCCACTCTAACAGCATAGTCCTTATTCTTACTATTCAATTCATTGAGCAAATCATTTTGAGCTTTAAGTACTTGTTCTACTTGAGTGGTAACCATAGAAGCATGTTTACTAATAAGTTTCAGTTCACCTTTGATATTAGCCATATAATCACCCAAGTGTTCAAGCATATCATCACTGCGTTTTAATTCCTACCAAAATAAGCATTGAAGTCTTCTTGCTTAACCATAAATTTATCAAACTCATCTAAGCATGGGCTAGCAAACTTGGTGAATGGGATTTCAGCTTTATCATATCTATAGAGAGAATTTACCTTTACTACATGTGTCGGGTTATCAAGACCATGGGTTTCTTCAATAGGTGATGGATTAAAACCATATATTTCTTCAACAGGCGGTAAATTAAGACCATGTATTTCTTCAATAGGAGGTAAATTCTTAACATCTTCAGCTTTAATACCTTTTTCTTTCATAGATTTCTTTGCCTCTTGCATATCTTGAGGACAGAGAAATAGAACACCCCTTTTCTTCAGAGTTGGTTTAGGAATAGGCTCAGGAGCTAGCTCAGGAAGTATCCTATTCTTTTCATTTGTCAACATATTATTCAATAGAATTTCAGCTTCATCCGGTGTTCTTTCCCTGAAAACAGAACCAGCACAACTATGTAAGTAATCTCTGGAAGCATCAGTTAGTCCATTATAAAAGATATAAAGTATTTCATTTTTCTTAAGAGGATGATCAGGCAAATCATTAAGTAATTGGAGAAGCCTCCCCCAAGCTTGTGGGAGACTCTCTTCTTCAATTTGCACAAAACTATATATATCCCTTAAGGCAGCTTGTTTCTTATGAGCAGGGAAATATTTAGCAGAGAAGTAATAAATCATATCCTGGGGACTATGCACACAACCATGATCAAGAGAATTAAACCATATCTTAGCATCACCCTTTAATGAGAACGGAAATATTTTAAGGATATAAAAGTAGTGAGTTCTCTCATCATTAGTGAACAGGGTAGCTATATCATTTAATTTAGTAAGATGTGCCACAACAATTTTAGATTCATAGCCGTAAAAAGGATCAGATTCAACCAAAGTAATTATATTAGGATCAATAGAGAATTCATAATCCTCATCAGTAACAAACATGGGTGAAGTAGCATAAGCAGGATCATATTTCATTCTAGCATTTAGAGTTTTTTGTTTAAGCTTAGCTAATAATTTCTTAAGATCACTTCTATCATTGCAAGCAAGAACGTCTCTTTTAGTTCCTTCATCCATAACATAGCCCTCAGGCACAACAGGTAATTCACATTTATTAGGAGAACCTTCATAATCACTTTCATCAGTATTATCAGTTTCAATAATTTCATTCTCTCTAGCCCTAGCAAGTTTTTAATCAAGAAATTCATCGAGTGGCATAGTAGTATCAGGCATAGAAGTAGATTCATCAGAAGCATCATGCATAACAGAAGTGGCATCATCAATAATATGCGACATATCAGAATTAATAGCAGAAGCAGGTTTAGGTGTCACAAGCTTACTCAAAACAGAAGGTGAATAAAGTGTAGGGCTAGATGGCAGTTCCTTACCTCCCCTCGTAGTTGGGGGATAAATCTTGGTTCTTGGATCTTTCAAGTTCTTCATAATGATAAGCAGATATAAATCCCAAGTGACTCAAAGAATAGAGCTATGCTCCCCGGCAACGGCACCAGAAAATAGTCTTGATTACCCACAAGTATAGGGGATCGCAATAGTTTTCGAAGGTAGAGTATTCAACCCAAATTTATTGATTCGACACAAGGGGAGCCAAAGAATATTCTCAAGTATTAGCAGCTGAGTTGTCAATTCAACCACACCTGGAAACTTAATATCTGCAGCAAGGTATTTTGTAGCAAAGTAATATGATAGTAGTGGTAACGGTAGAAAAAGTAATGTTTTTGGTATTTTGTAGTGATTGTAACAATAGCAACGGAAAAGTAAATAAGCGAAGAACAATATATGGAAAGCTCGTAGGCAATGGATCGGTGATAGAGAATTATGCCAGATGTGGTTCATCCTGTAACATTCATAACCTAGGGTGACACAGAACTAGCTCCAATTCATCAATGTAATGTAGGCATGTATTCCGAATATAGTCATACGTGCTTATGGAAAAGAACTTGCATGACATCTTTTGTCCTACCCTCACGTGGCAGCGGGGTCCTAGCGGAAACTAAGGGATATTAAGGCCTCCTTTTAATAGAGTACCGGACCAAAGCATTAACACATAGTGAAGACATGAACTCCTCAAACTACGGTCATCACCGAAAGTGGTCCCGATTATTGTCACTTCGGGGTTGCCGGATCATAACACATAGTAGGTGACTATAGACTTGCTATATAGGATAAAAAACACTCATATATTGATGAAAACATAATAGGTTCAGATCTGAAATCATGGCACTCGGGCCCTAGTGACAAGCATTAAGCATAGCAAAGTCATAACAACATGAATCTCAGAACATAGTGGATACTAGGGATCAAACCCTAACAAAACTAACTCGATTACACGATAAATCTCATCCAACCCATCACCGTCCAGCAAGCCTATGATGGAATTACTCACGCACGGCGGTGAGCATCATGAAACTGGTGATGGAGGATGGTTGATGATGACGATGGCGACGGATTCCCCTCTCCGGAGACCCGAACGGACTCCAGATCTGCCCTCCCGATAGAGTTTACGGCTTGGCGGCGGCTCCGTATCATAAAACATGATGAATCTTTCTCCCTGATTTTTTCTCTCCGAACACGAATATTTAGAGTTGGAGTTGAGGTCGGAGGAGCTCCAGGAGGGCCACGAGGTAGGGGGGCGCGCCCATGGGGGTAGGCGCGCCCGGCGCGCCCCCACCCTCGTGGCTAGGGTGTGGGCCCCCTTGTGTTGATCATTTGCCAGTACTTTTTATTATTTCCAAAAATAATCTCTGTGAAGTTTCAGGTCATTCCAAGAACTTTTGTTTCTGCACATAAATAACACCATGGCAATTCTGCTGAAAACAGCGTCAATCCAGGTTAGTTCCATTCAAATCATGCAAGTTAGAGTCCAAAACAAGGGCAAAAGTGTTTGGAAAAGTAGATACGACTGAGACGTATCATCGACGCGGCCGCCACGAAGCTGAGAAGGACTCCGGTGCGCCAGTTCTGCGCGCCACCCCGCCTCTCCCGCTTCGCTCCGTGGCCCCTTGATGATGGAGGTGGACCCGGTGGACCAGTTCTTCTCCTTCTCCGACGATGGCCGCGCCCTCTCCCCGCCCCTGTGCATGGACTGCATGCAGCTGGAATTGGAGAGCGCTATGCATGAAGCCCTGGATGCTCCCCTTGCATTCGAAAATGGTGGCCGCTCCCCACCCCGTCCTTCTGACGAGCCTGCCGAGCTGGAGAGCCCGGAGATGCTGTCGTGTCTGCTGCCCTGCATCAGCTCCCGTGCAGCAGCCACGGTGGGCTTCTAGATGGACACGATCACCCAGAGGGTGGGCGCGATGCAGATCGGCAACAGGTAGGCGTAGGCGGCCGAGCTGTTCGCCGATGTGCCACCTCCGGTCCTCCCAAGCCAGCCGCCCCGCCCTCGCCATTCTGCTCCGCCCAAGTCCAGGGCCACCTCCGCCCCTCCCGCCGTAGTGTTCGTCAGGTGGTCGCGGGCATCTCCACCCCAGTGGCCCAAAGGGCTGTGCTGCGCCTCGTTCAAGAGTTGGGAGAGCTTGGCCCAAAAGACAAGATGACCCCAAAGGCGTGAGCGCAGATCATGAAGTGGTTCCAGGAACCCCTCTCCGACGGTGACATCGCTGCAAATGCAAAGCTCACAGGACTCGACCAGGGCGCCCTCAAGATTGCTACGGGCATGGCGGGGATTGCTAAAGCTGAGGAGATCATGCAAGGTTGATCATGTCAGTAGAATTAGCAGTAGCTAGGCTCCGCCAGCGGCTGGTCTTCCACCAGTTCGATTTAGTTTTAGTATCCATGTTTAGTTCTCCGGTGATGTGGCTGGTTCGTCCTACTGGTGGCCATCGTCGCCCCTGGGTGTGTTCTATGGTGTTTTCACGCACTTCTAGTAGAATCTTCAGTTGGCGGAGTAACATTGGTTTCATTGATGAATGGCAGCAATTTGATTTTTATGTCCTGGAACATTAGAGGTTTAAACTGCCCGGCAAAGCGCATGGTCATTAGCGACGTGGCCTCTGCACATAGAGTAGCGGTGCTCTGCTTACAAGAAACCAAGATAGAAACTTGGACGACGATGGTAGCTAGGGAGATAGGAGGTAGTAGAATGCAGGGGTGTGTGGTGCTGTCGACGATCGGGACTAGAGGTGGAGCGGCGATCTTCTAGGATAAAGATTTAGTCGATGTAGTTTCTCACTACTTAGGTAGTTTCTCCATCACCGCTAGGGTGCAGGAACTGCACTCCGGGATGCACTTTTGGGTGACCATAGTTTATGCTCTGACAGAGGATGCGCAAAAAGTAAATTTCTTAGCTGAGATCGCGGCTGCCGCTCCACCTGCTGATGAGCCCTGGATGATAAATGGCGATTTCAACATGATTTACCAAGCAAGAGACAAGAACAACTCAAATATAAACAGGAGGATGATTGAAAAATTCCGTAGAGCCATCGACCTGGCCGGGCTCAAGGAGATCAAGTGCAAAAATCAGCGTTTCACGTGGAGCAATGGAAGGGAAAACCCGATTCTCTGCAACATAGACAAAATCTTCTGCAACACGCAATGGGAAGAACTGCACCCTGGGCATCTATTGGTTGCAACCTCAAGTTCCTTCTCAGACCACTGTCCACTTGTGCTCGCTTCTACGGATATGCCATGCAGAAGGGCTCGGTTCAGATTTCAAAACTTCTGGTCCAAGTTTCCACACTTTACAGAAACTATTGTTCGTGCTTGGCAAAGGCCGGTGCCGCATGACTGCCCTTTTGTCAGAATAAAAAAGAAGCTTGAGCGAACAGCGGCTGATCTGAACATTTGGAGCAAGGCCATATTCGATAAAGCAAAAATGCAACTTCATATTGCAAATGAAGTCATCCATTTGCCCGACGTGGTGCAAGAAAGCAGAAGACTCTCAGCAGCAGAATTCCATTTGAGAAAACAGCTCAAATTAAAGGTTCTTGGGTTGGCAGTCATCGACAGGGCAAGGAGGAAGAAGACTTCCAGGATCACCTGGTTGTGCGCAGGGGACGCAAAAACCAAGCTTTTCCACGCAAAAATGAGAGAAAGAAGGAGAACAAATTTCATCCATTCTCTCAAAGAGGGCAGCTCAGAGGTTTTCAATCATGCGGGGAAGGAGAGGATCATACATGCATGATAATTTCACCAGATTCCTGGGCAAGAAAGAGGATCGGCAAACCATTCTGAATTGGGATAGGCTGAACATCCCCACGATCGACCCGCAGGACCTCGACTCGCCTTTCTCCTTGGCAGAGGTTTGTGCACCTATCATCTCCTCCCCGGACAACAAAGCACCTGGGCCTGAAGGTTTCACAGGCCAGTTCTACTGTTCGTGCTGGCATATCATTCAGGATGATATCATGGCGGTGTTTTACAAGTTCCATCAACTAGCTTGGCAAAACTTTGCAGAAATCAACACTGCCCTGATCGCACTGCTGCCAAAGAAGAATGGGGCTTCCGAGGTCAACCACTACCGACCGATCAGCTTGATACACTCAGTTGCAAAGCTCATTTCTAAAGTTCTCTCGGCAAGATTGGTTGGGGCTCTTAGTGCAGTCATTTCGCCGGCGCGGACTACATTTCAGAAAGGAAAATGCATCCACGATAGCTACCAATATGTGCAGAGCTGTGTTAAGATGTTGCAAAAATGAAGAAGAAGGCGTTGTTCTACAAGCTTGACGTAGCAAAAGCGTTCGATTCAGTGTCCTGGGAATATCTGCTCAAGCTCATGCAGAGGATGGGTTTCCCGCCGAGATGGAGAGACTGGATTGCGATGATCCTTTTGTCTGCCTCCTCCTCTTGCGTGCTAAATGGAACGCTGGGGCCGTCCATCTCTCACGGCTGTGGATGCAGGCAGGGCGACCAACTTTCCCCCTGCTTTTCATCATGGCAATTGACCCTCTGCATCGCCTCCTTGAGGCTGCTGCAACCGAAGAAATGATCACTGCACTGCCGGGTCGTGGCATTAGCATGAGGATCAGCTTATATGTTGATGATGTAGTCATTTTCGCGAACCGTGAGAAGGAAGAAGTGGATACGCTGCTCTTTCTGCTAAACAGATTCGGGGAGGCCACAGGCCTAAAACTGAACCATGCGAAATCTTCAGTCATACCAATAAACTGTGGTGAAATTTAGTTAGCAGAGTTGCTGCAAAGCTTTGGGGGCCAACAGTCTGCATTCCCAACAGCATATCTAGGCCTGCCAATCTCTCCAAGGAAGCTGAGACTGGTGCATTTCCAATTCATCATAGATCGGGTCCGCTCGAGGCTTGCTGGATGGAAGGGCAGACTGATGAACATGGCTGTTAGGCGGGTGCTGGTACATGCTGTGTTGACAGCCCTGCCAGTTTTTTCTATGACAGTCCTCAAAGTGCCAAAGAAAATACTCAAGGAGGTGGACAAAACTTGGCAGCAATTCCTTTGGGCAAATGATGAAAACATAACTGGCGCCAAATGCAAACTGGCCTGGGACAAAGTATGCCTTCCCGTGGCCAGGGGGATCGGCTTACTGGATCTTAAACGGTTCAATACGGCTCTTTGGATGAGATAGTTGTGGCTGGCTTGGCAGCAACCGCGATGACCATGGATGAACTTCCCAGCCCCATGTGACAAAGAGGACTGTGAGCTGTTTGCATCTGCTACCTTGGTGCAACTAGGCAACGGAAAAACTGCATGTTTCTGGACAAGTAATTGGATCGGGTCTATGGCGATGTACCATGAATTCCCAAACCCGTTTCAGCACTCAAAAAGTAAGAACATGACAGTAGAGGACGCTTTGACAGATGACAAATGGTTCGTGATCTACGGCATGGAAACACGGAAGAAATTGTTCTCGAATTGTTGCAAATGTGGAGGAAAATTTAGAGTGCATGCACTGTTCTTTCCAGTGAAGAGGACAAGATCAACTAGGTGGCCAGAGGAGGAAGTTCTTACTCGGCCAGCGTTGCATACAACCTACAAATTAATGGAGCACCTGTTGGGGAATGTAGTAATAATTCAAAATTTTCCTACATGTCACCAAGATTAATCAAGGAGATGCTAGCAATGGGGGGGGGGAGAGCATCTTCATACCCTTGAAGATCGCTAAGCGGAAGCGTTACAAGAACGCGGTTGATGGAGTCATACTCGCGGCGATTCAAATCGCGGAAGATCCGATCTAGCACCGAACGGACAGTGCCTCCGCGTTCAACACATCTATAGCCCGGGGACGTCTCCTCCTTCTTGATCCAGCAAGGGGAGAGGAGAAGTTGAGGGAGAACTCCAGCAGCACAACGGCGTGGTGATGGAGGAGCTCATGATTCTCCGGCAGGGCTTCGTGTCGGGTGGTTGGTGTGACATATGCCAATGGATGGCTTATCATTGTGGGAGCCAATAAAACATCGCCGGTGCCTGGAAACGGGATAAGGCGAAGACATGCACGCCGGCGAATCTTACCCAGCTTCAGGGCTCTCCGTGGAGATAACACCCCTAATGTTGCTCTGCGGTGTCTCCGCATGATAACTAGCTCGGTGGGTTGCTACAGAATGCTCCTTGAGCTGTTCAGTGAAAGGATGAGGGAGGGCCAGGCTAGCCCGCTCCTCTTCTCCTTGTGGCGTCTAAAATCTATCCAAAGAGTGATCTCCCTTGCATGGGAACCCTGGGGGGTTTATATAGGCCTACCCCCTAGGGGTACAATGGTAATCCGGCTGGGCATGGGCCCCAGCCGTCTGTGTCTACGCCCGCCGGCTTCTCTGCCGACTGGTGGGGCCCGCCGACTGGTAGGCCTGCCTGCTGCCGACCCTTTGGCCGACAGGCCGGCCCCACCGCTCAGGGGTCTTGTCGGGGGCTGGTTATTGTTACCTTGCCCCTGGTGACGATGGCTTTGTCATGGTAAGCATGTCTACAGTGCCGCCGCGAGGCGGCTCATCACTGTATCCTTACCTTCTCTTGTCTCCTTAATGAGGCACCTCCTTGGAGGGAGAGAGCTAGCCGGCTATTGGAAGCCGGCCACCCTTGGCCGACTGTGGGAAGCCTGGCCGCCTTCGAGATCTCCCTGACCGAGGGGGCCCGCCACCCATGGGTCGTACTAACCCCTCGCCATGGGTGACGTCACGATCATCGTGGCAATAGTGCCGCGCCGGACAGGGATGGCCACCCCGTACGGTGGATTGTGGCCATGCGTGTGCCGAGATTCGGGGGTGGCAGGCTTTAATGTAGCCACACCCCGTCTTGTCGTCGTTATGTGGGTGCAGATTCTGAGGGCAAAATCTTAGCCGCCTGCTGAGGGGCCGGCTCCTGGGAGTCGGCCCTTTTATGGCCGGCTTCTAGAAGTTGGCCTTCTCGTGGTCTTGTTTCTCAAGGATTTCAGGGCTGGGCTGCCTTTGCGCAGCCGGCTTGAGAGGTAGCCGGCTGGGGGAAGACGACCCCATGTCTTGGAAGCTTGGAGGCTTGTTCGGCCTGTAATTTTTCTGAAGTGCCAGGGGAAGCCGGCTAGGCTACCCGTGGTAATTTACTCCGATAGTAGTCCCCGAAGCTGGTTGGGCTCCGAGGCAGAAAAAAGTCGAGGAGCCCAGTCAGCTTCCTATCTTGAGGAGCCGGGAACCAGAAGCCGGTTTCGACTAGGCGCGCCCTCCTTAGAGATCTCGAAGTTTGAAGGCGGGTGCCAGTCGGCGCGCGAGTCTGGCTATGAACTGACCGCTCGTCGTCTGCGCGCCATGTGGCATCCTCCGGCTGGAGGGGCCTGCCAGCCCACGTGCACGACGGGATGCCGCCGCAGTCTGGGGCCCGCCACTACAGGGCCTCAGCCCACGCGCGGATCTTCTACGGCCTGGATGGACCGCGCGCGCCCCAGTGGCGGTTTCCCCACGCCGTAATGGCGCAATAATTGCGGGGCGTGCGGGGAGTGGGTGCAGTTAATCCCACACCCCCCACGTCCTGCCTCCTCGGCTTCGCCGCACGAGGCTATAAGTAGGGGTAGAGGAGGGGAGCGCCAAAACGCTCGCGCGCTCTCCCTCGCTCCGTCCCCTCCTTCTTCCTCCTCTCGTCACGACAGCTACCTGCCGCCGCTCGGCCTTCCTGCCAATCTCCTTGGCTCGCCGCCGCTTCATCGCAGCTGGGTCGTGCGTCCTCCTTTCGTCGTACCTTTCTTGCCGCCGCACCGTCCCCATGGCATTGTCGAGCTCCTGGGACGGCTCCAACATTCATGACGACCACGTCGACTTCCTCCGTCGGACGCAGCGGTTGCCGGGCGCAGATCTCGTACGGGTCCGCCTCGCGCCGAAGAGGGAGATCTCGCCGGCGCCAGAAGAGGATGAGCGGGTGATCTTCTGCTCGCACTGCCTGCGCGGCTTCGGCCTGCCGGTGAGCGGGTTCCTCCGCTCGTTCCTTGAATTTTATCATCTCTAGCCGCATCACCTCACTCCCAACGCGGTGATGCTGCTGTCGGCCTTCGTCGCCCTGAGCGAGGGTTTTCTCGGCGTCCTCCCCACTCCTGAACTGTGGGGAGAGTTCTTTCAGTGCAAGCTCGGCACCGTCATCGCGGGCATGCCCGCCCATGTGGTGCCTTCATCGCCATGCGGAGGGCGAGCGACAACAACCCGTTTCCGCTCATCCCGCTGATCTAGTCGGTGAAGCTCTGGCAGAAGTCCTACTTCTACGTGAAGAATATTGCTCCGCAAGGCGACTTCGTCAACCTGCCGGCTTACATAGCCGGCCCACCGGCTGGGAGGCAGCCTTCATGGTCCTTCCGGTCCAGGTCGCTGTCTTCGGGCGGGTCCGCCTCCGTTGCCCGGCTCCGGGTGATGATCCAGTCGGAGGGTCTGTCCGGGGCCGACCTGGTGGCCGCCTTCATGGAGCGCCGGGTGCTCCCGCTCCAGGGACGACCTCATATGATCTGCCAGATGAGCGGCCGCTTCGACCCGTGCCGGCTAAGCACCAAGGAGATGCCTCACGCCGAGGTGTCTTACATGGTGAACTACATTTCCAACTGCAAGCTCACCGAGGAGTGGCAGTATGGCAAGGTGCCGTACTCTCGCGCCAATCCTCCGCCGGTGGTAAGTTTCTCTTCCTCTTTGCTCGTTGCCGAGTTCATGGTGGCCGACTCCTGACCAGCCGGCCTTTCTTTGGCAGAACCCCATGCTTCTGCCAGCAGCCAGGGCCGCAGGGGTGGAACGCCAGTTCCTCCCCGACCGTACGATGAACGATGTAGATGACCCAGACCTGGGGGCAGCCGCCATGGAGGACGACGTCGCAGGGGAAGGCGGCGATGCAGGCGGGTCCGGGCTCGGGGCCGGCTTCGAGGACTGGCCAGATGACGACGAGGCCGAAGTCATCGCGCGCCGCCGACCGGCGCCCGAGCACTATGGTGCGGGCCCATCCGCCGGGCCGACTGCCCAGGGCGGCGCGCAGAAGCGCCGGGCTGCTTCGACCCACTTCGGCAGTCGGCTAAAGAAGCCCAAGAGTACCGCGGCGGCGACCAAGCTGGACGAGGCGGCCGCAAAGGCAGCCCGCTTCCGCAAGGTGGTGAAGCAGCCGCAGGCGGTCTCAGCGTAAGTGTCGCTGTTCTTATGCCTTTCTTTTTTCTTCTTCTCCGGTTGATGTTTTTGCAAACCCTTTTTCTTAATTTATCAAACAGGGCCCCTCTTTCCCTTGGGCGAGTCTCGGCCGCCTCCATAGTCGGAGCCGTAGGAGGGTCTTCAAACTCGCACCGGGTAGATCCCCGCGCCGACCTCCTAGAAGCGACGGAGCGGAATGCGCGGGAAGCGCGAGAGGAGTGGGAGGCGGAGGAGCGGAGGGCGGCTCAGGAGGCGGAGCAGAAGTCGGCGGAGGCGCGAGCCGTCGCAGCCGCCAAGGCCTAGGCGGAGGCCGCAGACGCGGAGAGGGAGGCGGAGGCCCTACAGAACCAGCCTCCGCAGTTTGTCATTCCCCTCCGTGCTACGGCTCCTGACACCCCTGTGCCCCCGTTGGAGGAAGCCGGCCGCGGCCAGCCGGAGATGGAGAGGGAGACGGCGCCATCGCCGCCGACTGTAGCGGGTCGAGGAGGCCGGCCTGAAGTGCCGCCAGCACGGCCGGCTGGGGGCGAGCCGACCGTGGGAGGGGTGTTGGGGAACGTAGCAGAAATTCAAAATTTTCCTACGTGTCACCAAGATCTATCTATGGAGAGACCAGCAACGAGTAGAAGGAGAGTGCATCTACATACCCTTGTAGATCGCTAAGCGGAAGCGTTCAAGTGAACGGGGTTGATGTAGTCGTACTCGTCGTGATTCAGATCACCGATGATCAAGTGCCGAACGGACGGCACCTCCGCGTTCAACACACGTACAGCCCGGTGACGTCTCCCACGCCTTGATCCAGCAAGGAGAGAGGGAGAGGTTGAGGAAGACTCCATCCAGCAGCAGCACAACGGCGTGGTGGTGGTGGAGGAGCGTGGCAATCCCGCAGGGCTTCGCCAAGCACCATGGGAGAGGAGGAGGAGGGAGAGGGGCAGGGCTGCACCAACGAGAGATCAAATCGCATGTTATGGGCAGCCCCTAGGCCTCATATATATATAGGGGAAGGGGAGGGCTGCCCCCCTTTAGGGTTTCCCACCCCAAGGGGCGGCGGCCAGCCTCCAGATGGCATCTGGTGCGGCGGCCAAGAGGGGGGGAGGAGTCCATCCTCCCCAAGGCACCTCGGAGGTGCCTTCCCCCTTGAGGACTCTTCCCTCTAGGGTTCCCTAGGCGCATGGGCCTCTTGGGGCTGGTGCCCTTGGCCCATGTAGGCCAAGGCGCACCCCCTACAGCCCATGTGGCCCCCCGGGGCAGGTGGCCCCACCCGGTGGGCCCCCGGGACCCTTCCGGTGGTCCCGGTACAATACCGATGACCCCGAAACTTGTCCCGATGGCCGAAACAGGACTTCCTATATATAAATCTTTACCTCCGGACCATTCCGGAACTCCTCGTGACGTCCGGGATCTCATCCGGGACTCCGAACAACATTCGGTAACCACATACAAGCTTCCTTTATAACCCTAGCGTCATCGAACCTTAAGTGTGTAGACCCTACGGGTTCGGGAGACATGCAGACATGACCGAGACGTTCTCCGGTCAATAACCAACAGCGGGATCTGGATACCCATGTTGGCTCCCACATGTTCCACGATGATCTCATCGGATGAACCACGATGTCAAGGACTTAATCAATCCCGTATCAATTCCCTTTGTCTAGCGGTATTTTACTTGCCCGAGATTCGATCGTCGGTATACCGATACCTTGTTCAATCTCGTTACCGGCAAGTCACTTTACTCGTTCCGTAACACATCATCCCGTGATCAACTCCTTGGTCACATTGCGCATATGATGATGTCCTACCGAGTGGGCCCAGCGATACCTCTCCGTTTACACGGAGTGACAAATCCCAGTCTCGATCCGCATAAAACAATAGATACTTTCGGAGATACCTATAGTGCACCTTTATAGTCACCCAGTTACGTTGTGACGTTTGATACACCCAAGGCACTCCTACGGTATCCAGGAGTTACACGATCTCATGGTCAAAGGAAGAGATACTTGACATTGGCAAAGCTCTAGCAAACGAACTACACGATCTTTGTGCTAGTCTTAGGATTGGGTCTTGTCCATCACATCATTCTCCTAATGATGTGATCCCGTTATCAACGACATCCAATGTCCATAGCCAGGAAACCATGACTATCTGTTGATCACAACGAGCTAGTCAACTAGAGGCTCACTAGGGACATATTGTGGTCTATGTATTCACACGTGTATTACGATTTCCGGATAATACAATTATAGCATGAATAAAAGACAATTATCATGAACAAGGAAATATAATAATAATACTTTTATTATTGCCTCTAGGGCATATTTCCAACAGTCTCCCACTTGCACTAGAGTCAATAATCTAGTTCACATCGCCATGTGATTAACACTCACAGGTCACATCGCCATGTGACTAATACCCAAGAGTTTACTAGAGTCAGTAGTTTAGTTCACATCACTATGTGATTAACACTCAATGAGTTTTATGTTTGATCATGTTGCTTGTGAGAGAGGTTTTAGTCAACGGGTCTGAACCTTTCAGATCCGTGTGTGCTTTACAAATCTCTATGTCATCTCCTAGATGCAGCTACCACGCTCTATTTGGAACTATTCCAAATAACTGTTCTACTTGGAGCTATTCTAAATTATTGCTCCATTATATGTATCCAGTCTCTCTACTCAGAGCTATCCGGATAGGTGTCAAGCTTGCATCGACATAACCCTTTACGACGAACTCTTTTACCACCTCCATAATCGAGAAAATTCCTTAGTCCACTAGTTACTAAGGATAACTTTGACCGCTGTCCTGTGATCCATTCTTGGATCACTCTTGTACCCCTTGACTGACTCATGGCAAGGCACACTTTCGGTGCGGTACACAGCATAGCATACTGTAGAGCCTACGTCTAAAGCATAGGGGACGACCTTCGTCCTTTCTCTCTTTTCTGCCGTGGTCGAGCTTTAAGTCTTAACTTCGTACCTTACAACTCAGGCAAGAACTCCTTCTTTGACTGGTCCATCTTGAACACCTTCAAGATCATGTCAAGGTATGTGCTCATTTGAAAGTACCATTAAGCGCTTTGATCTATCCTTATAGATCTTGATGCTCAATGCTCAAGCAGCTTAATCCAGGCTTTCCATTGAAAAACACTTTCAAAATAACCCTATATGCTTTCCAGAAATTCTACGTCATTTCTGATCAACAATATGTCAACAACATATACTCATCAGAAATTCTATAGTGCTCCCACTCACTTCTTTGGAAATACAAGTTTCTCATAAACTTTGTACAAACCCAAAATCTTTGATCATCATCAAAGCATACATTCCAACTCCGAGATGCTTACTCCAGTCCTTAGAAGGATCGCTGGAGCTAGCATACCTTTTAGCATCCTCAGGATTGACAAAACTTTTCTGATTGTATTGCATACAACCTTTCCTTACGAAAACTAGTAAGGAAACTTGTCTTGACATCCATCTGCCAGATTTCATAAATGAAGCTAATGCTAACATGATTCCGACGGACTTAAGCATCGCTACGGATGAGAAAATCTCATCGTAGTCAACTCCTTGAACTTGTGAAAAACTCTTCGCCACAAGTCGAGCCTCATAGACGGTGACATTACCATCCACGTCCGTCTTCTTCTTAAAAATCCATTTATCTTATTGGCTTGCCGATCATCGGGCAAGTCCACCAAAGTCCATGGATCCGTTCTCGGATTTTATGGCCTCGAGCCATTTATCGGAATCCGGGCCCACCATCGCTTCTCCATAGCTCGTATGTTCATTGTTGTCTAGCAACATGACTTCCAAGACACGATTACCGTACCACTCTGAAGTAGTACGTATCCTTGTCACCCTACGAGGTACGGCAGTGATTTGATCCGAAACTTCATGATCAATATCATAAGCTTCCACTTCAATTGGTGTAGGTGCCACGGGAACAACTTCCTGTGCCCTGCTACACACTGGTTGAAGTGATGGTTCAATAACCATATCAAGTCTCCACCATCCTCCCACTCAACTCTTTCGAGAGAAACCTTTCCTCGAGAAAGGACCCGATTGTAGAAACAATTCATATTGCTTTCGGATCTGAATTAGGAGGTATACCCAACTGTTTTGGGTGTCCTATGAAGATGTATTTTATCCGCTTTGGGTTCGAGCTTATCAATCCTGAAAATTTTTCATATAAGCGTCGCAGCCCCAAACTTTTAAGAAACGACAACTTAGGTTTCTCTAAACCATAATTCATACGGTGTCATCTCATCGGAATTACGTGGTGCCCTATTTAAAGTGAATGTGGTTGTCTCTAATGCCTAACCCATGAACGATAGTGGTAATTCGATAAGAGACATCATGGTACGCACCATATCCAATAGGGTGCAACTATGATGTTCGGACACACCATCACATCATGGTGTTCCAGGCGGTATTAATTGCGAAATAATTTCCACAATGTCTTAATTGTGTGCCAAAACTCGTAACTCAGATATTCATCTCTATGATCATATCATAGACATTTAATCCTCTTGTCACAATGATCTTCTACTTCACTCTGAAATTACCTGAACCATTCAATAATTCAGACTTGTGTTTCATCAAGTAAATATTCTCAACATCTACTCGAATCATCTGTGAAGTAAGAACATAACGATATTCACTGCATGCCTCAGCACTCATTGGACTGCACACATCAAAATGTATTACTTCCAACGAGTTGCTATCTTGTTCAATCTTACTGAAAATAAGGCTTTTCAGTCATCTTGCCCATGTGGTATGATTTGCATATCTCAAGTGATTCAAAATCAAGTGAGTCCGAACGATCCATTTGCATGGAGTTTCTTCATGCATATACACCAATAGACATGGTTCGCATGTCTCAAACTTTTCAAAAACGAGTGAGTCCAAAGATCCATCAACATGGAGCTTCTTCATGCGTTTTATACCATTATGACTTACATGGCAGTGCCACAAGTAAGTGGTACTATCATTACTATCTTATATCTTTTGGCATGAAAATGTGTATCACTACGACCGAGATTCAATAAACCATTCATTTTAGGTGCAAGAGCACTCATTCAGGTTTAATACTAATCTTGATGGTAGAGGGAGCGTGCGATGTTAGATCACATCAAACTTGGAAACACTTCCAACACATATCGTCAGCTCACCTTTAGCTAGTCTCCGTTTTATTTCGTAGCTTTTATTTCGAGTTACTAACACTTAGCAACCGAACCGGTATCTAATACCCTGGTGCTACTAGGAGTACTAGTAAAGTACACATTAACATAATGTATATCCAATATACTTCTATCGACCTTGCCAGCCTTCTCATCTACCAAGTATCTAGGGTAATGCTGCTCCAGTGGTTGTTCCCCTTATTACAGAAGCACTTAGTCTCGGGTTTGGGTTCAACCTTGGGTTTCTTCACTTGAGCAGCAGCTGAATTGCCGTTTCATGAAGTATCCCTTTGTTCCCTTGCCCTTCTTGAAACTAGTGGTTTCACCAACCATCAACAATTGATGCTCCTTCTTGATTTCTACTTTCGCGGTGTCAAACATCGTGAATACCTCAAGGATCATCTTATTTATCCCTGATATGTTATAGTTCATCACGAAGCTCTAGTAGCTCGGTGGCAATGACTTTGGGGAAATATCACTATCTCATCTGGAAGATCAACTCCCACTTGATTCAAGTGATTGTTGCACTCAGACAATCTGAGCACAAGCTCAACGATTGAGCTTTTCTCCCTTAGTTTGCAGGCTAAGAAAATCGTCGGAGGTCTCATACCTCTTGATGTGGGCACGAGCCTGAAATCCTAATTTCAGCCCTCGAAACATCTCATATGTTCCGCGACGTTTCGAAAACGTCTTTGGTGCCTCTACTTAAACCATTTAACTGAACTATCACGTAGTTATCAAAACGTGTATGTCCGATGTTCGCAACATCGACAAACGACGTTGGGGTTCAGCACACTGAGCGGTGCATTAAGGACATAAGCTTTCTACTGATCGCATAATCGCTACTATCAACTTTCAACTATAATTTTCTCTAGGAACATATCTAAACAGTAGAACTATAGCGCGAGCTACGACATAATTTGCAAAGGGTCTTTTGACTATGTTCAGGATAATTAAGTTCATCTTATGAACTCCCACTTAGATAGACATCCCTCTAGTCATCTAAGTGATTACATGATCCGAGTCAACTAGGTCGTGTCCGATCATCACGTGAGACGGACTAGTCTTCATCGGTGAACATCTTCATGTTGATCGTATCTACTATACGACTCATGCTCGACCTTTCGGTCTCCGTGTTCCGAGGCCATGTCTGCACATGCTAGGATCGTCAAGTTAACCCTAAGTGTTTTCGCTGTGTAAAACTGTCTTACACCCGTTGTATGTGAACGTAAGAATCCATCACACCCGATCATCACGTGGTGCTTAGAAGCGACGAACTGTAGCAACGGTGCACAGTTAGGGGAGAACACTTCTTGAAATTTTGTAAGGGATCATCTTATTTACTACCGTCGTCCTAAGTAAACAAGATGCATAAACATGATAAACATCACATGCAATCAAATAGAGTAGTGACATGATATGGCCAATATCATATAGCTCCTTTGATCTTCATCTTCGGGGCTCCATGATCATCTTGTCACCGGCATGACACCATGATCTCCATCATCATGATCTCCATCATCGTGTCTTCATGAAGTTGTCACGCCAATGACTACTTCTACTTCTATGACTAACGCGTTTAGCAATAAAGTAAAGTAGTTTACATGGCGTTCTTCAATGACACGCAGGTCATACAAAAAATAAAGACAACTCCTATGGCTCCTGCCGGTTGTCATACTCATCGACATGCAAGTCGTGAATCCTATTACAAGAACATGATCAATCTCATACATCACATATCATTCATCACATTCTTCTGGCCATATCACATCACAAAGCATACCCTGCAAAAACAAGTTAGACGTCCTCTAATTGTTGTTTGCATGTTTTACGTGGCTGCTATGGGTTTCTAGCAAGAACGTTTCTTACCTACGCAAGACCACAACGTGATATGCCAATTGCTATTTACCCTTCATAAGGACCCTTTTCATCGAATCCGTTCCGACTAAAGTGGGAGAGACTGGCACCCGCTAGCCACCTTATGCACCAAGTGCATGTCAATCGGTGGAACCTGTCTCACGTAAGAGTACGTGTAAGGTCGGTCCGGGCCGCTTCATCCCACAATACCGTCGAAACAAGATTGGACTAGTAACGGTAAGCATATTGAACAACATCAACGCCCACAACTACTTTGTGTTCTACTCGTGCAAAGAATCTACGCAATAGACCTAGCTCTGATACCACTGTTGGGAAACGTAGCAGAAATTCAAAATTTTCCTACGTGTCACCAAGATCTATCTATGGAGAGACCAGCAACGAGTAGAAGGAGAGTGCATCTACATACCCTTGTAGATCGCTAAGCGGAAGCGTTCAAGTGAACGGGGTTGATGGAGTCGTACTCGTCGTGATTCAGATCACCGATGATCAAGTGCCGAACGGACGGCACCTCCGCGTTCAACACACGTACAGCCCGGTGACGTCTCCCACGCCTTGATCCAGCAAGGAGAGAGGGAGAGGTTGAGGAAGACTCCATCCAGCAGCAGCACAACGGCGTGGTGGTGGTGGAGGAGCGTGGCAATCCCGCAGGGCTTCGCCAAGCACCATGGGAGAGGAGGAGGGAGAGGGGCAGGGCTGCACCAACGAGAGATCAAATCGCATGTTATGGGCAGCCCCTAGGCCTCATATATATATAGGGGAAGGGGAGGGCTGCGCCCCCTTTAGGGTTTCCCACCCCAAGGAGCGGCGGCCAGCCTCCAGATGGCATCTGGTGCGGCGGCCAAGAGGGGGGGAGGAGTCCATCCTCCCCAAGGCACCTCGGAGGTGCCTTCCCCCTTGAGGACTCTTCCCTCTAGGGTTCCCTAGGCGCATGGGCCTCTTGGGGATGGTGCCCTTGGCCCATGTAGGCCAAGGCGCACCCCCTACAGCCCATGTGGCCCCCCGGGGCAGGTGGCCCCACCCGGTGGGCCCCCGGGACCCTTCCGGTGGTCCCGGTACAATACCGATGACCCCGAAACTTGTCCCGATGGCCGAAACAGGACTTCCTATATATAAATCTTTACCTTCGGACCATTCCGGAACTCCTCGTGACGTCCGGGATCTCATCCGGGACTCCGAACAACATTCAGTAACCACATACAAGCTTCCTTTATAACCCTAGCGTCATCGAACCTTAAGTGTGTAGACCCTACGGGTTCGGGAGACATGCAGACATGACCGAGACGTTCTCCGGTCAATAACCAACAGCGGGATCTGGATACCCATGTTGGCTCCCACATGTTCCACGATGATCTCATCGGATGAACCACGATGTCAAGGACTTAATCAATCCCGTATTCAATTCCCTTTGTCTAGCGGTATTTTACTTGCCCGAGATTCGATCGTCGGTATACCGATACCTTGTTCAATCTCGTTACCGGCAAGTCACTTTACTCGTTCCGTAACACATCATCCCGTGATCAACTCCTTGGTCACATTGCGCATATGATGATGTCCTACCGAGTGGGCCCAGCGATACCTCTCCGTTTACACGGAGTGACAAATCCCAGTCTCGATCCGCATAAAACAATAGATACTTTCGGAGATACCTGTAGTGCACCTTTATAGTCACCCAGTTACGTTGTGACGTTTGATACACCCAAGGCACTCCTACGGTATCCAGGAGTTACACGATCTCATGGTCAAAGGAAGAGATACTTGACATTGGCAAAGCTCTAGCGAACGAGCTACACGATCTTTGTGCTAGTCTTAGGATTGGGTCTTGTCCATCACATCATTCTCCTAATGATGTGATCCCGTTATCAACGACATCCAATGTCCATAGCCAGGAAACCATGACTATCTGTTGATCACAACGAGCTAGTCAACTAGAGGCTCACTGGGGACATATTGTGGTCTATGTATTCACACGTGTATTACGATTTCCGGATAATACAGTTATAGCATGAATAAAAGACAATTATCATGAACAAGGAAATATAATAATAATACTTTTATTATTGCCTCTAGGGCATATTTCCAACAAGGGGATCTAGAAGCGGCCAGCGACAGCTCGTCCGGGTGGACACCGGGCGGCAGGACAGCCGTGCTGAATGTGGCGGCGCAGGACGTCCGGAGCCGGCTTCAGGCCCAAGCGGCCGCGCTGAAGCAGTACACCCAGGAGTTTCTCACAACGCGGTCGGTTATTCGGGTGAGTCCTCCTGCTCCTTTGATTGCTTTTTAATTTCTTCCGTGGGGGCGCATCAGCGCACCCACTGGGTGTAGTCCCCGAGTTCCGAGCCGGCTGCTGAGCAGGCGGCTTGGAACTTATTGGAAAGCTTGATTACCATCTTGTTCTTACTCACGTCCCTTGTCTTCTCTGTAGGAGTACCACAACCTCCGCGCGGCTGCCTTCAACTCCCAGGCCCAGGAGTTGAATCAAAAAGCCACTGATCTGACCGAGAGCCGGAGTAAGCGCTCTGTTTTTCTTTTAAGTGGGGGCGCCTCAGCGCACCCACTGGGTGTAGTCCCCGAGATTCCGGCCGACTACCGAGTAGTCGGGTCAGATCTTTTCCTGACGACTTCTTTTTTTATATTGCAGGGGCCAATGCCGACTTGAGGAGCCAACTGAGCGGAGCCCAGACCGCCCTTCGTGCCAAGGAGGCCGAGTGCACCGCCCTGGCTCAAGAGCGTGACCGCCTGGCCAAGAGGTTGGCCGACTAGGAGGAGAGCCACAGGGCGGCCCTGAAGGCGGCGCAGGACAGCGAGGCCGCCCTCAAAGCTGAGTATGAGACCGAGGCGGAAAACTGGGCCGAGATGAGGCAGGCGCTGAGCCAAGGCTACAGCCCGGTGGAAGACTTGATTGACGGTAGGCCGCCTTCTTCTTTGCTTCCTTGCCTGCCTTCTACTATCTGATTCATTTTTTGATTTTGTGTTGCTGCTTTCCTCTTTGCGCAGATTACTTCCCCGGCTACTCAGCCGCCGCCACCCAAGCCATCGAGGCCTACCGCGACACACGATGGCAGGCGGGGGCTGAGATTGCGCCGAATGCCAGCCGGTCACTTGAGGAGCAGCTTCTGGGGCTTCAAGCCCGCCTGCAGCCGGCCCATCGCATGCTCCGCCATCTTCAGTGCGCCGGAGTGCAAGTGCTGGCCGCCCTCTGGCCTGGCGAGGTGATTCTGCACACCCCAAGTCGGACCACTGACTGGCTGGAGGTTGCAGTCGGCCGCTTCAAGGCTTGGAAGGCGTCAGCGGCCCGCTCCGGCGCTGGGCGGGCTCTGGAGTTCGTCCGGGCTTGGTATCCTGGGCTGAACTTGGACCAGCTGAGCACCTGGTGGTAGGAGGCTGACGAGGAGCTGGAGGCGGTGCGGCCGGCTATCATCGTGCCTCGGTGATCGCCGAGTATACTGATACCAGCGCCTTTGCTCCTGAGGTGGATGACGCCGGCGTCGCTCAGCCGGAGGAGTGGTTCGGGCTGAACCCGGCCGATGGTGAGGACTCGGCGGGGGAGATTGCCTCCAATGATGAGGGCGAAGAGGAAGAGGGAGAGGATGATGAAGACGCTGCACCGGATGGTGAAGCGACCAGCCCGCCTCAGCCCGATCGTGCTTCTAGCAACAATGCCGAGACTCGCCAGCCGGTCACTCCTCCAGCCGGCACCGCCGACTCCGCCAACCTGCCCCACTCGCCTGTTGCTCCCCTGGCTTGATCCGCCGTCCTAGCTTTCCTGCTTGTTACTTCTTTGAACAATCTTTAAATTTGCGCAGTTCCACCCACTGGGGGTGTATTCAGACTATGTTGAATGCTGGCCTTTCGAAGGTCTTTTGTGTAAATATTATGCATGTGTTTGGCTTCCGTTTATGTTTTCTTTTTATCCTTTGGCTTTTATCCTTTGCCACCTTCCCTTGGCCGCCGCCTTCCCAGCCAGACAGCTGCTCTGCAGTCTGTGGCCGGAGAAGGACTTGGTCGTTTTTGGGAAGGCAAGTACTTGAGCTTTCTTAGATTGCAGCAAGGTGAGCGGGAAGCCAGCCAGCCGACTGCTCTAGTAGTCGGCTGGCGGGGTGAGAGGCCGGCTCGTGCTTTATAAGTTCGTTAGTCCTTAGCCGTTTTTTCGCGTGGGCATCCTTTCCTGCCCTTGGCTCTTGCCAGTCGGACAGTCATTTCTTTGAGCTACGACTTTTGGCAAGAGGGGGCTTGGGTGCCGGCACACTACTTGTCTGGCTGCAGGTGGAACTTCAGATATAACTTGAGGCGGCGAGTCCCCGGGCCGACTGGTCGAACCCGGTGCCGGACGAAGAAAGCAAGTGTAGCAACATAATCGTATGCGTGATACTCATCTTTCATAGATAAAAGAGGGTAGTCCCCGAGTATTCCTCGGGGCACCCCTTGTCTCGTACTTAGTACAAAAGGTAGCATGCTACGTACTGCTTTTTAACTGTAAAATCTTCGGAGGAGATTGGCGTTCCACGGTTGGTCCGACTCCTTGCCGGAATCATCTCTCTTGCATGCCTTCGGCTTCTGCGCGTCGATTAGGTAGTAGGGGTCGTTGCCTAAAGCTCTGCTGATGATGAAGGGGCCCTCCCAAGGGGCTGAGAGCTTGTGCTGGCCGGCTGTTCGATGGATCAGCCAGAGCACAAGGACGCCCTCTTCGAAAGATCTTGGCTTGACCTTCCGGCTGTGGTAGCGGCGCAGACCCTGCTGATAGATGGCGGACCGACTGAGAGCTAACAGCCGGCCCTATTCCAGTAGGTCGACGCCGTCTTCTCGTGCTTCCTTGGCTTCCGCCTCCGTGTACAATGTGACCCAAGGCGAGTCGAACTCGATGTCAGTTGGGATGACGGCCTCGGCACGATATACAAGGAAAAAAGGGGTGAAGTCGGTCGATATGTTTGGGGTAGTGCGCAAACTCCAGAGGACGGTCGGCAGCTCATCGAGCCAGCAGCCGGCCGAACGCTCCAGTGGCACGACTATTCGGGGCTTGATGCCGGAGAGGATGAGGCCATTTGCTCGCTCGACCTGGCCGTTTTACTGCGGGTGGGCAACGGACGCTAGGTCCAGCCGGATGCCGCGTGTTGCGCAAAAACGTGCCAGTGCTCCCTTTGCAAAATTTGTGCCGTTGTCGGTGATGATGCTATGCGGTAGGCCATATCGAGTTATAATATCTGCGATGAATGTGATGGCAATCGGCCCATTCATATTTTTGATCGGCTTCGCCTCAATCCATTTGGTAAATTTGTCCACAGCGATGAGCAGATGTGTCATGCCGCCGCATGCCGTCTTGAACGGGCCCACCATGTCCAGCCCCCAGAAGGCAAAGGGCCAGGTGAGGGGGATGTTCTTGAGTGCAGAAGCCGACATGTGTTGCTTGGAGCTGAAAACTTGGCACCCTTTGCAGTTTTTGACTAGTTCCTTGGCGTCTTCCAAGGCAGTTGGCCAGAAAAATCCATGGCAAAAAGCCTTGGCGACGAGTGATCTTGAGGCTGTGTGGTGGCCGCATTCGCCTTGGTGGATGTCCCTGAGGATTGATGTGCCCTTCTCTGGTTCGACGCAGCGCTGGAAGACTCCAGTGACACTGCGCCTAACAAGCTCTCTGTTGACAATTATGTAGGCTCCGGCTCGGCGTTGAACTTGTCTTGCCGAGATCTCGTCGGTTGGTAGCTCTCTGTTTACTAAGAAGTTGAGGATGGGCTGGTCCCAGGATGGAGCTGTGACTTCTTCTATTGTCAGGACTGCCACTGTGATATGGGCGGGTGGGCTGGGTAGTGAAGAGTTGGGGTCGGAGTCGGCCATCGCCTGTTGTGTTGATGTAGTCCCCGGGCCGGCTGCAGTAGTCCCGGGGCCGAGTTCCGAATTCCCCAGGCCGGGTGCGGCTATGGCAGTCCCCAGGCCGCCTGTGGGAGTCCCCGCGCCGCCTGCTTGGTTTCCCAAGCCGGATCAGACTGCGTTGGGGTCACGCGGCACGAAGATGGAATCAGATTCGGGAGACGGCTTGATAGATGGCTTGAGGAGTCGATGGAGAGAAACGCCGGCTGGTATGGCTTGCCGGGTGGATCCTACTCGTGCCAGGGCATCCGCTTGCATGTTGTCGGCACGTGGTACATGAAGGAACTCACATCCTTCAAAATATCCACTGATTTGCTGGACGAGGAAACGATAGCTCGCCATGTTTGCGTCTTTGGCGTCCCAGTCACCGGATGACTGTTGGACCACCAAATCCGAGTCGCCATAGCACAAGATCCGGCGGATGCCGAGTTCTTTGGCTAGCCGGAGCCCGTGTATGAGCGCCTCGTACTCGGCCACATTGTTGGAGGCGGCAAAATGAATTTGCAATGTATACTTGAGCTTGTCGCCCTTGGAAGAGGTGAGGACGATGCCGGCTCCCAAGCCGGTGTTCATCTTGGACCCATCGAAGTGCATCCGCCAGTAAGTGGAGTCGGGAGCCAGTGGCAGGTATTGGGTTTCGGCCCAATTGACGAGGAAGTCGGCCAGTTCCTGGGACTTAATGGCGGTGCGGGGCTGGTAGAAGATCGCCTAGGGGGCCATCTCAATGGCCCATTTGGCCACTCGGCCAGATGCATCCCGGCTGCCTATGATCTCGGCAAGCGGGGCGGTACATACGACCGTAATGGGGTGCTCTTGAAAATAGGGCTTGAGCTTCTTGGCAGTGAAGTACACACCATAGCACATCTTCTGGTAGTGTGGGTAGTTCTACTTCAAGGTGGATAAGACTTCGCTTAAATAATACACCGGCCTCTGAACCGGCTGAGCCCGGCCTTCTTCTGGGCGTTGGACTACGATGACAGTGCTGACCACCCGGCTAGTAGCGGCAATGTAAAGGAGCATGGGCTCCTTTTCAGCCGGTGACGCCAAGACAGGCGGCGTGGTCAGCATCTTCTTTAGCTCGTGGAAGGCTTGGTCCGCCTGGTCGTTCCACTCGAAATGAGTGGACTTCTTCATGAGTCGGTAGAGGGGGAGGGCCTTCTCTCCGAGCCGGCTGATGAAGCGGTTGAGGGAAGCCAAGCATCCAGTGAACTTCTGGACATCCCGCGGCTTGGTGGGAATCTCCATTCTCTCTATGGCCTTGATCTTTATTGGGTTGCACTCGATGCCGCGTTCGGAGACCAGGAAGCCTAGGAGTTGGCCGGCTGGTACTCCGAACACGCATTTCTTGGGGTTGAGCTTGATTTGGAATCGGCGCAAGTTTTCAAATGTTTCTTTGAGACCTTCCAGCAAGGTGCCGCGCTTCTCCGTCTTCACCACAACATCGTCTACGTAGACATGAGCATTTCTGCCGAGCTGCTTGAGGAGGCATTTCTGCATGCAACGCTGCAAAGTGGCACCGGCATTTCTCAAGCCGAATGTCATAGTCAGGTAGCAGAAGGCTTCGAATGGTGTGATGAAGGCGGTTTTCAGGCGGTCAGCTGGATCCAGCTTTATCTGGTGGTAGCCTGAGTAAGAATTCAAGGAGCTCAACAGCTCGCATCCGGCTGTGGAGTCTATTACTTGATCAATCCTTGGCAAGGCAAAGGGATCTTTGGGGCAAGCCATGTTGAGGCTAGTGTAGTCTATACACACGTGCCACTTGTTGTTTTTCTTCAGCACGAGAACCAGGTTGGCGAGCCATTCTGGGAAGAAAACTTCCATAATGAAGCCGGCTGCCAGAAGTCAGGCTATCTCTTCTCCCACAATCTTTCTCTTCTCCTCTGATAGTCGGCGGAGAGGCTGTTTGACTGGTTTCGCACCTTCTCAGACATGTAGCTTGTGCTGGGCGAATTCCTTCGGCACACCCGGCATGTCCTTGGGGGACCATGCGAAAATGTCCTGATTCTCACGGAGGAAATCGGCGAGCTCGCCTTCCTATTTGCTGTCCAGGTTTGCCCCGATGGTGGGAAACCTTTCTGGGTGATCTGGGTCCAGAGGTACCCTCTTTGTTTCTTTGGCCGGCTGAAAGGAACCTTGGGCACCACACTCCTTGGGGTCGGGGGACAGGGCCGGCTACTTGCCGGTCATGGCCACGACTCGGTCCAGTATCTTCTTCTCTTCAGCAATTACAAGGCACTCAGCCAGCCGGCTGCTGGCAGCCGCGCACTCGGAGGATTTCTTGTAGTCTCCGACTGGTGATGATGCCCTTGGAACTTGGTATATTCATCTTGAGGTAGGCGTAATGGGGTACAGCCAGGAACTTGGCCAGGGCAGGTCGGCCAAGCAACGCGTGGTAAGGGCTCTCTAGATCCACCACTTCAAACCACACCGCCTCTCGGTGGAAATGATCCTTGTCCCCGAAGAGGACATCTATCTTTATCTTGCCGATTGGGGAGCAGGACAAGCCAGGTACGATGCCATGGAACACAGTTCGATTGGGCATGAGCTGGTTTGTCTTGTTGCTTAGCTTCTCCATGGTGTCGCGGTATAGGATATTGATGTTGCTCCCACCATCTATCAGCACACGGGAGAAATGGGTGGCTCGCCTTTCCCTAGAGAGGGTGGCGTCCAGAACCAATGCGTAGGAGCCGGGAGACGGCATCACCTCTGGGTGATCTGTTCGGCTCCAGCTAATAGGCCTTTCTGACCAGTGCATGAATTCTGGGTTGTTGGAGGCGACTGCGTTGACTTCTTGGTGTTGTCGGCGCCGGCTACGCCGATCTTCTGGCTGGCTGGTGAAGACGACGTAGGCGGCATGCTCGTCGGGGTACTCGTCTTGAACTGCCCCGACCGCTGGTCGAGCGGCCGGCTATGGAGGAGCCGGAGGCGGCTGACCAGCAGGCAGAGGCGGCGCCATCCGATCACCCTTGGAGATCCGAGTGAGCCAATGGCATTTTCTGGTCATGTGGTTTGAAGGCTTTGCGCCACTGTGAAACTTGCAGGGGGCATCAAGTGCTTGCTCGTAGGAAAAAACTGGCTGCCAAGCTGGCCTGCCGCCCTTCTGCTTCTTGGGTGTGGGCCGTCCTTCGAGTTGTTCGTCTTCGACTGTGGACACCTGCCGAATGGTGGAAGGCGGCAGGGGAGCCTTGCGCTTGTGGTCGTTCTGGTGCGGGTGGCAGCTTGGGACTCGGAGCAAGCACCTTCCCGGAGGCGTCTACTCGGAGCTCGATCTTCATCGAGGAATCGGCCGTGGCGTATTTATCAGCTATGACCAGTAGCTCGTCGAGCGTAGTCGGCTCGTCGCAGAGGAGTTGGTGCTTGAGGAGGGTGCCTTCTCGGCACCCGGTGGTGAAGTACTCTATAGCTTGGACCTCGTGCACTCCGTCGCAGGAATTGCGGAGCTCGGCCCACCGCGTGAGGTAGTCGCGAGTCGATTCATTGGGCCCTTGGACGCACAAGGAGAGCTGTCGGGGCTTAGGAGCCCACTTGTAGGTGCTGGTGAAGTTGCGTATGAAGGCTTCAGTGAAGTCTAGCCAGCTGTTGACACTGTAAGGCTTGAGGCTGTTAAGCCAGGTGTGCGCCGTGCCTTGGAGCATGAGGGGCACATATTTTACGGCAACACGCCTGTTGCCGTTTGCGATGCTAACCACGGTGGAGTAGTCGATCAACCAATCTTCCGGCTTCACGGAGCCGTTGTACTTGGGCGTGTCTCTTGGGAGCGAGAACCCTTTGGGGAAGGGCTCGTCGCGGATGCGGGGACTGAAGCAAGACGGGCCGACATCATCTTCTTCTTCCAGGGCCAAGGATCTCGCAAGGCGGTCGATCCGGTGGCGGGCATCATTCTCGCCGACTCCTTCGCGGCGACCCAGCCGGCCGCTGAGAGTCGGGCGCGTGACAGGCGGCGGGGTAGGGTATCTCTCCCCACGAGGCAGAGGAGGAGGGTTGCCCCGCCACTCCACGGCTCGAGGGCGGCCCTCGCCGTCACGCTCAATGGAGATTCGAGTCTGGCTGCGGCTGGCAGTCGACTCCTTTTCTTTTCTCACGCGGGTGTTGCCCGCGGTCGGTGTTCGGGACGTTGCACCGTGCTCTCGACGCGAGGGAGGACTCTCGGCGTGGACGCCGGCTTCATGCCGCTCTGTGGCCGCGTCGATAAGTTGCTGGATGTGTCTGGTCATGTAAGGGAGCTCATCAGGCCCCAGCCCATTCAACTCATCTGCGGCCGCCTGGGCGGCGCGCAAGTTCTCGAGAGGCGTGGCATAGACTGGGCGGTCTGCTCCCAGCATGTCGGCGATAGCCGCGCCGTGTTTCTTGACGATACCGACGCGGCTCGGCCCATCGGGAGGCGGCGTTCCGAAGGCGGCTCGGTCGACCTCGCGCCGGTGAGCCTCGGTGAGGCGTCTCATGGTGGTGAGCCTCTGGCCCTCCGCAACGAGGGTGAGGCAGCGCGCCTCCAATGTCTTGGCGTCCGCGTCGGCCGGGACGGGGACGGACAAGTCATGCAGCGCCGCCTGCAGAGCATTGCGGGCGTTTTCGCCTAAGGAGGCGCCGTGGCTGATAACCAGTACGTCGGTAATGGCACTGCTGCTGCTGTCGGCTTGAGGAAGAGGGTCATTGATGACCACCACGTTGGTGGGGAAGGCGTCAAGGGATGCCGTGTCGGGGTCGACAAGCATCGGGTCGGTGGAGCCAACCGACTCCAAGTCCGCGGCAAGCTCGCCGCAAACGTGGAGTTGATCGAGGAGGCTGACGAGGTGGCTCTCGGGGCAGTCTGTGCCCGCGTCGGATGCGGGCTCGTCAGAGATGCGAGCCTCGCCAAGAAGATCGGCGAGGCAGCTCGCCGCGCAGGCGTCGGCGACGTCTTGCAGCGCGTCGGGGCAAGCGCCATCGGGCGAGCCAGGCTGGCTACGCACGTTGGGAAGGAAGAGGGTTCCCGTCCAGAGAAGGTCTCCGGACAACGGTGCACCTGGCCCCGCGGTGGGCGCCAAATGTCGGGTGGTTGGTGCGACATATGCCAATGGATGGCTTATCATTGTGGGAGCCAATGAAACATCGCCGGTGTCTGGAAACGGGATAAGGTGAAGACATGCACGCCGGTGAATCTTACCCAGCTTCAGGGCTCTCCGTGGAGATAACACCCCTAATGCTGCTCTGCGGGGTCTCCGCATGATCACTAGCTCGGTGGGTTGCTACAAAATGCTCCTTGAGCTGTTCGGTGAAAGGATGAGGGAGGGCCAGGCTAGCCCGCTCCTCTTCTCCTTGTGGCGTCTAAAATCTATCCAAAGAGTGATCTCCCCTGCATGGGAACCCTTGGGGTTTAAATAGGCCTACCCCCCAGGGGTACAATGGTAATCCGGCTGGGCGTGGGCCCCAGTCGTTTGTGTCTACGCTCGCCGGCTTCTCTGCCGACTGGTGGGGCCCGCCGACTGGTAGGCCCGCCGGCTGCCGACCCTTTGGCCGACAGGCCGGCCCCACCGCTCGGGGGTCTTGTCGGGGGCTGGTTACTGTTACCTTGCCCCTGGTGACAATGGCTTTGTCGTGGTAAGCATGGCTACAGTGCCGCCGCAAGGCGGCTCATCACTGTAGCCTTACCTTCTCTTGTCTCCTTAATGAAGCACCTCCTTGGAGGGAGAGAGTTGGCCAGCTGTTGGAAGCCGACCATACCCTTGGCCGACCGTGGGAAGCCTGGCCGCCTTCGGGATCTCCCTGACCAAGGGGGCCCGCCACCCATGGGTCGTACTGACCCCTTGCCGTGGGTGACGTCACGATCATCGTGGCAACAGTGCCGTGCTGGACGGGGATGGTCGCCCTGTACGGTGCACTATGGCCATGCGTGCGCCGGGATTCGGGGGTGGTAGGCTTTATTGTAGCCAGGCCCCGTCTTGTCGCCGTTATGTGGGTGCAGATTCTGAGGGCAAGATCTTAGCCGCCTGCTGAGGGGCCGGCTCCTGGGAGTCGGCCCTTTTATGGCCGGCTTCTGGAAGTCGGCCTTCTCATGGTCTTGTTTCTCAAGGATTTCAGGGCTGGGCTACCTTTGCGCAGCCGGCTTGAGAGGTAGCTGGCTGGGGGAAGACGGCCCCATGTCTTGGAAGCTTGGAGGCTTGTTCGGCCTGTAATTTTTCTGAAGTGCCAGGGGAAGCCGGCTAGGCTACCCGTTGTCATTTACTCCGACACTTCGCCAAGCACTACGGAAGAGAAGGAGGAGTTGGAGAGGGGGAGGGCTGCGCCAGGGGAAGGGTACGGCTGCCCTCTCTCTCCCTCACTATATATATAGGGGGAAGGGGGAGGAGGAGGCGCCCTAGGGTTTCCCTAGGGGAGAGGCGGCGGCCATAGGGGAAACCCTATATGGGTTTGGGCACCCCCACCCCTGGGAAACTTGCCCCCCAAGCCGGGAGGGGCGGCTGCCCTAGGGGAGGCACCCCCACCTCTCCAGGTTACGTGAGATGGGAGGGGCGCACAGCCCCTTAGTGGGCTGGTGTGCCCCCTCCCCTTGGCCCATAAGGCCCCCAACGCTTGCCGGGGCCTCCCAAACACCTTTCGGTCACGCTGATCGTCACCCGGTACTCCCAGAACAATTCCAGACTCCAATACCCTTCATCCAATATATCGATCTTCACCTCCGGACCATTCCGGAGTTCCTCGTCATGTTCGGGATCTCATCTAGGACTCCAAACAACCTTCGGTAACCACATACTATTTCTCATAACAACTCTAGCGTCACCGAACCTTAAGTGTGTAGACCCTATGGGTTCGGGAACCATGCAGACATGACCCGAGACACCTCTCTGGCCAATAACCAATAGTGCGATCTGGATACCCATATTGTCTCCCACATGTTCTACGATGATCTCATCAGATGAACCACGATGTCGGGGATTCAATCAATCCCATATACAATTCCCTTTGTCCATCGGTATCCCCATACCTCGTTCAATCTCATTATCGGCAAGTCTCTTTACTCGTTCCATAACGCATGATCCCGTGGCTAACTCCTTAGTCACATTGAGCTCATTATGATGATGCATTACCGAGTGGGTCCAGAGATACCTCTCTGTCATACGGAGTGACAAATCCCAGTCTCGATTTGTGCCAACCCAACAGACACTTTCGGAGATACCTGTAGTACACCTTTATAGCCACCCAGTTACGTTGTGATGTTTGATACACCCAAATCACTCCTATGGTATCCGGGAGTTGCACAATCTCATGGTCTAAGGAAATGATACTTGACATTAGAAAAGCTCTAGCAAATGAACTACATGATCTTGTGCTATGCTTAGGATTGGGTCTTGTCCATCACATCATTCTCCTAATGATGTGATCCCGTTATCAACGACATCCAATGTCCATGGTCAGGAAACCATAAACATCTATTGATCAACGAGCTAGTCAACTAGAGGCCTACTAGGGACATGTTGTGGTCTATGTATTCACAAATGTATTATGGTTTCCGATTAATACAATTATAGCATGAGCAATAGACAATTATCATGAACAAGGAAATATAATAACCATTTTATTATTGCCTATAGGGCATATTTCCAACAGCACCATCTTCGGGAATCAAAGTAGCAGTCTGGACGGCATGGGCACCAGGCACCGTGAAGATTTTCGCCTGGCTTCTCCACCATGACAGGCTATGGTGCAACGACTATCTACGACGGCGGGGATGGCCTAATGGGTACTTCTGTGTCTGCTGCAACAAAAATTTGGAGAGCTCAACACATCTTTTCTGGGACTGCCCATTCGCTTTCCCGATCTGGCAGACAACGTCTTCAAGAGCTTGCTATGCAGCAATGAAAGAGAAGTGGGAAATGAATCACACTTCCCTCACGCACTGGGAATGGCTAACTACCCTAACACCGCCAAGTTTCAGAAAGGGGTTCAGGTCGATGATGTTGTTGATCACCTGGGAGCTATGGAAAGAGAGAAATACATGCATCTACAGAGGAAAAAATGCCACAAATGGAAGATGTACAGCGAGCCATCAAGGGCACACTGGAACTATAGCGACTTGGAGGAGCGTGATGCCTAGAGCTCCCATTCGAGGAAGATGTAGCGAGATAGCAGTCCATAGGCTTCTTTTTCTTTTTTGTTCGCTGCTCTTGGCCTTTGTAAACCATGATCACTTGATCACCCATGTTTTTCCCGCTGCTTTCTCCTAAATCAATGAAGCCGGTAACCCCGGATATTTTAAAAAAATGTACAAATTATTTACAAGCAGAATAACATCATGTCACTAACCAATGACAGTTTTTTCTAACATATTAAGAATTGTAACTTAAATTGGAGCATATATCCACTGATCAAGAACTTCGAGATTCTTTGCCTTTGTTTTGTGCCTGACTAGAAGTAGAACTTGTTTGATTTTAAACTCCAGGTTCTACTACTTGATACTTCATTTCTAAACATGAATCCATTCCTTTGCATACGGATGTTCCAAAAACCCAATATTATACTCCCTGCGTCCCATAATGTAACGTCTTACATTATGGGACGGAGGGAGTAATATCCATAGCCACTTCCTTTAGTAGATTCTGGTGAAGTAGCAGCACTTCATCGTAAAAGGATATACCTCTCTGCTTTGCTGGGGCAATAAAATACCAACAGTTATGTGCAAATAAATAGCCTCAGAAGAGGTGAAGAACAGATTCCACACAGTTTTCATTGCAAATTGCACAACTGTAAGAGGGGATGATGAAAGATTTCCTTTTAAGCAGCTCTCTTGTACCGACTTGATAACCCCCAAGTGCAGGGAATCATCATAGAAATTCCTAATGGTGGAAGTGATAAGTATGGAGTGTCGAACCCACAAGGAGCTAAAGGTAAGATCAATATTCTCTCAAGTCCTATCTGCCACTGATACGACTCTACATACACCGAACGTTTGCTTCCAACTAGAAACGAGAAATAAAACTACATTGTGGGTATGAAGAGGATAACTTTGCATGGTATCGGAGAGCTAAAACATAAAAGTAGGTGATGTTATCATGAAGCTAGAATATATTACTAAATATTATAAATAGCGAGTGTGGAATAATGATGGATCGGTGTGCGAAATTGTCCTAGGCAATTGTTAACAAGACCGATAGCCATCATTGCAATTTCATATGAGGGAGAGACATAAGCTAACATACTTTCTCTTCTTGGATCATATGCACTTATGATTGGAACTCTAGCAAGCATCTGCAACTACTAAAGATCATTAACGTAAAACCCAACCATAGCATTAAAGCATCAAGTCCCCTTTATCCCATACGCAACAACCCCCTTACTCGGGTTTATGCTTCTGTCACTCAAGCAACCCACTATAAGCGAATCATGAACGTATTGCAACACCCTACAGCGGGAATCCCTCACGCTTGCGCGACACGGAGGGCATAATAGGACAACACCAAAATAAAATGTACAACTCATACCAATCTAAATCATCAATCAACCCAAAGACAAAGGATATCTACTTAAAACATCATAGGATGGCAACACATCATTGGATCATAATATGTGGCATAAAGCACGATATTCAAATTGGGATTATAGCGCGTTGCGGGAGAGTGGACCACGTAAAAGATATGAGGATGGTGATGTTGATGAAGACGATCACTGCGGCGATGATTCCCCTCCCGATGGCACTCCGGTGCCACCGAGAGAGAGGAGGAGAGGTTCTCCCCCTTGTGCTTCCTCCTCCATGGGCCCCCTGGATGGGGAGAGGTTTTCCCTATGGTCCTTGGCCTTCATGGTGATGATGGCCCCTCCGAGGTCCTCCTCCATAGCCTTCGGTGATGATGGCCCCCTCCGGCAGGGTGCCAGAGAGGGCCTAGATTGATTTCTCGTGGCTACAGAGGCTTGCAGCGACGGAACTTCTGATCTAGGTTATTTTCTGGAGGTTTGGGCATTTATAGGAGAGGTTGGAGTCAAGAACAAATCAGGGGGACCCATGGGAAGTCCACGAGGCACATGGGCGTGCCTAGGGGGTGGGGGCGCCCCCCACCCTCGTGGGGCCCACGAGACTCCCCTCTGGTAGATTTTTGTTCCAGTATTTTTTATATTTTCTAGAAAAATTATTCATTGATTTTCATCGCATTCCGAGAAATTTTATTTCCGCACAAAAACAACACCACGGTAGTTCTACTGAAAACAGCGCTAGTCCGGGTTAGTTCTAATCAAATCATACCAAAATCATATAAAACTATTGTAAACATGGCATGAATACTTCATAAATTATAGATACGTTGGAGACGTATCAGCATCCCCAAGCTTAATTCCTGCTCGTCCTCGAGTAGGTAAATGATAAAAGAAATAATTTATGAAGTTTGAATGCTAGCAAGTGCATAAGTTTGATCAATGATAGTTCCAATAACTTTTTCTAGCATCATTATATGTCATAACAGTAGCTCAACTCATAAAACTTCCCATGATCAAGTAACAAGCTATTCACATGTTAAAGTATAGATCATAAACTTTCTTGAAAACTAACAAACCATGTTCTTAGTCATCAAACAATTGCAATTCATCTTATTTTTGGGAAGGGTCTATGTAAGAGCTTTGGTTCAGCAAACTCCACATACTCAACCATCATTTAATCTTTCACAATTGCTAACACTCATGTGATATTTATGGGTTCAAAGTTTTAATCAAAAACAGAGAAATATATGGGCTTATAGTTTCGCCACCCAACCTTTTACCTCAAGGGTAATGTCCACAATAATAATTTATTAAAACCTACATCCAAGTGGATATATATATATATATATATATATATATATATATATATATATATATATATATATATATCTAGATCGCTCCAACACAAAGTGCTTGCCAAAGGAAAAAGTGTAAAAAGGAAATGTGATGATCACCACGACTCTTGTATAAGGTTAGAAGGTAAAAGTAAAAGATAGGCCCTCCGCAGAGGGAAGCAGAGGTTGTCATGCGCTTTTATGGTTGGATGCACAAAATCTTAATGCAAAAGAACGTCACTTTATATTGCCACTTGTGATATGGACCTTTATTATGCAGTCCGTCGCTTTTATTTCTTCCACATCACAAGATCGTATAAAGCTTATTTTCTCCACACTAATAAATCATACATATTTAGAGAGCAATTTTTATTGCTTGCAACAATAACAACTTACTTGAAGGATCTTACTCAATCCATAGGTAGATATGGTGGACTCTCATGGCAAAACTAGGTTTAAGGATATTTGGAAGCACAAGTAGTATCTCTACTTGGTGCAAAGAATTTGGCTAGCATGAGAGGGAAATGCAAGCTCAACATGTTGGATGATCCAAGACAATATAACGTTTCAGATATAGGAAAACATAACCCATTAAGTTGTCTTCCTTGTCCAACATTAACCTTTTAGCATGTCATATTTTAATGAGTGCTCACAATTGCAAAAGATGTCCAAGATAGTATATTTATATGTGAAATCTCTCTTCCTTCAATATCCTTTCATGAATTGTTCAAGTGACCAATTTTGCGTTTGCTAACATCCAATAAGTTTACTACCTATACTTATTATGTGTGAAGTCATTACTCCCCATGTTGTAATCATATGAAACGTATATAAATTCAGATTTATGATATTCAATTCATTCAACCATTTACTCATAGGATATATGTGAAGCACGTGAGTAAATGACAAACTACTCCAAAAAGATATAAGTGAAGAATACTGAGTAGTCAAATAAATAAATAGCCATGGGAGGATTATTTTTCATTCAAGATTTCAGATCCAATGATTTTATTCAAACAGCAAGTAAAATTGAAAATACGCTCCAAGCAAAACACATATTATGTGACGAATAAAAATATAGCTCCGAGTAAGGTATACCGATAGTTTTGAAGATGAAAGAGGGGATACCTTCCGGGGCATCCCCAAGCTTAGGCGCTTGAGTATTCCTTTAATATTACCTTGGGGTGCCTGGGCATCCCCAAGCTTAGGGTCTTTCCACTCCTTATTCTCCTCATATCGATATCTCACCCAAAGCTTGAAAACTTCAATCACACAAAACTTAACGGAACTTCGTGAGATAGGTTAGTATGATAAAGAATAAATCATTCACTTTGGTAATGTCAAAGACAAGGTTCATAATTGTTCTTACACAATTCCTACTGTACCAAATCATTTGTACAATTTATATTGAGAAAGATAAGCCATAGAAACTAGAAAACAAGCAGACTATGCAATGAAAACAGAATCTGTCAGAAACAGAGTAGTCTGTAATGATCTGAACACCAACCATACTTATGCTACTCCAAAAATTCTGAAATAAATTGGTGGACGTGAGGAATTTGTCTATTAATCTTATGAAAAAATAATCAACTCAATCACACTCTTTTGTAAAAAATGACAGCTAATCTCGTGAGCGCAAAGTTTCTGTTTTGTACAGCAAGATCACATTAACTTTCACCCAAGTCTTCCCAAAGGTCTTACTTGGCACTTTATTGAAACAAAATCTATAGTACATGATTAATACAGTATCTTAATCATGAGAACACACAACAACAGTAAGGTTAAATATTGGGTTGTCTCCCAACAAGCGCTTTTCTTTAATGCCTTTTAGCTAGGCATGATGATTTCAATGATGGTCACATAAAAGATAAGAATTGAAACATAAAGAGAGCATAATGAAGAATATGACTAGCACATCTAAACCTAACCCACTTCCTATGCCTAGGGATTTTGTGAGCACACAATTTATGGGAACAGGAATCAACTAGCATAGGAAGGCAAAACAAGTATAACTTCAAAACTTTAAGCACATAGAGAGGAAACTTGATATTATTGCAACTCCTACAAGCATGTATTACTCCCTCATAATAATTTTCAGTATCATCATGAATGATTTCAACAATATAACCATCACATAAAGCACTATTTTATATGATCTACGAGCATAGAAATTTTACTACACTCCACATAAGCAAAATTCTCCTCATTAGGAATAGTGGGAGCAAACTTCTTCAAAATCCACTTTAGATGATAGTATTATTCATACTCCAAAATATATAAGTGAAGTTCATGGAGCATTCTACAATTAATAAAGACTAACCAATATCCAAGCTCAAAATATATAAGTGAAGCACACGAAGCATTCTGTAAAACCATACTCAAAAGATTTAAAAGCACAAAGAGCAATTCTATAAGATCATACTTAAAAGATATAAGTGAAGCACATGAAGTATTCTATAAATCAATAAAGGTCCATCTCATACTATAATGGTTCTTAAAGGAAAAACAAAAAAAACAAAGGACACAAATTATGTGAACAACACAAAAACTGAGGTATACCGATAATTGTTGAAGAAGAAAGATGGGATGCCAACCGGGGCATCCCCAAGCTTAGATGCTTGAGTATCCTTAGAATATTTACTTGGGGTGCCTTGGTATCCCAAAGCTTCAGCTCTTGCCTCTCTTTATTCTTCTCACATCGGCAACTCCTCGTTCTTCGAACACTTCATCCACACAAAACTTTAACAAAAACTTTGTGAGATCCGTTAGTATAATAAAGCAAATCACTACCTTTAGGTACTGTTGCAAACTCATTCCAATTTCATATTAGAACTATATATACTGTATTCCAACTTAACCATGGTTCATACCCTCCGATACTACCCATAGATTCATCAAAATAAGCGATCAACACATAGAAAAAATAATCTGTCAAAAACAGGATAGTCCGTAGTAATCTGGAAGTTTAGTAAACTTCTGTAACTCCAAAAAATTCTAAAAAATATGACAATTTAAAAAAATTGTACAGAAGTAACATGCAAAAAAGTTTCAGACCCATTTGACTTTCCAGTAAAAAATGTAAAATCACGCGCTACAGCCAAAGTTTCTGTTTTTGTACTGCACAAAGTAAACAAGCAATCTAATCATCATAAAACCAAGGCTTGGCACATTATTTTTATAATACAATGGGTATATACAAGGGGATAACTATTTTCCGAGAAGCTTCCTGAATTTTTTTACATTGTTTCCATGAGCATGAACACAAGTGCTCAAGATCGACCCTCATTTCTTCAATGCATAATCTTCCAATCACTTCTCTTATTGAAAAACATTTTAGGCATGAGAGGCAAGTAATTTTTTTGTATTTTCATTCTTTAATTTTTTGTATGTTTCACCCACAACTAAATAGAAACAAAAAAGGAAAAACAAAATCTACTTAGTGAAGAAAGCAAACAAGCACACACACGAGAATATCAACCCCACGCTATTGCTCCTCGGCAATGGCGCCGGAAAAGAGCTTGATAATCCCCAAGTGCAGGGAATCATCGTAGCAATTCCCAATGGTGGAAGTGATAAGTATGGAGTGTCAAACCCACAAGGAGCTAAAGGTAAGATCAATATTCTCTCAAGTCCTATCTGCCACTGATACGACTCTACTTACACCGAACGTTTGCTTCCAACTAGAAATGAGAAATAAAACTACGTTGTGGGTATGAAGAGGATAACTTTGCATGGTATCGGAGAGCTAAAACATAAAAGTAGGTGATGTTATCATGAAGTTAGAATATATTACTAAATATTATAAATAGCGAGTGTGGTATAATGATGGGTAGGCGTGTGGAATTGTCCTAGGCAATTGCTAACAAGACTGATAGTCGTCATTGCAATTTCATATGAGGGAGAGGCATAAGCTAACATACTTTCTCTTCTTGGATCATATGCACTTATGATTGGAACTCTAGCAAGCATCCGCAACTACTAAAGATCATTAAGGTAAAACCCAGCCATAGCATTAAAGCATCAAGTCCCCTTTATCCCATACGCAACAACCCCCTTACTCGGGTTTATGCTTCTGTCACTCAAGCAACCCACTATAAGCGAATCATGAACTTATTGCAACACCCTATAGCGGGAATCCCTCACGCTTGTGCAAGACGGAGGGCACAGTAGGACAGCACCAAAATAAAACATACAACTCATACCAATCTAGATCATCAATCAACCCAAAGACAAAGGATATCTACTCAAAACATCATAGGATGGCAACACATCATTGGATCATAATATGTTGCATAAAGCACCATATTCAAGTAGGGATTACAGCGGGGTGCGGGAGAGTGGACCACTTAAAAGAGATGAGGATGGTGATGATGATGGTGATGTTGATGAAAACGATCACTGTGGCGATGATTCCCCTCCCGATGGCACTCCGGTGCCACCGAGAGAGAGGAGGAGAGGTTCTCCCCCTTGTGCTTCCTCCTCCACGGCCTCCCCCTAGATGGGGAGAGGTTTTCCCTGTGGTCCTTGGCCTTCATGGTGATGATGGCCCCTCCGGGATCCTCCTCCATAGCCTCCGGTGATGATGGCCCCCTTCGGCAGGGTGCCAGAGAGGGCCTAGATTGATTTCTCGTGGCTACAGAGGCTTGCAGCGGCGGAACTTCCGATATAGGTTATTTTCTGGAGGTTTGGGCATTTATAGGAGAGGTTGGTGTCGAGAGAAGTCAGGAGGCCCCACGGGAAGTCCACGAGGCACAGGGGCGTGCCCAGGGGGGTGGGGGCGCCCCCCACCCTCGTGGGGCCCATGGGACTCCCCTCTGGTAGATTTTTGTTCCAGTATTTTTTATATTTTCCAGAGAAATTCTCCGTCAATTTTCATCGCATTCCGAGAACTTTTATTTCTGCACAAAAACAACACCACGGTAGTTCTGCTGAAAACAGCGTCAGTCCGGGTTAGTTCTAATCAAATCATACCAAAATCATATAAAACTATTGTAAACTTGGCATGAATACTTTATAAATTATAGATACGTTGGAGACATATCACGACTCTATCATATAGAGTGAGCTAGAAGAAAATGTTGTGCCTAATTCTGCTTGCACTTTTCCATAGCCATTTGAAGATGCAGTTTGAGCCAGAGTTTCCCATGATGAATTTGTAGACTTGTTTAGAGGAGAATTATGTTTTGCTCCAGGTATTGGACCAGGAGTCTTTTTCTTCAAAAAGTGTGAGCTGAGCTAAGGTTTGGCTGGGGAGTTGAATTGGAGCTTTCTCTCCTGCTTCTGCCTTCTTTGTGTTAGAATAAACGTATAGGAGATGTATAGGGTTAGGAGTTTGTTTAAATTATGTACCTCATTCTATCTCTTCTTCTCCCCGATCTGTCTGTAACGACCTTCCTGGTCGATCTCTCGATCTATTTCCCTATAACTTGTATGCCAAGGCTTTCGCCCAATATATACATGCGGCCCAAGACAAAGGGTTCAACGCTTCCCATATCGTTTTACATGGTAAGAGAGCCTCTTCCTCATTAGATCGAAAGAGATTGCATCTAGCTACCTCCGCGACCAAGATCATGTCCACCACCGCTGTTGCCATGACGCCAAGCACCATGGGTGCGCTCAACACCACCTCATCTTCCACCTTTGCCTCATCTTCCACCTCCACCAACACCACCTCCCTCGGATCACCACCACAAGAGAAGCTTACAAGGGGCAACTTCCTCCTCTCGAAGGCCATCGTGCTTCCTCAGATCAGAGGCGCACAGATGGAGCACCACCTCGACGTGAAAAATAACAAAGGCATTGATAAAGGCCGATAACTTAAAGGGGCTCCTCGGATACCTGACGTGTAAACTCTTCGGATTCACTTCGGCGATCCTCAAGATCAAAGATGAGAAGATTTGTTGAACCATTTTTCAAGACCAATGACCGAAGATGAAGAACAGTTCGGAAGAATCGAGGAGCATCCCCAACTTGAAGACCGGTTCAGGGGGCTACTAACGGTGTCCTAGACTAGGGGGTACTCACCACATTGTCTCCCGACCAGCTAGATCAGGTCGAGGACCCCCATGGCAGTTCACTCATGGGCCACTTAGGGCAGCCCATGCCGCATACAAGGGAAATCCCACAAGACTTGGTGCACAAGACGAGGACTCTCCTAAACCCTAGGCCTCTGGTGTGTTATATAAACCGAGGCCAGGCTAGTCAATAGAGAACATCTAATATTCAACAATCTCGTGGTAGATGCATGTACTCTGTACTACACCCCATATGAATACAATCAAAAGCAGGATGTAGGGTTTTACCTCCATCAAGAGGGATCAAACGTGGGTAAAATCCCGTGTCCATGTTACCGTCGCTCCAAGACGCCTAGCTTAGGACTCCTACTATGAGATATGCCAGATATAGAACCGACAAAGGGTTCTCACATTTTTCTTATGTGCCTTCTCTAATTTCATTATTATTATTATTTCTATCATGATTGTGTTAGCCCTTGTCGCTAGCTTTCCAACAAACTTGGTTTCATTGAATTCGGAGTTCGTTTGAAGAAGTAGTGTCAGTTTTTGTGTCCTTAAAAACACTGCAGCGGTACTACCGCTCATGGGAGCGGTACTGCCGCTTGGAGGGGATGTAATTTTTTACTACCGCTCTTGGGAGTGGTACTACCGCAGCTACTTCTGTGGCTACTTCCGCTACGGACCAAAAACTCGTCTCAAGTCCAGCAGTGGTAGGCACGGATGTATTTTTTTAGTACCGCTCACAAGTAGTAGTACCGCTACCCTTTGAGGTAGTACCGCTACCCCTAGCTGTAGTACCGTGAGTACGAGCGGTAGTACCGCTCTGTGCGGGCTGTGAGCATAACGGTTGGATTTTTCCCCACCTATAAAAGGGGGTCTTCTTCCCCAATGAACCTTATCATTTGAGCTCATGTTCTTCCCCCATTGTTGACCTTCTTCGAGCTTGCTATCTCTCAATTCCTCCATGGATTCTTGCTAGTTTTTGTGGGAAAGGATAGAGGAGGTCTAGTGTTGGGGAATGCAGTAATTTCAAAAAAAAATAACTACGCACACGCAAGATCTATCATGGTGATGGATAGCAACGAGAGGGGAAGAGTGTTGTCCACGCACCCTCGTAGACCGTAAGCGGAAGCGTTATGACAACGCGGTTGTTGTAGTCGCACGTCTTCACGATCCGGCCGATCCTAGTACGACACCTCCACGATCTACACACGTTTGGCTCGATGATGTCCCACAAACTCTCGATCCAGGTGAGTGTCGAGGGAGAGCTTTGTCAGCATGATGGCGTGATGATAGTGATGATGAAGCTACCGGCCCAGGGCTTCGCCTAAGCAGTACGACGATATGACCGAGGTGGATTATGGTGGAGGGGGGCACCGCACACAGCTAAGGGATCAATGATCAACTTGTGTGTCTATGGGGTGCCCCTGCCCCCATATATAAAGTAGCAAGGGGGGAGGCCGGACGGCCCTTGGGGGCGCGCCAAGGAGGGAAAGAGTCCTCCTCCTAGTAGTAGTAGGTCTCCCCTTTCCAAGTCCTACTAGGAGGAGGAAGGGGGAAGGAAGGAGAGGGAGAGAAGGTAAGGAAAGGGGGGGCGCTTCCCCCCCCCTTCCCTAGTCCAATTCGAACTAGAGGGGGAGGGGCGCACGGCCCTGCCTTGGCCGGCCCTCTCTCTCCACAAATGCCCATGTTGGCCCATTAGTCCCCCCGGGGGTTCCGATAACCTCCAGCACTCCGATAATTATCTGGTGATCCCCGAAACTCATCCGGTCACCGAATATAGTCATCCAATATATCAATATTTATGTCTCGACCATATCGAGACTCCTCGTCATGTCCGTGATCACATCCGGGACTCCGAACTATCTTCAGTACATCAAAACACATAAACTCATAATACCGATCGTCACCGAATGTTAAGCGTACGGACCCTACGGGTTCGAGAACTATGTAGACATGACCTAGACACGTCCCCAGTCAATAACCAATAGAGGAACCTGGATGTTCATATTGGCTCCCACATATTCTATGAAGATCTTTATCGGTCAAACTGCATAACAATATACGTTGTTCCCTTTGCCATCGGTATGTTACTTGCCCGAGATTCGATCGTCGGTATCTCAATACCTAGTTCAATCTCATTACTGGCAAGTCTCTTTACTCATTCCGTAATGCATCATCCCGTAACTAACTCATTAATCACATTGCTTGCAAGGCTTATAGTGATGTGCATTACCGAGAGGGCCCAGAGATACCTCTCCGATACTCAGAGTGACAAATCCTAATCTCGATCTATGCCAACTCAACAAACACCATCTGAGACACCTGTAGAGCATCTTTATAGTCAGCCAGTTACGTTGTGACGTTTGATAGCACACTAAGTGTTCCTCCGGTATTCGGGAGTTTCATGATCTCATAGTCATAGGAACATGTATAAGTTATGTAGAAAGCAATAGCAACAAACTAAACGGTCATTGTGCTAAGCTAACGGATGGGTCATTTCAATCACATCATTCTCTAATGATGTGATCTCGTCAATCAAATTACAACTTATGTCTATGGTTAGGAAACATAACCATCATTGATTCAATGATCTAGACAAGTAGAGGCTTACTAGTGACACTCTGTTTGTCTATGTATTCACACATGTACTAAGTTTTCGGTTAATACAATTCTAGAATAAATAATAAACATTTATCATGATATAAAGAAATATAAATAACAACTTTATTATTGCCTCTAGGGCATATTTCCCTCAGTCTCCCACTTGCACTAGAGTCAATAATCTAGATTACACTATAATGATCTAACACCCATGGAGTCTTGGTGCTGATCATGTTTTGCTCGTGAGAGAGGCTTAGTCAATGGGTCTGCAACATTCAGATCTGTATGTATCTTGCAAATCTCTATGTCTCCCTCCTTGACTTGATCGTGGATGGAATCGAAGCGTCTCTTGATTTGCTTGGTTCTTTTGTGAAATCTGGATTCTTTTGCCAAGGCAATTGCACCAGTGTTGTCACAAAAGATTTTCATTGGACCCGATGCACTAGGTATGACACCTAGATCGGATATGAACTCCTTCATCCAGACTCCTTCATTTACTGCTTCCGAAGCAGCTATGTACTCCGCTTCACATGTAGATCCCGCCATGATGCTCTATTTGGAACTGCACCAACTGACAGCTCCACCATTTAATAAAAACACGTATCCGATTTGTGACTTAGAGTCATCCGGATCAGTGTCAAAGCTTGCATCGACGTAACCGTTTACGACGAGCTCTTTGTCACCTCCATATACGAGAAACACATCCTTAGTACTTTTCAGGTATTTTAGGATGTTCTTGACCGTTGTCCAGTGATCCACTCCTGGATTACTTTGGTGCCTCCCTACTAAACTAATAGCAAGGCACACATCAGGTCTGGTACACAACATTGCATACATGATAGAACCTATGGCTGAAGCATAGGGAATGACTTTCATTTTCTCTCTATCTTCTGCAGTGGTCGGGCATTGAGTCTCACTCAACTTCAGACCTTGTAACACACGCAAGAACCCTTTCTTTGCCTGATCCATTTTGAACTTCTTCAAAACTTTATCAAGGTATCTGCTTTGTGAAAGTCCAATTAAGCGTCTTGATCTATATCTATAGATCTTGATGCCTAATATATTAGCAGCTTCACCGAGGTCTTTCATTGAAAAATTCTTATTCAAGTATCCTTTTATGCTATTCAGAAATTTAGTATCATTTCCGATCAACAATATGTCATCTACATATAATATCAGAAATGCTACAGAGCTCCCACTCGCTTTCTTGTAAGTACAGGCTTCTCCAAAAGTCTGTATAAAACCATATGCTTTGATTACACTATCAAAGCATATATTCCAACTCTAAGAGGCTTGCACCAGTCCATAAATGGATCGCTGGAGCTTGCACACTTTGTTAGTACCTTTTGGATCGACAAAACCTTCTGGTTGCATCATATATAACTCTTCTTTAAGATATCCATTAAGGAATGCAGTTTTGACATCCATTTGCCAAATTTCATAATCATAAAATGTGGCAATTGCTAACATGATTCGTACAGATTTAATCATCGCTACGGGTGAGAAGGTCTCATCATAGTCAACTCCTTGAACTTGTCGAAAACCTTTTGCAACAAGACAAGCTTTGTAGAAAGTAACATTACCGTCGGCGTGAGTCTTCTTCTTGAAAATCCATTTATTCTCTATGGCCTGCCGATCATCGGGCAAGTCAACCAAAGTTCACACTTTGTTCTCATACATGGATCCCATCTCAGATTTCATGGCCTAAAGCCATTTTGCAGAATCTAGGCTCATCATCGCTTCCTCATAGTCCGTAGGTTCGTCATGTTCAAGTAACATGACCTCCAGAATAGGATTACCATACCACTCTGCTGCGGATCTCACTCTGGTTGACCTACGAGGTTCGGTAGTAACTTGATCAGAATTTTCATGATCATCATCATTAGCTTCCTCACCTACTGGTGTAGGAATCACTAGAACTGATTTCAGTGATGAACTACTTTCCAATAAGGGAGCAGGTACAATTACCTCATCAAGTTCTACTTTCCTCCCACTCACTTCTTTTGAGAGAAACTCCTTCTCTAGAAAGGATCCATTCTTAGCAACGAATATCTTGCCTTCGGATCTGTGATAGAAGGTGTACCCAACAGTCTCCTTTGGGTATCCTATGAAGACACATTTCTTCGATTTGGGTTCGAGCTTATCAGGTTGAAGCTTTTTCACATAAGCATCGCAGCCCCAAACTTTAAGAAACGACAACTTGGGTTTCTTGCCAAACCACAGTTCATAAGGTGTCGTCTCAACAGATTTAGATGGTGCCCTATTTAACATGAATGCAGCTGTCTCTAAAGCATAACCCCAAAACGATAGCGGTAAATCAGTAAGAGACAACATAGATCGCACCATATCTAGTAAAGTACGATTACGACATTCAGACACACCATTACGCTGTGGTGTTCCGGGTAAAAATATACCACTCATATCAAGACTTAGTAAAAATATACCACTCATTAAGGGTACATGACCATAAAAGATATTACTCATATAAATAGAACAACTATTATTCTCTGATTTAAATGAATAACCATCTCGCATCAAACAAGATCCAAATATAATGTTCATGCTCAACGCTGGCACCAAATAACAATTATTTAGGTATAAAACTAATCCCGAAGGTAGATGTAGAGGTAGCGTGCCGACGGCGATCACACCGACTTCGGAACCATTTCCCACGCGCATCGTCACCTCGTCCTTAGCCAATCTTCTCTTAATTCATAGCCCCTGTTTTGAGTTGCAAATGTTAGCAACTGAACCAGTATCAAATACCCACGCACTATTGCGAGCATTAGTAAGGTACACATCAATAACATGTATATCAAATATACCTTTCACTATGCCATCCTTCTTCTCCGCCAAATACTTGAAGCAGTTCCACTTCCAGTGACCAGTCCCTTTGCAGTAGAAGCACTCAGTCTCAAGCCTAGGTCCAGACTTGGGTTTCTTCACTTGAGCAGCAACTGGCTTTCTATTCTTCTTGAAGTTCCCCTTCTTCCCTTTACCCTTTTTCTTGAAACCGGTGGCCTTGTTGACCATCAACACTTGATGCTCCTCTTGATTTCTACCTCTATAGCCTTTAGCATTGCGAAGACCTCAGGAATCGTCTTATCCATCCATTGCATATTATAGTTCATCATGAAGCTCTTGTAGCTTGGTGGCAGTGATTGAAGAACTTTGTCAATGACACTATCATTAGGAAGATTAACTCCCAGCTGAGTCAAGTGGTTGTGGTACCCAGACATTCTGAGTATATGTTCACTGACAGAACAATTCTCCTCCATTTTGCAGCTATAGAACTTATTGGAGACTTCATATCTCTCAATCCGGGCATTTGCTTGAAATATTAACTTCAACTCCTGGAACATCTCATATGCTCCATTACGTTAAAACGTCGTTGAAGTCCCGGTTCTAAGCCGTAAAGCATGGCACACTGAACTATCGAGTAGTCATCATCTTTGCTCTACCAGGTGTTCACAACATCTGGCGTTGCTCCTGCAGTGGGTTTGTCACCTAGCGGTGCTTCCAGGACGTAATTCTTTTGTGTAGCAATGAGGATAATCCTCAAGTTACGGACCCAGTCCGTGTAGTTTCTACCATCATATTTCAACTTAGCTTTCTCTAGGAAACGCATTAAAATTCAACGGAACAACAACACGGGCCATCTATCTACAATAGCATAGACATGCAAAATACTATCAGGTACTAAGTTCATGATAAATTAAAGTTCAATTAATCATATTACTTAAGAACTCCCACTTACATCCCTCTAATCATCTAAGTGATCACATGATCCATATCAACTAAACCATGTCCGATCATCACGTGAGATGGAGTAGTTTTCAGTGGTGAACATCACTATGTTGATCATATCTACTATATGATTCACGCTCGACCTTTCGGTCTCAGTGTTCCGAGGCCATATCTGCATATGCTAGGCTCGTCAAGTTTAACCCGAGTATTCCGCGTGTGCAAAACTGGCTTGCACCCATTGTATGTGAACGTAGAGCTTATCACACCCGATCATCATGTGGTGTCTCGGCACGATGAACTGTAGCAACAGTGCATACTCAGGGAGAACACTTATACCTTGAAATTTAGTGAGAGATCATCTTATAATGCTACCGTCGAACTAAGCAAAATAAGATGCATAAAGGATAAACATCACATGCAATCAATATAAGTGATATGATATGGCCATCATCATCTTGTGCCTTTGATCTCCATCTCCAAAGCACCGTCATGATCACCATCGTCACCGGCTTGACACCTTGATCTCCGTCGAAGCATCATTGTCGTCTCACCAACTATTGCTTCTACGACTATCGCTTAGTGATAAAGTAAAGCAATTACATGGCGATTGCATTTCATACAAAGGCAACCATATGGTTCTTGCCAGTTGCCGATAACTGTGTTACAAAACATGATCATCCCATACAATAAAATTTAGCATCATGTCTTGACCATATCACATCACAACATGCCCTGCAAAAACAAGTTAGACATCCTCCACTTTGTTGTTGCAAGTTTTACGTGGCTGCTACGGGATGAGCAAAAACCGTTCTTACCTACGCATCAAAAACCACAACGTGGTATAGTGATTGCTTTTTGATCTTCAGAAAGAACCCTATTCATTGAATCCAATTCAACTAAAGTTGGAGAAACTGACACCCACCAGCCACCTGTGTGCAAAGCACATCGGTAGAACCAGTATCGCGCAAGAGTACGCCTAAGGTCAGACTGGGCCACTTCATCCAACAACACCACTAAATCAAGAATCAACTAGTGACGGCAAGCAATATTTATATACCCACACCCACGACTCCTTTCTGTTCTACTCGTGCATATAACATCTACGCATAGACCTCGCTCGGATGCCACTGTTGGGGAACGCAGTAATTTCAAAAAAAAAAATCCTACGCACACGCAAGATCTATCATGGTGATGCATAGCAACGAGAGGGGAAGAGTATTGTCCACGTACCCTCATAGGCTGTAAGCGGAAGCATTATGACAATGCGGTTGATGTAGTCATACGTCTTCATGATCCGACCGTTCCTAGTACCGAAAGTACGGCACCTCCGTGATCTGCACACGTTCGGCTCGGTGACGTCCCATGAACTCTCGATCCAGCTGAGTGTCGAGGGAGAGCTTCGTCAGCACAACGGCGTGATGACGGTGATGATGAAGCTACTGGCGCAGGGCTTCGCCTAAGCACTACGACGATATGACCGAGGTGGATTATGGTGGAGGGGGGCACCGCACACGACTAAGGGATCAATGATCAACTTGTGTGTCTATGGGGTACACCCTGCCCCCGTATATAAAGGAGCAAGGGGGAGGCCGGTCGGCCCTTGGGGGCACGCCAAGGAGGGCAGGAGTCCTCCTCCTAGCAGGACTAGGTCTCCCCATTCCTAGTCCTACTAGGAGGAGGAAGGGGGGAGGAAGGAGAGGGAGAGAAGAGAAGGAAATGGGGGCGCCGCCCCCCCCCCTTTCCTAGTCCAATTCGAACTAGAGGGGGAGGGGCGCGCGGCCCTGCCTTGGCAGGCCCTCTCTCTCCACAAAGGCCCTTGTTGGCCCATTAGTCCCCCCCGGGGGTTCCGATAACCCCCGAGCACTCCGATAATTATCTGGTGACCCCCGGAACTCATCCGGTGTCCGAATATAGTCATCTAATATATCAATCTTTATGTCTCGACCATTTCGAGACTCCTCGTCATATCCGTGATCACATCGGGACTCCGAACTATCTTCGGTACATCAAAACACATAAACTCATAATATCGATCGTCACCGAACGTTAAGTGTGCAGACCCTACGGGTTCGAGAACTATGTAGACATGACCTAGACACGTCCCTAGTCAATAACCAATAGCGGAACCTGGATGTTCATATTGGCTCCCACATATTCTATTAAGATCTTTATCGGTCAAACCGCATAATGATATATGTTGTTCCCTTTGTCATCGGTATGTTACTTGCCCGAGATTCGATTGTCGGTATCTCAATACCTAGTTCAATCTCATTACCGACAAGTCTCTTTACTCGTTTCATAATGCATCATCCTGTAACTAACTCATTAGTCACATTGCTTGCAAGGCTTATAGTGATGTGCATTACCGAGAGGGCCCAGAGATACCTCTCCGATACTCGGAGTGACAAATCCTAATCTCGATCTATGCCAACTCAACAAACACCATCGGAGACACCTGTAGAGCATCTTTATAGTCAGCTAGTTACGTTGTGACGTTTGATAGCACACTAAGTGTTCCTCCGGTATTCGGGAGTTTCATGATCTCATAGTCATAGGAACATGTATAAGTTATGGAGAAAGCAATAGCAACAAACTAAACGATCATTGTGCTAAGCTAACGGATGGGTCAAGTCAATCACATCATTCTCTAATGATGTGATCTCGTTAATCAAATGACAACTTATGTCTATGGTTAGGAAACATAACCATCATCGATTCAACGATCTAGACAAGTAGAGGCATAATAGTGACACTCTGTTTGTCTATGTATTCACACATGTACTAAGTTTCCGGTTAATACAATTCTAGCATGAATAATAAACATTTATCATGATATAAGGAAATATAAATAACAACTTTATTATTACCTCTAGGGTATATTTCTTTCATCTAGATCCACATTTCCACCAATCACTTTCTACTCTGTGTGAGGGGAACCCCTTGGATCTAGATCTCGGAGTTCTTGGTGTTCTACTTCTTGTTCTTCCTCTCATTTTCCTCCCTAGCATTAGTTGCTTTGGTGGGATTTGGGAGAGAAGGACTTGGGCACTCCGTGTGCCCTTGCCATTGCATTTGGTGCATCGGTTTGAGTTCTCCATGGTGATACGTGGAAGTTACAAGTTGAGAAGCTTATTACTCTTGGGTGATTGGTAACCTTGAGCTTGTTCCTCATGGGTGCTTGGGCTCCCTAGACGGTTGGTGGTGTTCGGAGCTCAATCATTGTAGTGTAAAGCTCCGGGCAAGCATCGGGGTCTCGAATTAGGTTGTGGAGATCGCCCCGAGCAATTTGACGGGTACCGGTGACCGCCCCCAAGGGTTGCCAAAGTGTACGGGTTCGGTGACCGCCCCCAAGGGTTGCCATTTGTATGGGTTCGGTAACCATCCACAAGGGTCCCTTAGTGGAATCACGGCATCTTGCATTGTGCGAGGGCGTGAGGAGATTACGGTGGCCCTAGTGGCTTCTTGGGGAGCATTGTGCCTTCACACCGCTCCAAACGGAGATTAGCATTCGCAAGGGTGTGAACTTTGGGATACATCATCGTCTCTGCATGCCTCCGTTATCTCTTACCGAGCCCTTTACTTATGCACTTTTGTAGCGACCCGACCCAAAATGGATCGAAGTCTCTATGCTTAAGTGTCATCCCTGGATCGGTATGCTGACACACACAGTACTCGAGGAATTATAACAGAGTTCAATCACGCTTTATTACATCGAGGTTCTCAAAAGAGTATTTATTACAATAATATGGCCAAAGGCCAACTAAATAAAAATAATTGCGGAAGCTTCAAAGGTAAATGAGTCCATCCAACTCCACGGCAAACTGAGTGCAGAACAACGACCTATCGCACCTTTAATCTTCGTCGGAAAAGTCTGCAAGATGAGACATTGCAGCCGTGTAGGTCAGCACATGGAATATGCTGGCAATTTCACACCATAGAATAATAATAAATGAAAAGACTATCTCTATATGCAAATTTAGCTGGTGGAGGCTCTAAGTTTAATTTTGCATAAAGCTAATTTTATCCTACAACAAAGGAATAAACTTTTTTTACTTCTAAATTAAAATGCCAATATTGAGAAGGTTCCTCCAACTCAATCCCAAAATTCCAAGTTATTAGTAATCCAATAATTTCATTAAATGGAGTGATGAGATCAACCAATAATTCACTTCTAGATACTGAAATTGTCCATAACCGGGGACACGGCTAATCATGATTAGTTTGTACACTCTGCAGAGGTTTGCGCACTTTTCCCCACAACACTCGACCACCTCCATGATCGAAAGATCGAGACATAGCCTTTCAGAAGCATTTCCCCTTAACCCTGGGTAGACCGATACACCTACTTTCCCCTACATCAGCTAGTCTACCACGGAAAGAGGTTACACAACTTCCTCAACTATGCGAGAGCCCATAATGGCTTGTGGCTGCACATGGAAGTTTCTAGGCATGAAATATCTTATGATCCCTTTGAGCCTGGGTGGCGGACCTAGGGTAATCACACGGGTACTTCGGGATTCCCCTTGGGCAAGCACTGGTTACTCCAGGTGCCTCAAACAATCCACCCAGATGTGTATTAAAGTTGCCACCTTAAGTTGTCTCAAATTATTATCTCTCGCAACTTGCATGAATCACACATACCAATCCCCGTCTACGAGCATGGCTAAGCAATATATGATATAACGAATATTCCCGGGGTGATCAAAGGTCTTAGATTCCTACCACATGAACTACAAAGAATAATCACATGTTCCCAATCCTACTCATGCAATCTTTGAGGGTGAAACTAATGCATAGTAAAAACTGGGTATTGAAAAGTATGATCAAAGTGTGAACTTGCCTTGCTGACGATCGTTGAACTCTAAAGATTCGTAGTAGCAAGCCTCGCACTCCGGATGATCTAGTGTAAGCAAGCGATAACATACATAAGCAGACAAGCAAAGAATCAAAAAGAAAACAAAGAGAGGACTTCAGAAAACTTCAAAAACAACCAAATAAAGTTTCTGTATGGAACGTAATTTTTATAGCAACAAAAATAAATGATTTTGGTTTTAACAGAAAGTACACGTTACGAGCTTCGATTTGCAAAAATAATCACCTAAAACGGAGTTACGAAACTCGAGATACGGCCTAACGAAGTTTGAATTCAGATCTGTTTGAATTCAAATTTTAAAATTTTCAAAAATATTTTTCGTTTGGTTCTTTGAATAGAGGATATTTTTATGAACTAGTAGGAAAAAGAATCAACTAAATCGGATCTACAGACTAAAAGATACGCTAAAAGAAATATTGGTATAGAATCTGAAGAAAGAAAGAGAAAAAAACGTACGGGGACTGTTGGGCCTAAAGGTGATGGGCGATCTGAAACTATAAAACGCACGGGCAAAACTTAACAAAATGTACGTTTCCGATTTTTTTTTAAAAAAACTGATCGGCTAGTTTGATCTGAACCGTACTAAACCGTTAAAAAACCGTAACTAAAACTGATCTAGGGAATACGTTTTTTTTACTAAACGAACTAGAGCGTACATGTGCTCGTACACTTACAGAGAGGACGAGGGGTTTGGGGTGGCTTTGGTGGGGTGATGGCGGCGGGCCTGGCGATCGTCGGCGACGGCGGAGGTGTCTAGGAGATGCGATGGAGAGTGGCTCGTCCGGTCGTGGAGTCGGTGATGATCGGTGACGACGAACGACGACAAAACCAAGCGATGAAACTCGTGAACTCCGGGTGCTCCGGAGAAGATAACGTGGTCGGTATGGCCTCTGTAGATGGAGAGGGATCAAAAGACCTTGTCAAAATGATTGTAAGGATCGAGGGAGGTCGGAACACAAAAGGATAAGGCTCGGGACGGCTCACCGGTGTGGGAAACTTGCGATGAACTACAGCTTCTGAGGCGAGATTGGAACGTCGAGTGCGTTATCTAGAGGTAGTTTTGGCGAGAGATTTTTGACTGAATCGGTCGAGGAGAGTCGTGGCTATTTATAGGACATCTTCCTTGGACGTGAAGTGGGCTGGAGAATTGATTTCTAGGAATTGAAAACGAAGGGGCTTCGGGAGCCATGTACGCTTAGGTTTCTGTTGTTTCGTGGGAGGAAGAAGAAGAGGTGCGCGGGGCCCAGGTGCAGAGAAAATAAGTCAACGAGGGAGAGATAGGAAGTCAGGCGGGCGAGGGGAAATCACGCAAGTGTGGCACTCGTCCTCTTTTTTTATTGAAGCATGTGGACGCTGCTGGTGGCTCTCGCTCGCTGGTGGCTGGCTGGGCGATCGGCCTGCCTGGGCCATGGCCTTGCTGGCAGCTGGCTGGGCCGACTGGCTTGGCCTGGTGGCTCCATTTTTAAATAAATATGTTTTCTTTTTGACAGAAGCAATTTAGGGCATACAAATACAATAAAATAACTCTTAAAAATCCCAGAAAAATTCACATAGATATATGGTCTTATATATGACCTTGTGAACTTTTATCTGGCCTAAGATGCAAGTGAAAAAAATAAACATTATTGCTAAACTAATAAAATAAAGTCCAAATAAAACCCAACAAATATATTTTGGTTCCAAATTCAATTTCCAATATTTTCTTTCTGTTTTTGAAGAATTCCTTTTATCTTCTCTCTTTATTTATTTTTGAAATAATGGAAATGAATTTTGGTGAAACCAAATTTGATCCAAACTCCCAACTTCGAAAAAAAATTAAAATTGGTTTTTAGGGAAACTTCCAACTCTGTCTTTTGGTCCTTGAGTTGCTCAAAGTTCCTTGGATCAAAAATCAAAATAAAAGAAATGGGGCAAAAATGCATAAACCATGGATGCATATGAATGATCTATTTTAAACATCCAAATTGAAAAATGGGATGTTACAAACCTACCCCCTTAAGATGAATCTCGCCCTCGAGATTCGGGTTGGCTAGCAAAAAGGTGTGGGTGGTCCTGTCGGATATCTTCTTCTCGTTCCCAGGTGGCTTCTTCTTCGGTATGATGACTCCATTGAACCTTGCAGAACTTGATGACCTTACTGCGGGTAACCCTGCTTGCAGTCTCGAGAATCTTGACGGGCTTGTCCTCATAGGTCAGATTACTATCCAATTGTATGGCCTCCAATGGCACTGTATCTCTCAAAAGAATATCGGCCATCTCCGCATGGCACTTCTTCAACTGGGAAACGTGAAACACATCATGAACTTCAACTGGTAATTCCAACTTATAGGCAACTTCACCCATGCGTTCTAAAAGTCTGTACGGCACCACAAACCGTGGTGCTAACTTTCCTTTGACTCCAAATCGTTTTACTCCTCGAAGTGGCGACACACGTAGATATGCTCTATCTCCGACTTCATAGGTTACCTCCTTGCGTTTAGTATCAGCATAACTCTTCTGTCTGGATTGGCTACCTTGAGTCTGTCGCGGATCAGCTTGACTTTCTCCTCTGAATCTCTAATTAAATTTGGTCCGAATAATTTACGATCTCCAACTTCATCCCACATCAATGGTGTCCCGCACCTCCTTCCGTACAAAGCTTTGAAAGGGGCCATTTTCAAACTAGCTTGATAGCTGTTGTTATATGAGAATTCTGCGTAAGGCAAATTATCATCCCAACTAGATCCATAATCTAGCGCACAAGCTCTCAACATGTCCTCCAGAATCTGATTGACTCTCTCGGTCTGCCCATCTGTCTACGGATGAAAAATTGTACTGAACTCTAGTCTGGTACCCAAAGTTTCATGTAACTGATGCCAAAACTTTGAGGTAAATTGTGTTCCTCTATCTGATACAATGGTCCTCGGAACTCCATGCAGACATACAATCCTGGTCATGTATATCTTGGCCAACTTAGCACTTGTATATGTGGTTTTCACGGGGATGAAGTGAGCTACCTTAGTCAAGCGATCAACCACTACCCAAATAGAATCATAGCCTGATCGGGTCCTGGGTAATCCTATAATGAAGTCCATGCCAAGCTTGCCCCACTTCCAATCTGGTATCAGCAAAGGCTAAAGTAATCTTGCTGGTTTCTGGTGCTCTACCTTAACCCTCTGGCATACGTCACATACTGCGACATACTCGGCAATATCCTTCTTCATACCTGTCCACCAGAAATTTTCCTTCAAGTCCAAATACATCTTGGTGTTGCCCGGGTGTATTGAATAAGGCGAATCATGAGCCTCCTGAAGAATCAATTTCTTGATCTCTGGGTCATTTGGCACGTAAATGTGTTGCTCAAACCATAAGGTTCCATGTTCATCCTCACGAAATCCTTCTGCCTTTCCTTGGTTCATCCTTCCCTTTATCTCTGCAATACCTTTGTCTAACTTCTGGGCTTCTCGGATCTTTCCCAACAAAGTGGATTGAATTTCCATTGCGGCAACAAAACCTCGTGGTACTATCTCCAATCGAAGATCTCGGAGGTCATCAATTAACTCCTGAGGTAATCCTCCTGCTGTGAGGGTATTAACATAGCTCTTGCGGCTCAATGCATCTGCCACAACATTGGCCTTTCCTGGGTGATAGTGCAATTTCATGTCATAATCCTTTATGAGCTCCAACCATCTTCTCTGCCTGAGGTTCAACTCCTTCTGCGTGAAGATGTATTTCAAACTCTTATGATCCGTGTAAACATCGCAATGATTTCCCGTAAGAAAATGTCTCCAGGTCTTGAGTGCGTGCACTACGGCTGCTAACTCCAAATCATGTGTGGCATAATTCTTCTCATGAGGTCGAAGCTGACGTGAGGCATATGAAACAACTCTTCCATCTTGCATAAGAACACCTCCAAGTCCCTGACGACAAGCGTCGCAATATACTTGGAAATCCTTGCGTATATTCGGAAGAATTAGCACTGGGGCTGTGACCAAACGTTTCTTTAACTCCTGAAAACTAGCCTCACATTCCTCGGTCCAATTAAACTTGGTGTCTTTCCTCAATAGCTCTATCATGGGCTTTGCGATCTTGGAGAAATTCTCAATAAACCTCCGGTAATATCCTGCGAGTCCAAGAAAACTGTGAATCTCTCCGACTGAGGTGGGTGCCTTCCATTCGGTGACGGCTTCAACCTTGGAGGGGTCTACCGCTATTCCTTCTCTTGATATAACATGTCCAAGAAATCCGACTTCCTTCAACCAGAATTCACATTTGCTAAACTTTGCGTATAATTGATGTTCCCTAAGCTTCTCAAGAACGAAGCGCAAATGTTCCTTGTGTTCTTCTTCATTCTTTGAGTAAATCAATATGTCATCAATGAATACCACAACAAACTTATCCAATAACTCCATGAATACCTTATTCATCATACTCATGAAATAGGCAGGGGCATTAGTCAAACCCAAAGACATGACCGTGTACTCATAAAGTCCATATCTCGTGGTAAAGGCTGTCTTGGGTATATCTTGTTCTCGAATTTTCAGCTGGTGATATCCTGATCGAAGATCGATCTTTAAGAAAACTTTTGCTCCTTGTAGCTGGTCAAACAAATCATTGATCATCGACAGAGGGTACTTGTTCTTGATCGTCACCTCATTCAACGCACGATAACCTACAACCATTCTCAAGGATCCATCCTTCTTCTCAACTAGAAGCACTGGGGATCCCCAAGGTGATGAACTCGGTGGAATATAACCTTTCTCCAATAATTCCTTAATCTGCTTCTTAATTTCCTCCAGATCATTTGCAGGCATCCGGTACGGTCTCTTGGATATTGGTCCGGTGCCTGGTAACAATTCGATCAAAAACTCTATGTCCCGAACCGGTGGCATGCCAGGCAATTCCTCAGGGAATACATCGGGATAATCCTTCACAACTGGTACTTCCTCCTGAACTACTCCCGAAAGAGAATTCACTTGAGTCCTTCGTGGTGTATGCCTCGACACATACTTGATCCATTTCCCCTCTAGAGTGGTGAGAAGAATCGACTTACGGGCACAATCAATATTCCCTTCATACTTGGATAGCCATTCCATGCCTAGAATTACGTCCAATCCTTGTGATTCTAGGACGATGAGGTCTGTGGGGAAAACGTGTCTCCCTATGGTCAATGGCAACTGAAAACATCCCCGACTAGCCATATACTCTGCTCCTGGGGAACTCACTAACATAGGTGACTTAAGGGCTACGGTCGGCAACTTAAACTTATCCACAAACCCCCTTGATATGAATGAATGTGATGCACCAGTGTCAAAAAGAACAAGGGCTGTAAATGAATTAATCAAGAACTTACCAACAACGGCATCAGGCTGGTCATAAACTTCCTCCACATTGACATGGTTCACCTGACCTCTGGTGAAAGGATTGGGCTTCTTTCCAGAGCTTCCATTTCCATTCCCGTTCTTCGCCTCGAGACACTCGGTGGCGTAGTGTCCGGTCTTCCCGCACTTGAAGCAGGCAATGTGGCTCAAATCCTTCTTTGCCAGTGTAGCGGGGTTGGACTGATGCTAATTGTTGTTTCCTCCGTTCCCATTGCCATTCCTATGGCCATTATGGTTGTGTCCATTCCCTCCATGATGTGAATGTCCTCCATGGTTATGGTGAGTGTGTCCATTATACTTGCCAGATCCTGGTCCATTATTTCCCGAGTACGGGGTATAGCGGGGCTTTTGCTGAACTCCAGAGTTGTACTTTCCCTATCCGTACTTCCTCTTGCGATTCTCCACCTGCTGCTGCTTGCCTTCCAGAATGAGAGCCTTGTCGACCAACTCTTGATAATTGTTAAAGGTAGCCATAGTCAACTGAACTCCCAAATCATCATTTAGTCCCTCCAGAAATTTCTCCTGCTTAGCGGCATCATCAGCCACGTCTCCGGGAGCATACCTGGATAACTTGCTGAATTCCTCCACATAATCATCAACAGAACGATTTCCTTGGTGTAAGTTGCGGAACTCACGCTTCTTCAGACTCATAGCTCCGACTGAAACATGTGCGGTACGGAACGCCTGCTGGAACTGATCCCAAGTCACATTGGCTATGGGGAATGTGGTGGTGTAATTCTCCCACCACGAAGCTGCTGGTCCATCGAGTTGATGCGCGGCAAAGCGCACCTTCTCAGTGTTAGTGCATCCTGCGGTGGTCAGCTCTCTTCTGATCTTGCGAAGCCAGTCATCTGCAATGATCGGCTCCATGCTGCTAGAGAACACTGGTGGGTTCAACCTCAGGAAGCGGGTAAGGTTGTCGACCGGGGGTGGTGGAGGTGGGTTGTTGTTGTTCTGGTTCTGATTCTGGATGAGTAGCTGCATGAGGGCATTCTGGTTATGGATCAACTGGGTAAGTTCCGGTGGGAATTCCGGGTCACGTCTTGGAGGCATCTGTTAGGTTTAGAGTGGATGAGAAATTAGAATAGAATAAGGGCCTAATGAGAGAAATCACTACCCATATGCTTATGATAGCAAGAAAATTTCAAATCAAGCAATTCACACAGATCACACCACACAAGCAAAAACCTACAGGTAAGGTCATATCCACAAGAGATATGATCTCTTCATACTACCACAATCATTCGTTGGACTCAACTTGGTAGTGGTGGTCTGAACTAAATCTTCTCAAATCAAATTCAACTCTAGCTTCTTCTTCTTCGTCAATGATGTCTTCATAGGTCATGGTCTCATCGGGCTGAGCAACTTGGTGATGGGGTTCAACAACTATTTTATTAAAGTAGAGAAGAGATAGAAATGAATAGAGTATAGACCAACGGATATTTAAGGAAGTCATAAAATAGAGTTTTCTTCCTATGGCTTTCCATTTCCTAGTGGTCGCGTCCTACAGTCAGTGTGTGCTCTGATACCATCTTGTAGCGACCCGACCCAAAATGGATCGAAATCTCTATGCTTAAGTGTCATCCCTGGATCGGTATGCTGACACACACAGTACTCGAGGAATTATAACAGAGTTCAATCACGCTTTATTACATCAAGGTTCTCAAAAGAGTATTTATTATAATAATATGGCCAAAGGCCAACTAAATAAAAATAATTGCGGAAGCTTCAAAGGTAAATGAGTCCATCCAACTCCACGACAAACTAAGTGCAGAACAACGACCTATCGCACCTTTAATCTTCGTCGGAAAAGTCTGCAACATGAGACGTTGCAGCCGTGTAGGTCAGCACGTGGAATATGCTGGCAATTTCACACCATAGAATAATAATAAATGAAAAGACTATCTCTATATGCAAATTTAGCTGGTGGAGGCTCTAAGTTTAATTTTGCATAAAGCTAATTTTATCCTACAACAAAGGAATAAACTTTTTTACTACTAAATTAAAATGCCATTATTGAGAAGGTTCCTCCAACTCAATCCCAAAATTCCCAAGTTATTAGTAATCCAATAATTTCATTAAATGGAGTGACGAGATCAACCAATAATTCACTTCTAGATACTCAAATTTCCCATAACCGGGGACACGGCTAATCATGATTAGTTTGTACACTCTGCAGAGGTTTGCGCACTTTTCCCCACAAGACTCGACCACCTACATGATCGGAAGATCGAGACATAGCCTTTCAGAAGCATTTCCCCTTAACCCTGGGTAGACCAGTACACCTACTTTCACCTACATCAGCTAGTCTACCACGGAAAGAGGTCACACAACTTACTCAACTATGCGAGAGCCCATAATGGATTGTGGCTGCACACGGAAGTTTCTAGGCATGAAATATCTTATGACCCCTTTGAGCCTGGGTGGCGGACCTAGGGTAATCACACGGGTACTCCGGCATTCCCCTTGGCAAGCACTGGTTAGTCCAGGTGCCCCAAACAATCCACCCAGATGTGTATTAAAGTTGCCACCTTAAGTTGTCCCAAATTATTATCTCTCGCAACTTGCATGAATCACACATACCAATCCCCGTCTACGAGCATGGCTAAGCAATATATGATATAACAAATATTCCCGGGGTGATCAAAGGTCTTAGGTTCCTACCACATGAACTACAAAGCATAACCACATGTTCCTAATCCTACTCATGCAATCTTTGAGGGTGAAACTAATGCATAGTAAAAACTGGGTATTGAAAAGTATGATCAAAGTGTGAACTTACCTTGCTGACGATCGTTGAACTCTAAAGATTCATAGTAGCAAGCCTCGCACTCCGGATGATCTAGTGTAAGCAAGCAATAACATACATAAGCATACAAGCAAAGAATCAAAAAGAAAACAAAGAGAGGACTTTGGAAAACTTCAAAAACAACCAAATAAAGTTTCTGTACAGAACGTAATTTTTATAGCAACAAAAATAAATGATTTTGGTTTTAACAGAAAGTACACGTTACGAGCTTCGATTTGCAAAATTAATCACCTAAAACGGAGTTACGAAAGTCGAGATACAGCCTAATGAAGTTTGAATTCAGATCTGTTTGAATTCAAATTTTAAAATTTTCAAAAATATTTTTCGTTTGGTTCTCTGGATAGAGGATATTTTTATGAACTAGTAGGAAAAAGAATCAACTAAATCGGATCTATAGACTAAAAGATACGCTAAAAGAAATATTGGTATAGAATCTGAAGAAAGAAAGAGAAAAAAACGTACGGGAACTATTAGGCCTAAAGGTGATGGGCGATCTGAAACTATAAAACGCACGGGCAAAACTTAACAAAACGTAAATTTGCGATTTTTTTTTAAAAAAACTGATCGGCTAGTTTGATCTGAACCGTACCAAACCGTTAAATTACCGTAACTAAAACTGATCTAGGAAATACATTTTTTTTACTGAACGAACTGGAGCGTACATGTGCTCGTACACTTACAGAGAGGACGAGGGGTTTGGGGTGGCTCTGGCGTGGTGATGGTGGCAGGTCCGGCGATCGTCAGTGACGGCGGAGGTGTCTACGAGATGCGGTGGAGAGTGGCTCGTCCGGTAGTGGAGTCGGTGAAGATCGGTGATGACGAACGGCGACAAAACCAAGCGATGAAACTCGTGAACTCCGGGTGCTCCGGTGAAGACAGCATGGTCGGTATTGCCTCTGTAGATGGAGAGGGATCAAAAGACCTTGTCAAAACGATTGTAAGGATTAAGGGAGGTCGGAACACAAAAGGATAAGGCTCGGGACGGCTCACCGGTGTCGGAAACTTGCGATGAACTACAGCTTCTGAGGCGAGATTGGAACGTCGAGTGCGTCGTCTAGAGGTAGTTTTGGCGAGAGATTTTCGACTGAATCGGTCGAGGAGAGTCGTGGCTATCTATAGGACATCTTCCTTGGACATGAAGTGGGCTGGAGAATTGATTTCTATGAATTGGAAATGAAGGGGCTTCGGTAGCCTTGTACGCTTATGTTTCTGTTGTTTTGTGGGAGGAAGAAGAAGAGGTGCGCGGGGCCCAGGTGCAGAGAAAATAAGTTAACGAGGGAGAGAGAGAGAGGGAGTCAGGCGGGCGAGGGGAAATTACGCGAGTGTGGCGCTCGTCTTCTTTTTTTATTGAAGCACGTGGACGCTGCTGGTGGGTCTCGCTCGCTGGTGGCTGGCTGGGCGATCGGCCTGCCTGGGCCATGGCCTTGCTGGCAGCTGGCTGGGCCGACTGGCTTGGCCTGGTGGCTCCATTTTTAAATAAATATGTTTTCTTTTTGACAGAAGCAATTTAGGGCATACAAATACAATAAAATAACTCTTAAAAATCCTAGAAAAATTCACATAGATATATGGTCTTATATATGACCTTGTGAACTTTTATCTGGCCTAAGATGCAAGTGAAAAAAATAAACATTATTGCTAAACTAATAAAATAAAGTCCAAATAAAACCCAACAAATATATTTTGGTTCCAAATTCAATTTCCAATATTTTCTTTCTGTTTTTGAATAAGTCATTTTATCTTCTCTCTTTATTTATTTTTGAAATGATGGAAATGAATTTTGGTGAAACCAAATTTGATCCAAACTCCCAACTTCGAAAAAAAAAATCCAAAATTGGTTTTTAGGGAAACTTCCAACTCTATCTTTTGGTCCTTGAGTTGCTCAAAGTTCCTTGGATCAAAAAATCAAAATAAAACAAATGGAGGCAAAAATGCATAAATCATGGATGCATATGAATGATCTATTTATAAACATCCAAACTGAAAATTGGGATGTTACAACTTTACTTTGTGATAACCATATTGTTTCTTGTCATATATCTTGCTATCACCTACTAGTTTATCTTGGTTAGCATAAGTTGTTGGTGCACATAGGTGAGCCTAGTTGTTGTAGACAAATTAACCGCTAGGTTTATTCCGCATGTGTTCAAGCCTAAACCGTAATTATTTTAAAGTGCCTATTCACCCCCGTCTAGGCGACATCCATGATCTTTCAATTGGTATCAGAGCCTCGTCTCTCTTTGATAGGCGTAATCACCTAGAGAGTAAAGATGTCGACTAGGGGATTAGGATTCTTTGACACTCTTAGTTTTGATGGCACAAATTTTGATGGTTGGGTAATTCACATGCTTAATCTCTTTAGGGTCATGGACCCAAATTTAGAGCGAATTGTAGATATGGGGTTTTCTCCTCCAAATGTTCCCCAAATATTATCTTTAGAGGATGAGAAAAACTCTTATCTCAATGCTCAAGCTTCTAATTTGCTTTTCGATGCTTTGAGCAATGTAGTGTTTTTCAACTCATGCCACTCCGGGATGCTCATGAGTTGTGGACAAAGCTTCAAGATAAATATGGTGTGTCCAAGATTTGTGGGGATGATTGTTCTCCCTCCACCTCCGACCGTGTTGCCTTCTAAACTTCTTCTACTTCACCTACATGTGGTTTGCCACAAGGTAATGATATGGTGAGTAGTGGTATTCATTGCAATGATGATAGTGGGCTTATTGCTGATGATCCTTCATCACTTCCTTATTGCAATGCTTCATCTTTGGACTTTAACACTTCGAGAACTCCAAATATTTCACATGCTTGTGTTAATAGTTCTTGCATATCGTGTAGAAATTGCTTAATGAACTCTCATGATGATATGCTTGCTAATAAAAATGCATCTATTTCCTTGAATTGTTGTTCTAACAATGTAGAGGAAACCCAACACCCCATGGAACAAGATGTGGTCTCGAATGGTGCTTCAAGGGATCCTACATCATCATCTATTTTGTTTTGCCTTATGGCTAAGGCTTCAAAGGTATCTTCCACTTTGAATCCCAATATATCTTGTGATGATATTGATGGCGATAAGAATGATGATGATGAAGAGAATGATAATGTTGCCTCCCTAAAAACTAAGGGGGGAATGATTTTTAAAGATCTTCATAAAAATAAAATTGCTCGTTGCAACTTCATGGAAATTATGTCCATTGCCATTGAGGGCAAGAAATACATCGATGAGTTGGAATCTCATCTTGAGGAGCATGAGGTCACCATTGAGAAAATGGAAGGCCATGAGCGTGATTACGCTAATGAGATCGCCGACCTCTCACAAGCTCTTGAACTTGAACAAACCGCCAAGGAATCTCTTGAGGAGACCTTTGCCCTAGAATTATCTAGAATAAAGGAATCTTTTGATAGAGCCCTTGAGGTGGCCAATGTTTTCAAAACTAAAAATGATAAGCTTGATTTTGCGGATGCCAAACTCCTTGAGGATTTTTAGCACCTCGAAAATGGATCTAGGGTCATTAAGATTGAGCTCATCAAACTCACTGAGTCGCATGCTCAACTTAAAGCTTCATATTCAAAAGAGCTTGCAAAGTTGCCTTCTCCTCTTGTTGTTAATAATGATGCTAGTGCTACTAACTCTATTTCTTGTGAAACATCCTCATTGAAGGAAAATGTTGAGCTAAGGGCTGAACTTGCGTTGCTATCTAGCAACTATGGGAAATTGGAAGAAAGTCATAAAAATCTCTCAAGCTCTCATGATGATATTCTAGTATCCCATAATGTGCTAATGATCTCATGAGGCTATGATGACTAAGGTAACATCTAGTGAGCCTCATGTGGACACTAGCACTATTTCAAATCTAAATGCTATGTTGCCATGTGCACATAAAGTTGCTACTTCTTGTGATGAATTGCTTTCCTTGCCTTGTTGCTCTAACGACGAAGCCTACACTACCTCTAGTACTTGTGTCAATACTAATCATGTAGAGGAAATTAAAGAGCTCAAGGCTCAAGTCACTTCTTTGAAGAAAGACTTGGAAAAGTGTAATGAAGGGAAGTCCACACTCAATAATATCTTGAGTGTGCAAAAATACCCCAATGACAAAGGTGGACTTGGATTCAACTCCAATAAGAAGAAGAAGTCCAAGAGAAACAAGACGGGCCAGGAACAAGTCAATAATTCGGACAAGATTATTTGCTTCAAGTGCAAAACTGAAGGGTGATAACCCACAAGTATAGGGGATCGCAACAGTTTTTTAGGGTAGACTATTCAACCCAAATTTATTGATTCGACACAAGGGGAGCCAAAGAATATTCTCAAGTATTAACAGTTGAGTTGTCAATTCAACCGCACCTGAAAGACTTAATATCTGCAACAAAGTATTTAGTAGCAAAGTAATATGATAGTAGCGGTAATGGTAGCAAAAGTAACAATATTGGTTTTATAGTGTTTGTAATAGTGGCAACGGAAAAGTAACTAAGCAAAGAACAATATGTTAAAAGCTCGTATGCAATGGATCAGTGATGGATAATTATGTCGGATGTGATTCCTCATGCAACAGTTATAACATAGGGTGACACAAAACTAGCTCCAGTTCATCAATGTAATGTAGGCATGTATTCCTAATATAGTCATACGTGCTTATGGAAAAGAACTTGCATGGCATCTTTTGTCCTACCTCCCGTGGCAGCGTGGTCCTATTGGAAACTAAGGGATACTAAGGCCTCCTTTTAATAGAGTACCGGACCAAAGCATTGACACTTAGTGAATACATGAACTCCTCAAACTACGGTCATCACTGGTAAGTATCCCGATTATTGTCACTTCGGGTTTAATGGATCATAACACATAATAGGTGACTATATACTTGCAATATAGGATCAAGAACTCATATATATTCATGAAAACATAATAAGTTCAGATCTGAAATCATGGCACTTGGGCCCTAGTGACAAGCATTAAGCATAGCAACATCAATCTCAGAACATAATGGATACTAGGGATCAAACCCTAACAAAACTAACTCGATTACATGATAAATTTCATCCAACCCATCACCGTCCAGCAAGCCTACGATGGAATTACTCATGCACGGCGGTGAGCATCATGAAATTGGTGATGGCGGAAGGTTGATGATGACGATGGCGATGGATTCCCCTCTCTAGAGCCCCAAACGGACTCCAGATCAGCCCTCCCGAGAGAGATTAGGGCTTGGCGACGGCTCCGTATTGTAAAACGCGATGAATCCTTCTCTCTGATTTTTCCCCCGAATGTGAATATATAGAGTTGAAGTTGAGGTCAGTGGAGCACCAGGGGGCCCACGAGGCAGGGGGCGCGCCCACGGGGGTAGGCATGCCCCCACCCTCGTGGACAGGGTGTGGGCCCCCTAGCCTTGATTCTTTCGCCAGTATTTTTATATATTCTAAAAATATTCTCCGTTGATTTTTAGGTGATTCTAAGAACTTTTATTTCAGCACAAAAATAACACCATGGCAATTCTGCTGAAAACAACGTCTGTCCAGGTTAGTTCCATTCAAATCATGCAAGTTAGAGTCCAAAACAAGGGCAAAAGTGTTTCGAAAAGTAGATACGTTGGAGACGTATCAACTCCCCCAAGCTTAAACCTTTGCTTGTCCTCAAGCAATTCAGTTGACAAACTGAAAGTGATAAAGAAAACTTTTACAAACTTTGTTTGGTCTTGTTGTTGTAAATATGTAAAGCCAGCGTTCAAGTTTTCAGCAAAGATTATGAACTAACCATATTCACAATAACATTTAGGTCTCATGTTTACTCATATCAATGACATAATCAACTAGCGAGCAATAATAATAAATCTCGGATGACAACACTTTCTCAAAACAATCATTATATGATATAACAAGATGGTATCTCGCTAGCACTTTCTCAAAGTGTTGTTGACTAGAAATTATAATTCATGGTAAAGGAGATCCAGTCAAGTTATACTCAATGTAAACTAATGATAATACATGTAAATGACAGCGGTGCTCTCCAACTGGTGCTTTTTAATAAGAGGATGATGACTCAACATAAAAGTAAATAGATAGGCCCTTCGCAGAGGGAAGCAGGGATTTGTAGAGGTGCTAGAGCTCAATTTTCAAATATACATGAATAGTATTTTGAGCGGTATACTTTCGTTGTCAACATAACAACTGAGAGATCTCGATATCTTCCATGCTACACACATTATAGGCAGTTCCCAAGCAGAATGGTAAAGTTTATACTCCCCCACCACCAACAAGCATCAATCCATGGCTTGCCCGAAACAACGGGTGCCTCCAACCAACAACAATCCTGGGGGAGTTTTGTTTGCAATTATTTTGATTTGATTTGAGCATGGGACTGGGCATCCCGGTGACCAGCCATTTTCTCGTCAGTAAGGAGCGGAGTCCACTCCTCTTGAGAATAACCCGCCTAGCATGGGGTTTATGGAGTTGGATGCACAAGCAGTATTCCCGCTTAGTACAAGTGAAGGCTATAAAGACACTAGGAAGCGACCAGCTAGAGAGCGACAACAGTCATGAACATGCATTAAAATTAATCAACACTAAATGCAAGCATGAGTAGGATATAAATCCCCATGAACATAAATATCGTGGAGGCTATGTTGATTTTGTTTCAACTACATGCATGAACATGTGCCAAGTCAAGCCACTCGAATCGTTCAAAGGAGGATACCACCCTATCATACCACATCACAACCATTTTAATAGCATGTTGGCATGCAAGGTAAACCATTATGAACTCCTAGCAAATTAAGCATGGCATGAGCAACTATAATCTCTAATTGTCATTTTAAACATGATTCATTTACAATAGGCTAAATCAGGAACGATGAACTAATCATATTTACAAAAACAAGAGAGGTCGAGTTCATACCAGCTTCTCTCATCTCAATCAGTTTATCATATATTGTAATTATTGCCTTTCACTTGCACAACCGAATAGTGTGGGTAATAATAATAGTGCACATGCATTGGACTAAGATGGAATCTGCAACCATTCAATTCAAGGGAGAAGACAGGGTAATATGGGATCTTTGTTAGATCAACAATAATGCATATGAGAGCCACTCAACATTTTCATCATGGTCTTCTCCTCTCGACCCCCAAAGAAAAGAAAAGAAACAAAACTATTTACACGGGAAAGCTCCCAACAAACAAAAGAAGAACAAAAAAATCTTTTTGGGTTTTCTTTTTAATTACTACTACTACAGGCATGGAAAGTAAACTAGGTAAAAGCTACAACTAATTTTTTTGTTTTTCTTAAGGTTTTTCAAACACACAAGAAGAAAGCTGGAAAAGAAAATAAACTAGCATGGATAATACAATGAAAAAGTATGAGCACCGACAACTGGCATGAGTGTGTGAACATGAATGTAATGCTGGTGAAGAAATACATACTCCCCCAAGCTTAGGCTTTTGGCCTAAGTTGGTCTATGCCCATGGATCAAAGTGGTCCCCTCCGGTGTACCGAGGAGGGTCCTCGGGGTGCCACTGGTTGGCGATCTCCTCCGGATCCCACTGATAAATAGATTGCCGATAAGGGTCGGGAGATTGCTCAGGCTCAGGCTCTAGGGATCGTGTTCACTCCCAATATGCATAAATATCATCGGGCAAGATGATGTATGTGCCTGAATAAATGTTAAACAAAGAAGGTGCAGGCAGGGTAATAATCTGACAAGTCCTTTCACTGAATACCAGGTTATAAATGAGTCTCTTCTCCTTATCCTCACGAATAAAATCATGTGCTACCATACTTTTATAATCTAAGAAAATAGGGGGCAGCGACTTTTCCTCTTTCTCATAGTTTCTAATAGGTATCTCAAAATATTTAGCAAGACGCGAAGCAAAGATACCTCCAAAGATGGGGCCCTTTGTACGGTTCAGAATCAACCGTTTAGCAATCATAGCACCTAAACTAAAAGTTCTATCACGGAATAAAGTATGGCGCAAAATGGCGAGGTCAGGAGCATTGAGGCCCCCACTATTCCCGCGGCCAATTAAACATCTACTAGCGAATATTTCATAGTAACATAAAACAGGGAAATGTATGCTAGTAGTTCTTGCTTTTGACACTTTTCTCGTTTCCCCTACAGCAATCATATCAATAAATCCTGCCACATCCCTAGGATGTGGTTCCTCGACGCTGCCCTCAAAGGGCAACTTTCAAATCCCACAAAAGTCATAAAGTGACATCTCCTTATACTCATCATACAAATAAAAATCCATAGAAGGTGGCGACCTCCTAGCATGGAAATGAAAATTTTGCACAAAAGTATTAGTGAGTAGGAGATAATGTTCGAGCTGGTCGTGGAGGTAGTTGGTGAGGCCTGGATTCTCAACCAAATAATAAAAATCTTCATAAATCACGGCTTCTCTCAAGAACTCATCACGAGGCCATTCACATGGCCGAACTTCCACAGTGCGAGGGAGATTATATTTGGGCTTCTTATTTTCTTCACTTTGCTTATCCTTCGAGCTTCGGCTCGAAGAGCCCCTCAAAAATCTCTTCATCATTTTATGAAAATTTCTGAAATTTTTAGTAACTCAAAATAAAAGTGAACCAAACTCAACAAGATTGATAGCAACTACTCCTACAAGTGCCTAGAGGCCATATCATGCATTAAAACTACTATTGACCACATAAATTCGACATGCAAGCTCAAGAACAGGGTCACCTAAGCAGCAAAAATTTGCAATAAATAAAGCACTAAAACAAAAACTAATTGGACAATTGGAGGAGTCACATACCGAAGAACAATCCCCCAAAGCAGTTTTGTGAAAGGAGCTTTGAGCAAGGAGATCGAAAATGACAGCAAGATGAGCTAGAACACGGGTTTGAGCTGGTGGATGATTTTTCTGGAGGAAGACGAAGTGTGTGGGTGCAAGAATAAGTGGAGGGGACCCACGTGGGGTCCACGAGGCAGGGGGCGTGCCCAGGGGGTAGGGCGCGCCCTCCACCCTCGTGGGCACATGGTGGGTCCCCCTGGTGTGTTCTCAGTGCCAATAATTCTTAAATATTCTAGAAAAAATCATATTAAATTTTCAGGACATTTGGAGAAATTTTATTTTCGGGGTATTTTTTATTGCAAGGATAATTTAGAAAACAAACAAAAAATACTATTTTTACTTTATTTAATTTAAATAACATAAAGTAAAAAGAGGGTACAAAAAGTTGTGCTTTCTAACTTCATCCATCTCATGCCATCAAAAGGAATCCACTAACAAGGTTGATCAAGTCTTGTTAACAAACTCATTCCAAATCGCATGAATCCGGAGAAATTTCGAATAACACTAGGTTACCTCAACGGGGATATGCACATCCCCAAAAATAAGAATATCATATTTCTTCTTGACAGTAGGAAGAGGAAATTCAAAACCTCCAATAGTAATCATTGAAATTTTTCCAATAGAATTGATACTATGGACTTGAGGTTGTTTCCTCGAAAAGTGTACCATATGCTCATTACCATTAACATGAAATGTGACATTGCCTTTGTTGCAATCAATAACTATCGGCGTTCTGGGAACGGGGTACCCCAAACTTGCCTGCCTGCAGCCTGTGGCGTGGCTCAAAGGGGGGCCGAGCACGACCCATCTTCACCAACACAAACCCCAGACCCTCGCGAGGGGCCAAGCCTCGCGGGGAGGACGACGCGAAGCTTCCTCAGGCACAGCCTTGTCAGGCTGGCTCACGAGGAGGTGGAGAGATCAAGGCGGGGTACCTCACGAGGTGCCCATGACGCAAGCCATGACGACTCGGGGCGCCAGGCGGGTGCCAGTCCGCGCAGCGTCCTCCTTTCCTCTTTGGTGCAAAGGGGGCAAGCGCAGCCGCGGAGTACCGAGGCATCAGGCAAAGGTTGCCATTTCGGTGCAACGAGACCAAGACAAGGAGGACTATGATGCGGAGGTCACCGTGGAGCCCAAGACGGCGTCATCACCAGAGCTTTGCGCAGGCGAAGACTACTTTTGTCAGGATAGCTGATACTTGCTGTCCCCCTTCAAATTAGCCCGCCATTGTTGGCTTCCTTCCCGCTCGATATTTGGGAAGAGGACCAGGGCCTCTATAAATAGGACCAGCCACCCACACAGCAGGGGGTCGGTCGGAGGAAAGCAGAGAGAGAGAGAGAGAGAGAGAGAGAGAGAGAGAGAGAGAAAGGTGACTGAACTCCTCCGAGCAGTTCATCGTCCCAGCCAAGAACAGACCCTCGCGAGGCTGTTCTCCCTTGTATTGCTCATCATCATCAGCCCAAGAGACAATCCACCACACCACACACTAGAGTAGGGTATTACACCACAACGATGGCCCGAACCAGTATAAACCCTATGTCTCTTGTGTTGTTCTTTCCTTAGTTTAGATCCTAGCATGGCGGAGGGGTGCAGGTAGGTAGGGGGCGAAATCTCCGCGCGCACCCTAGTGTTCGAACCTCAAGGGTCTGCCGGAACCCAAAATCCGACATTTGGCGCGCCAGGTAGGGGTGCGCCGGAATTTGTCTTCCACCGCCCCGTTCTCCTCCGACCATCACGCCCATGTCTGACGCTCGTCGGGCCCGCGCCAAGCGCTGGGCCGCACTCGCTTCCCGCGTCGCCCAGACGGCCCCTGTCGGCGGGCATCCACGCCGTTCCCCGTCACCTGCCGTCAACGCCGCCACCGGCCCGGCGGGGGATGGGCAGCAAGCATCGTCCCGGCATCTGTCTGTGCGGCAAGGCGGCCGCACCGCAATTCCCACGCTCACCCCAGCTGGTTCTTCGCCCCGCGCGCTCCGCGCGCCCATGGAGCCCCGTAACCTCTCCCCCGTCTATCGCGCTGCGTCAACACCCCCGGTCGTCGCGGCCCTCTTGGGAGGCTCGCAGGCGCCGCCCACAAGTCACCACGTCAAGCCGTTCATCCGCCGGGTCAGCGCCACTTCCACGCGGCAGGGGGCTCCCCTGGATCGGGCGGCGCCCGAGACCGGCCTGACCTTCAGCTCGGAGGACCACCCCTCCAACTCGGCATGCTCGGGTGCGCTCCCCATGCTATGCACCCCCACCATCTACCAGGTGGCCGTCACCAGAACCCTCATTGATGGCGGCGCGGGCCTCAGCATGCTCTTGGTCGAGGCCTTCCATCTCCTCTGCATACCCCAGGAACGGCTGCGACCTAGCCGGCCCTTCTCAGGCGTTGGGGGCGGATCGTCCAGCTCCTTGGGACAGATCCGGCTCCCAGTAACCTTTGGCACATACGACAACTTCCGCACGGAGCTGGTCGACTTCAACATTGCCCCCATCGGCCTCCCCTAAAACGCCATCCTCGGCTACCCAGCGCTGGCCCACTTCATGGCAGCGACGCACCCGGCGTACAACCTCATGAAGATGCCCGGGAGCAGCGGTGTCCTCACTGTGCACGGGGACGCTCTGCGGGTACTCAAGCTCGTCTTCAAGACAGCGGCATTGGCACAGCCCGCCGACTTGGAGGCCCCCGAGCCCAAGGGAGTTGCGCCCGCCAAGAAGAAGCAGTTGTTCACCCAAGACAAGGCAGAAACCAAGCAGATACTCGTCGATGAGGACGGGTCCACCAACGCCACTTTCACCATAGGCCCCACCTCAAACCCGAGCAGGAAGAGGCCCTGGTCGGGTTCCTACGCGCAAACAAGAAGGTATTCACTTGGGAGCCAGACCAGTTGGCAGGGATCCCCACGAGTGTAATTGAGCATCACCTCAACGTGTGCCCCAACATGCGCCCTGTGAAGCAGAAGGCCAGGTGGCAGTCCACAGAAAAGCAGGCCTTCATCGTCCAAGAGACCCGCAAATTAGAGGCCGCTGGGGTCATTCGCGAGGTCCGATACCCAGATTGGTTGGCCAACCCTGTCGTTGTGCCAAAGAAGGGAGGGAAGGAGCGCATGTGTGTCGACTTCACCGACCTCAACAAAGTGTGCCCGCAAGATCCGTTCCTGCTCCCCCGCATCGACCAGATCGTCGATTCCACTGTGGAACGCGACCTGTTATGCTTCCTGGATGCCTTCTCTGGGTATCACCAGATCAAGATGGTGGTAGAAGACATCGAGAAGACAGCCTTCCTAACCCCGTGTGCGGTGTACTGCTACACATGCATGCCATTCGGGCTGCGTAACGCAGCCTGACCTTTCAGCGGCTGATGCACATCACCCTAGGCCCGCAGCTCGGGAGTAATGTCGAAGCTTACGTCGATGACATCGTGGTAAAATCTCGGGAGGCCAGGACCTTGATACGAGACCTGGAGGAAACCTTCGCGAGCCTCAACGCAGTGAACCTATGGCTCAACCCAGAGAAGTGTGTGTTCGGAGTCCCCTCGGGCAAGCTCTTGGGTTTCCTCGTGTCCCACCGAGGCATCGAGGCTAACCCAGAGAAGGTCAAGGCAGTGGAAGACATGAGCCCGCCAAAGACCCTCAGAGAAATGCAGAAGCTCACGGGGCGCGCGACCACGCTAGGGCACTTCATCTCCAAGTTGGGGGAGCGAGCGCTACCTTTCTTCCAGCTAATGAAGAAAAAGGGGCCCTTCGAGTGGACTGAAGACGCCGACAAGGCGTTCCAGGATCTCAAGAGATACCTGACCAGTCCACTGGTCATGGTGGCTCCGCGCCCTCAAGAGCCCCTGGTGCTTTACCTCGCCGCCACTCCCTACTCCACCAGTGCAGCCTTGGTGGCAGTCAGAGAGGAGCGTCGAATCAAAACCGCAGCAGTAGCCCGGGATGAGGCGGAACAAGAACGGGGAAGGCCCACAAAAACCGCTACAGCGGCTGAGGAGGATCAGCCGCCACAGAGGGGCGCACCGGAAGCAGAAGAGGCCCCACTCCCAGATGGCCAGTCTCAGGAGTCCTCATTTCCTCAAGAGGCGCCAAGGTTTCCGAAGGGAGCCACCAGCACTGACGCACTCCACCTCGTTGAGCACCCAGTGTACTTCGTCAGCACGGTGTTGCGGGATGCAAGGGCACGGTACCCCATGCCTCAGAAACTCCTCCTCGCGCTGCTGGTGGCCACGCGCAAGCTGCGGCACTATTTTCAGGGTCACCCCATCAAGGTCGTCTCGTCATACCCCCTGGAGAGAGTGCTCAGGAGCCCCAATTCACCTGGAAGGGTCGCCGAGTGGAACATAGAGCTGCAAGCGTTTTAGCTCGAATTCAGCACAACCAGAGTCATCAAGGGAGCAGCGTTGGCAGATTTTGTGGCAGAATGGACGGAGGCGCCAGGCCTCAAGGCCGACGAGGATCGGTCCCTGTCCCCGGGAAGCGAGGCGCCAGAAGGCTGGGTCATGTACTTCGATGGGGCGTTCTCCAGGCACGGCGCTGGGGCTGGGGCGGTGCTTACATCGCCCACTCAGGACAAGCTCTATTACGCCATGCAGATCTGTTTCCAGCAAGGTGAAAAGGTCTCCAACAACATAGCAGAGTATGAAGGTCTAATTGCGGGCTTGAAGGCCGCGGCTGCCCTGGGGGTGAAACGCCTCACCATCAAGGGCAATTCGCAGCTTCTTGTCAACTTCTCCAACAAGGTGTACGAGCCGAAGGATGAGCACATGGAAGCCTACCTTGCGAAGGTCCGCAGGATGGAGAAGCAGTTCTGGGGGTTGGAGTTGCAGCATGTGCCCTGTGGCACCAATCAGGAAGCCAATGACATCACCAAACGCGCGTCCAGGCGGTTACCTCAAGAGCCTGGCGTTTTCGAGGAGCGGCTCTTCAAGCCTTCAGCCCTGCCGTCATTATCAAACACGGCTCAGCCCCGGGAGGAGCTCCCCTAGCCACCTGCCTCAGGAGCTCCGGCCTGTGGCCCTGCCTCAGGAGCACGCCTGCTCCTGACGATGGAACCTCAGGAGGTATGTTGGATCGCAGAGCTCTGGAGCTACTTAACGCAAGGGACCCTGCCGGAGAAGGAGGAGGAAGCAGAGCGAGTGGCACGCCAGGCCACGGCATACTGCATCAAAGATGGAGAGCTCTACCGGAAGCGACCAAACGATGTATCCCTGCGCTGCATCTCCAGGGAGCAAGGGAAGGAACTACTGGAAGATATACACGGCGGAGACTGCGGACATCATTCATCATCACGGACCCTCGTCGGCAAGGCGTTCCGCAGTGGGTTCTATTGGCCCACCGCGCTCAATGACGCCGTGGAACTGGTGAAAGCCTGTGAAGCCTGCCAGTTCCACGCCAAGCAGATCCATCAGCCAGCAGGGGGCTTGCAGACTATCCCCCTTTTGTGGCCATTCGCAGTCTGGGGGCTGGACATCTTGGGCCCGTTTCCTTGGGCGCCAGGGGGCTACCACTACCTTTACATTGCCATGGACAAGTTCACCAAGTGGGCTGAAGTAGAGGCTGTCCGCACCATTCCCGCGGGTTCCGCGGTCAAGTTCATCAAGGGCATCGTGAGCCGGTTCGGGGTGCCGAATCGCATCATCACGGACAACGGTTCGCAGTTCACCAGTAACCTGTTCAAAACATACTGTGCTAACCTTAGAACGCAGATATGCTACGCTTCAGTGGCGCACCCCCGAAGCAACGGCCAGGCCGAGCGGGCAAACGCGGAGGTTCTGAGGGGCCTCAAGACTAGGACGTTCAAGAAGAAGCTGGAGGCCTGCAGCAGAGGTTGGTATGACGAGCTTCAGTCCGTGCTGTGGTCCATCCGCACCACTGTGACCAAGCCGACCGGAGAGACCCCGTTCTTCCTGGTCTATAGAGCGGAAGCGGTCCTCCCTCACGAGGTGAGACGTTGCTCTGCGCGGGTCCTGGCGTTCGACGAGGTGCAGCAGGACGCCATGCGGGGGATGGACCTCGTGCTAGGGGAGGAGCGCCGCCGAGAAGCCGCGCTGCGAGCGGCGAGGTACCAACAGGCGCTGCGGCGATATCACTGCCGCAACATCTGTCCCAGGACTCTCGAGGTAGGAGACCTCATGCTCAGGCGAGTTCTCTCTAGGGAGGGACTACACAAGCTCTCTCCCATGTGGGAGGGCCCGTTCAAGGTTGTTCATGTTTCCAGGCCCGGCTCCGCGCGCTTGGAGACTCAGGAGGGAGTGCCGGTCTAGAATGCATGGAACATCCAGCACCTCCGGAGGTTCTACCCCTAAAAAGGCCCAGAGCCTGTGAAGCAAGGCGAGTGCCTGTGAAGCTATCGCGTTTTGGAAAAGGCCCAGAGCCTGTGAAGCTATCGCGTTTTGGGAAAGGCCCAGAGCCTGTGAAGCAAGGCGAGTGCCTGTGAAGCTATCGCGTTTTGAAAAAGGCCCAGAGCCTGTGAAGCAAGGCGAGTGCCTGTGAAGCTATCGTGTTTTGGAAAAGGCCCAGAGCCTGTGAAGCAAGGCGAGTGCCTGTGAAGCTATCGTGTTTTGGAAAAGGCCTAGAGCCTGTGAAGCAAGGCGAGTGCCTGTGAAGCTATCGCGTTTTGGAAAAGGCCCAGATCCTGTGAAGCAAGGCGAGTGCCTGTGAAGCTATCGCGCTTCGGAAAAGGCCCGGAGCCTGTGAAGAAGGCCAACGCCTATGAAGCTCGCCGCTCGTGACACTCTTACGTAATAATGAGTTGGGGCTGTACACGCCCCGGAGTCTCAGGAGTGCCGGCCTCAGGCCCTAGGGCTCCCTCCCACGCCCAGTGGCAGCACTTAGCTCCGCACTGGTGAGAAGACATCGAAGACTAGATTAGGTGCCAGACGCGGCTTTTCATTTGCTTTCCACAGTTGGCTTGTTCCTTCTCATTCGAAGTTTTATTGAAGTTGTTGCTGTATTTGGCTTGCGGTTCTTCGACCTTTCATTCTCCTGCCTCGATTTCTCTGGTGCAAAGCCTCGCGAGGGGGGGCAGCCGGACACCCTCGCGAGAGTCCCTATCCTAGTCATTCAAAGGGTTCGCGACCTGGGCCCCTTGCAGGAGCACCCCTCCAGTCCGTGCCCCTAGGGCACCGCGACACAGACGCAGGGCCTGGGTCGGTCACCCCCACGGCTGGGGCCGGGAACCATCCACGCGTGGGCACGTAGCCGAAAGGTACGATAAAGAAAGCAAAATGATGATTAATAGCAATAACCCATACACGCCCCTGTGGGGCACCACACTACTATCCTTTTTACGCAGGAAAAAGGAAAAGGAAGAACAAATATGGTGCAGCTCGCCTCGCACCGGCCCGCAGGGAAGCCCGAGCTGCCTCCGGAGCTCAGGCGGACTCCCTCTCGCGCTTCACCAGGGCGCGACGGTGGGCGGACATGCTACCACCTCCCAAGCAGATGCGACGGCGTGGAGGCTGACCACGGCCACCGCTAGAAGAGTCGCCGCCTGAAGAAGAACCGGAGAAGCTTGAGGAACCCTGAGCGCCGCCGATCGCGCGAGCGCTGCCCTCTCCATCATCACCGGAGTCGGGTTCCCAGCCGCGGTCATCACCCTCGGGGCAGCACCCTGCGCGGTGACCATCTTCCCCAAACACCCTCACGTAGAGGGTGGCATCACCGTCGAACTTGAAGTGTAGGGTGCACCGACGGCCCAGGCCGCGCGCGCGGGCGAACGACTGCCAACCGCGGGCCAAGGCCAGGCTCCCCGCTGCGGAGACCTCCAGTGAAACCCATGAGGCCCGGCTGCAGCAGCCATCGGCCTGAAGCTAGAGGCCACCCGGGGCGCCGGCCGGGAGCTCGCCGAGGAGGAAGCGAGGAAGAGGAAGCCGGGTGCTAGTCAGCTCCGCTGACCACACGACGAACTCCGGCAGCACCTCGGCAGCGCGGAAGCACGGCATGGGGGGACGCGCAGCCGGAGCGCACCCCCTGGTCGCAGTAATCCACCCACCACTGTGCTGGAAAGCGTCCCCGCGGCCGCGGGGAGCTGCTGTGGTGGCCACAGGATGTTTGCGGGGGCGCCCTCGGCCGCGCTTGGGTGGAGGAGAGGCACGCCTAGCCTGGCAAGCCTTCCCCTTCTCCGCGGCCAAGAACCTCCTCGACGGGGCCATGAAGAAGAAGGAGAAGCGAGGGGAGATAAAACTGGAAGGATGCGCGTCGATCAGTACTTATAGCTGGCGAGGGCCAACCGACGGCCCCCACGATCGCAGGTAATCATGACCCGTTTTTTTGCATGCAGGGACTTGTCCAATCCGTGCAGTTGCCGAGGCATCGTGGGGAAGTGGAGACGCCCACGTCCAATCAACCGCCATGTGGCGCCCAAGGCCGCAGGCTATTAGGGCCCGCGGCGCTTCACTCTTACCCTTTCGCCTCCCTGCACAGCCAAGTCCGGGCGCGCCTTAGGCCCGGGGGCTACTGTCGGCATTCTGGGAACGGGGATCCCCAGACTTGCCTGCCTGCGGCCTGCGGCGTGGCTCAAAGGGGGGCCCAGCACGACCCATCTTCACCAACACAAACCCCAGACCCTCGCGAGGGGCCAAGCCTCGCGGGGCGGACGACGCGAAGCTTCCTCGGGCACGGCCTCGTCAGGCTGGCTCACGAGGAGGCGGAGAGATCAAGGCGGGGTACCTCACGAGGTGCCCATGATGCAAGCCATGACGACTCGGGGCGCCAGGCGGGTGCCAGTCCGTGCAGCGTCCTCCTTTCCTCTTTGGTGCAAAGGGGGCAAGCGCAGCCGTGGAGTACCGAGGCATCAGGCAAAGGTTGCCATTTTGGTGCAACGAGACCAAGACCAGGAGGACTATGAGGCGGAGGTCACCGTGGAGCCCAAGACGGCGTCATCACCAGAGCTTTGCGCAGGCGAAGACTACTTTTGTTAGGATAGCTGATACTTGCTGTCCCCTTCAAATTAGCCCGCCATTGTTGGCTTCCTTCCCGCTCGATATTTGGGAAGAGGACTAGGGCCTCTATAAATAGGACCAGCCACCCACACAGCAGGGGGTCGGTCGGAGGAAAGCAGAGAGAGAGAGAGAAAAAGGTGATTGAACTCCTCTGAGCAGTTCATCGTCCCAGCCAAGAACAGACCCTCGCGAGGCTGTTCTCCCTTGTATTGCTCATCATCATCAGCCCAAGAGGCAATCCACCACACCACACACTGGAGTAGGGTATTACACCACAACGGTGGCCCGAACCAGTATAAACCCTGTCTCTCTTGTGTTATTCTTTCCTTAGTTTAGATCCTAGCATGGCGGAGGGGTGCAGGTAGGTACGGGGCGAAATCTCCGCGCGCACCCCAGTGTTTGAACCTCAAGGGTCTGCCGGAACCCAAAATCCGACAATAACAGCTCGTGTAGTATTCAAAAAGGGTCTACCAAGAATAATAGACATACTATCATCCTCGGGAATATCAAGAATAACAAAGTCCGTTAAAATAGTAATGTTTGCAACCACAACAAGCACATCCTCACAAATACAGATAGGTATAGCAGTTGATTTATCAGCCATTTGCAAAGATATTTTAGTAGGTGTCAACTTATTCAAATCAAGTCTACGATATAAAGAGAGAGGCATAACACTAACACCGGCTCCAAGATCACATAAAGCAGTTTTAACATACTTTCTTTTAATGGAGCATGGTATAACTGGTACTCCTGGATCTCCAAGTTTCTTTGGTATTCCACCATTAAAAGTATAATTAGCAAGCATGGTGGAAATTTCAGCTTCTGGTATCTTCATTTTATTAGTAACAATATCCTTCATATACTTAGCATAACGATTCATTTTAAGCATATCAGTCAAATGCATACGCGAAAAGATAGGTCTAATCATTTCAGCAAAGCGCTGAAAATCCTCATCAACCTTTTTCTTGGATGGTTTAGGAGGAAAAGGCATGGGTTTCTGAACCCATGGTTCTCTTTCTTTACCGTGCTTTGAAAGTGTGTTATATCGACTAGAGGGGGTGAATAGGCGATTTTTATGTATTCTTCACTGAGGAATTTGCGGGTGAGGAAATTCCTGAACGAAGAACTACTTGCAGCGGAATAAGTACTCAGAAGTAAACATAACAGATCATGAGCATGGTCTTCATGATGAAATGAAAACAAGCACAGAGTACAGGGAGCGTAATCAGATGATAAACAGAATGAAGACAAATAGACAGAAGAAATTGAGCTGAGGAAATAGAGAAAGTCTACAGTCAAAGTCTTCAAACAGATATGAACAAGCACACAACACAGAAATGAGGAAATGGAAGGGTTGAGGAAATGGGACCAGTTAGCTCGGTGAAGACAATGATTTGGTAGACCAGTTCCAACTGCTGTGACAGTTGTACGTCTGGTTAGGGCGGCTAGGTATTTAAACCTGAGGACACACAATCCCGGACACCCAGTCCTGAACACGCAGCTCTGGACACTCGGTCCTCACCGTATTCCCCTTGAGCTAAGGTCACACAGACCTCGCCCAATCACTCGTGGTAAGTCTTCAGGTGACTTCCAAACCTTCACAGACTCGGTCACTCGGCGATCCACAATTTCCTCTTGGATGCTCTAGACCATGACGCCTAACCGTCTGGAAGATGCACAGTCTTCAAAGGTAACAAGCATCGGATCCACGTAGGATCAATCTCTTCAGTGATGCTCAATCACTTTGGGTTTGTAGGTGTTTGGGTTTGAGTTTTCCTCACTTGATGATTTTCACTTAAAGTCCTTGGAGGATGGGATGCTCTCAAATGACAAGTGTCAGTTTCTGTCGGAGTAGCCAACCAGCTACTAGTTGTCGGGGGCGGCTATTTATAGCCTAGGGAGCAGCCCGACATGATAAGACATAAATGGCCTTCAATGAAATGACCGTTAGGAGGGTATATATTTTGGGACAGCTGGCGCATAGCACAGCAACGGTCGGAATTTTGAGTATCAAATTCCTCAGGGCTATCATGATCCTCACTGTGTAGGCAATCCACACTAGCGAGTTCCTAACTCCTCAGTCAGAACAAATTCCTCAGGGACCAGAAGAACTTCATCTCTGTCACTGAAAAAATTTGACTGAACTGTATGAGATTTCCAATGGCTTCACTCGAAGGGATTGGTAGATGTAGGATTTGAGTTGAGAATCACTTGTAAATTTTTCCTTAGTATTTCCTCGACCCCCTTTAACAGTACGGTGTTTCCTATGACTCAAGTAAAAGAAAATGAAACTACGAAAACAAAGTCTTCATGCTTCATGTTCCTCGAATGAATACCAAGTCTTCAGGATCACACCAATTTCTTCCCTTTCAAAGTCTTCAGAAAGTCTTCAGAAATCCAAAGTCTTCAGTTGAGGAACTTCATCTTTAGGGGTCAACTTTCTTTGTAAATATCAAACTCCTCATAGACTTATAGACCAGTGTACACTCACAAACACATCAGTCCCTTAACCTATAAGTCTTCAATACACCAAAATCACTAAGGGGCACTAGATGCACTTACACTCTCCCCCTTTTTGGTGATTGATGACAATATAGGTTAAGTTTTCAACGGGGATAAACATATGAAGTGTAAATACTGATATTGAGGAATTTGACTGCAAGATATAGAAGAACTCCCCCTGAAGATGTGCATAGTGAGGAATATGCTTTTGAAGCAATGCACACTTTGAAGAGTAGAATCATGGAGATCTCCCCCTATATCTTGTAATTCATACACACATTTAACATATCATATTAAGAATTTGAAATGCATGATGAAATATGGTGAATGATGTAATTCAGCATGCATGCATTAACATTAATAAGGAATAAGCATGCAGAAAAACTCAGCAAAAGTATCAGACCACCATAGAGTTTTAAGTTTACAACTCGATCTGGCAAAGTCTTCAAAAGAACGAGAGTTGTAACTTAGAAAAAAACGCCCATATAGGTAGACCCGCTTGAAGACAAACTCAAATTTCTCCCCCTTTGTCATCGAACGACCAAAAGGATCGAAAATGAGGACTGACGCCCCTGAGGAAAGTCATGTTGATGGAGGAGTGCCAGCGTTGTTGGGGTCGTTTGTTGTTGTAGGGCCTGCCGCAGTGTCATCCAAGTCTTCATACTCGTCGGTGTCGCGGGATGAAGAATATGAGCTGGCCACCAAGGAAGGAACTTTGACTTTCTTGAATTTCTTCGTTGCAGGTGCAGACCAGTCAAAGTCCTCCTTGAGACCCATTTGCTTCAGATCTTCTTCACCATACAAATGTGATAAGATAGCCCAGGTGCGACCAAAAACTTCATGGAGGTAGTAATGGTTTTTCTTCGCTGCATTATTTGTAACAGTCATGTTGTGAAGAAGAGAACAAAACTGACGCTTAACCCATTTATGGTTTCGATCCACCTTCTGGTGAAGACTAAGAAGCAGCTCACGGTCAATCATCACCCTAGGAGCTGTGGCTTGAGGATTTGGCTTGGATGCATGTGCAGCAGAATCATGAGTGGCAGAGTCATCATTGGTGGAATAAGATGCAGCTTTGCGAAACTGACCATCCAATGGACGAATGCCTTCATCAATGACAGCAGGTGCCTTGCCCTTTTCATCAGCTGAGGAATAAGTCTGCTTGAGGACTTCAATTGGGGGCAGGTAGCTGAGGTGGTTCTAAAAATCAGCCTTGTAGTTTAGTGAAGACCTTGTTCTGAGGAATCGCATAATCCAAGGAGCATAAGGCTTCAACTCAAACGGAGAGAGTGCAACATTAGCCAGAGTCCTCATGAAGAAATCATGATAATTGACAGGAATGCCATGTATGATGTTGAATAGCAGATTCTTCATGATGCCAAAAATTTCATCATCAGACAAGTCATGGCCTTTGATAGGACTCATTGTCCTCGTCAGAATGCGATAGACTGTTCTGGGCACATATAGCCATTCCTTCACGAGGAATTTGGTCCTTGGGGCTTGACCGGGATTCAGGGGCTTCATTAGCACTTGCATGTAATGGGCAGTGAGTACAGGCTCCTGGTACAGACAACGAGCTCCTTCAAGGGGTGGACTAATGGGCAGGGCATGAAGTAATTCAGAGGCCGGTGCTTTATAATGAGTGTGATCGGTCATCCAGTCCAATACCCAAGTGTTGATATCATCAGGATCACCTATGATTTGTACTATAGCGTATAACTGAAGAATAAGCTCTTCATTCCAATCAACAATATCAGAGTAAAAGTTGAGGAGGCCTGCGTCATGAAGCACACTGAGGACAGGAGAGAAGCAAGGCAGTGATTCCATGTCCACGTGAGGAATATGCTCATGATAGAAGACTTTATCCTTGTTGAAGAGCAGTGAAGAGTAGAAATTGGCCTGGCTGGCAGTCCAGAAGCGCTTCCTCCTAAGACGAGCAAAGTTATAAGGATTGTAGTCCGTGCAGAATACATGCTCGCCCAAGAAGTGATCAGCCTTGAATTTTTGCTTCTTTGAGAAGGGATCCTTTGGCTTGGGGTGAGGAGTGTCAGTCAATTGCATCACAACCTTAGGGATCTCGATCTTAGGTTCCGCAGGCTGAGGAATTTCAGGTTCTTCTTCAGTGGCAGCCTGGGACTTCAATTCTTCATTTACATATTCTTCAGCACTAGTGGCTGGAATCTCTTCATGGATAGACGGTGTGGCATGAGGTTCTGCAGATCCCATTTGTACTTCAATGGTGACAGGGGACTGAGGAATTTGTTGTAGGGGTGTGAACAAAGGAGAACTTGGATGCTGACTTTCCCAAAAGTCGTCGTTCAACACTGGAGTTGTGCATCCAATGTCCACATCTTCGTCTTCATTCATTTCTTCAACGTCGGCCTCTTCAGAAGTGAACTGAGGCATGGGCGATGAGACTATTGGGGTTGAAGGGATTGCATCCGCTTCAATTCCTGCATCCAACTGCTCTGAGGAAACAACAAAAGGAATGTCTTCATCGGGTCCGCTTGGGATCACGTATTATTCATCAAAAGGAACAAGGTCCTTTGATGGCATAGATGAGACAGGAACAGCATCAATTGGATTTTCAAACGAGCTGGTCAGCGGCTTCATCTTCTTTGGAGCTGAAGAATCTGATGCAGTTGATGCCTTCCTTTTTTTCACAGCTGCACGCTTTGCAGCCTTGGTCTTCTTCACATCTGATGCGGATGGAAGTATCGGAGTTGGTGTAGGCGTAGGAGGAGCAGAGGAATTTAGTTCAAGATCTTCAGGTACAACTGATGCAGTTGCCCTGACTTCTTCAGTTTCTTCATGCGCAACACTAGTGGTTGCCCTGGCAATTTCTTCAGCGGCTGGAATGCAGTCATTAGCCCTGGTACTAACATTTTCTTCAGCAGCCTGAGTATCATCAGCGGTGCTAGCATTTTCTTTAGTGGGCTGAGCAGATGCCTCAGCATGAGGATTTTCTTGTTGCGTTGGGGCTGCAACATTGGAAGTGAACTTCTCAGTTAGTTTCACAAAACGGACCTTGGCTCCCAGCCAATCAGCGCGGTATGCGTCAAATTCATCACTGAGTTTCTTGATCTTAGATTGAATAGTGACAAGTTCTTCAGTTGTCATTGAGACAACGTTTTCATTCAGGAAGCACTCCTTTTTGTACCGCTTTCTTGAACTGCCTGGCCTTTTCAAATTTCCATTTTTCTTCCTGAATGAAGTGACTCAACATATGACTTTGGCCAGGAGTCAGCTTGAAGTCAGGCATAGGAGTGTTGGGGTCCTCGTGCCAGAGATCAATGTAATCAAGGATCAATTTTGGATCCAAAAGCAGAGGCACACTTGTGCCTTTGGCTCTAGCAGCCCTGAGTTGCCTGTCCCCGATGATTTCAGCAAGTTCTTCATCATCATCTTCGTCTTCATCAGACGACACTTGAAAGGCGACCTACTTCTTGTGAGGACTTGGTCGAGAGCGTTGTCCAGCAGTGGCCTTTGTCTTCAGCAGAGAGGGGCCAGTTGATGAATTTGGTGCAGCTGAAGAACTAGCAGAAGCTCCTGAGGCAATAGAGATGCATGTTGTCCTTTGGCACGAGGCAAGATGCGCAGGTGCTGAGGATTTTGAAGGAGGAGCTGAGGACTTTGGAGGAGCTGGTGTGGCTTGATGAATTTGCCGTGAGGGCTTTGAGGAATTTGGCCGTGAGGGCATTGCTGAGGAACTTGGCCGTGAGGGCATTGGGGTTGAAGCACTTGGCTTATGAGCAGGCTTCTTTGGCATGGCCTTCTTTGGCTTGCTTGCAGAGGCCTCAGCAGTGGCAGCAGCAGCAGCAGAGTCTTCATTAAATTTCCTCACTGCTTCCTTAGCTACTCTGGGAAGCTTGGCCTAGCGCTTGGCCCATTCATCAGGATAATCCTCACCATGCTTGAGGCTGGTGGGATCAGCTTCTTGGCCAGGTGCCAATGGAGGTCTTGGACATGCAGGATTAAGAGCAAATTTCTTCATATATATTGGAGTGACATACCTGTATTCTCTCCATTCCCGTTCCCATCTCCTCTCTATCCTTTGGATGCGCACTTTGCGCTCATTCTTAGTTTCCTTTCTATGGGTGGCCTCATCAGGAGTGCAATAATCCTTGTAAATGTCATCAGGTATCTCAAAAGTTGTGTTGACTTTCAGCTTCTTTCCTCCCTTCTGATGTCTCTTGCCATCTGCCATTTTCTTCAGCTGAAGGTTTTGAACGATTGAGTTCTCTAAAGAGGTATGCAACTTTTCTTCGAGGAACGCTGCAAATGAGTTAAGTTGATGAGAACCTAGTGATTCAGCAGCGGACATGTGTACCTGTGAATAGAGTATAATTGCAAGGAATTTGGAGAGGTCATATGCATTCTCAGAAGGTTTTTGCAATAAGAACAAATTTGAGGAATTTGACCGGATGAATCTTGTGGAATTTCACTAAGCGTTCTTTGACTTAGGTTCCAGAGTTGTACAGATTTGAAAATCCACACAATTGAGGAATCTTGAAGAAAAATGTTGCTTAGAGAAACAGATCAAGAACAGATGATATGTGAGGTGTCCAGTGTGAGGATTTGAAGAATAAACACCTTTTGAGGATTTGAAGAAAACATCTGAATCAACAAGGGTAGTAAAAGTAAATTTTTATTACCCTGGATGAAGAACACAACGAACTGGGAAGTGTAGATTTGAAGCTCGTCAGATCAGATCTTCCACGCCCTAACTGGGCTGAGGAAGACAGCTACGGCGGTGGCGGAGTGAAGAAATCCGCGCTCAGCGTGAGTACAGCGGCGACGAGGTCGAGGCAGTGAAGCTCTTCCTCACCGGCATCAATGGAAGTAGCGGCGGCGCTAGGGTTTGAGAGCTCGAGCGAGGGAGTGAGGTCGAGCGGAGTAAAAACGAAGTGAGGAAGGGAGAGGGGTATTTATAGCCGAAGTGAAAAACTGCTCGCCCGAGGAAGTAGGACGAACGTGCCCCTGACCCTTCTAATTCGCGTGACATGTGTCACCCACGTACTGAGAGGTGACGATCATGTGCGATCGTGGGTGAAAATGATAAGTATTATCATGGAAGGTGCAATGGTTTGAGCGACAAAGGCAGAAAATTCAGATAAGATAAGTTTGAAGTTTCGTTCGCAATTTCTTCAGCTGACAAGGACAAAGTGAAGATTTTGAACGAGTTTCAAATAGAACGCACATGAATAATTTGTGAATAGACGAGGTTGAGTTTAGCATAGAGGGGGAAGGGTCCGATCACATTCACTTAGCAGAGCAAACAACTTGAAGAAATAGCAATAAGTGAATGCTATAGAGGACATAAACTTATATATATAAATATATATAGCCAATGAAGAAAAAGGACGGAAAGGGTGAAGACATTGCAAAGTTGAAGAAATTGAACAACTGAGGAAAAGGTCAAATTGAATATTTTCAACTTTTGGTGGTGGCGTGACCCACCGTATAAGAATGATGATTTCAGACACCGCATACAATTGTCGTAGGGTTCTGAGAACCAAATTCTTCGTTAATTTCTTCACACTTAGAGTGTTATTCTTCATTGATTGAAGAAAAACATTTCTTCATGTGTTGCACATCTAAGTCATCAATTTTGCATAAGTGTTAGGATGAGTGTCCTTTTCAAAGAACATTTGAAGATTCTAGGATATTTAGCTCACACCGCAACTTGCTAAATCTCTTCTCATCCAAGGGCTTAGTGGAGATATCGGCTAGTTGTTCTTCAGTCTTCACATGCTCAATAGAGATGTCGCCCTTCAACACATGATCACGAAGAAAATGATGACGAATCTGAATGTGCTTTGTCTTTGAGTGTTGAACAGGGTTATGAGCAATCTTGATGGCACTCTCATTGTCACGGTAGAGTGGCACATTCTTCATGTTGACGCCGTAGTCCTTGAGAGTTTGCTTCATCCATAGCAGTTGAGGACAGCAAGAACCGGCAGCAATGTACTCAGCTTCATCAGTAGATAGTGAGACGCAGTTCTCTTTCTTCGAGGACCAACAGACCAAGGATCGTCCGAGGAAATGGCATGTACCAGATGTTGACTTGCGGTCCACACGATCACCAGCATAGTCAGAGTCTGAATATCCAATGAGATCAAAAGCCGAGCCCTTGGGGTACCATAATCCAAGTGTTGGTGTGTGAGAGAGATATCTAAGAATATGCGTCACAGCCTTATGGTGTGATTCCTTCGGTGTAGCTTGAAATTGGGCACACATGCAAACACTAAGCATAATATCTGGCCTAGATGCACATAAGTACAATAAAGAACCAATCATGGAGCAGTATATATTTTGGTCGAGGTCAATACCATTTTCATCAGTGCATAGATGGCCATTTGTGGGCATAGGGATTTTGACTCCTTTGCAATCTTGCATGCCAAATTTCCTCAGTACATCCTTGAGGTATTTCTCCTGAGATATGAATATGCCATTGCGTTGTTGACAAATGTGAAGACCTAAGAAGAATTTCAATTCTCCCATCATAGACATTTGATATTATTCACTCATCATATAGGCAAATTCATCACTGTAATGTTGGTCAGTACAGCTAAAAATGATATCATCAACATAAATTTGGCACACAAACAATTCACCATCATAAGATTTAGTGAAAAGAGCTGGGTCAAGTGAACCGGGTTTGAAGCCTTTCTCCATGAGGAATTCCTTCAAAGTATCATACCACGCCCGTGGGGCCTGCTTGAGGCCCTAGAGGGCCTTATTGAGTCTGAAGACTCTGTCAGGATGCTTTGGATCTTCAAAACCTGGAGGCTGAGCAACATATACTTCTTCCTCAAGCTTACCATTGAGGAATGCACTTTTCACATCCATTTGATATAAGATGATATCATGATGGTTAGCATAGGCAAGTAATATGTGAATAGCTTCAAGTCTAGCAATAGGTGCAAAGTTTCATCGAAATCAATTCCTTCAACCTGTGTGTAGCCTTGAGCTACAAGCCGTGCCTTATTCCTCACCACGAGGCCATTTTCATCTTCCTTGTTGCGGTAGATCCACTTTGTGCCGATGATATTGTGCTTGCGAGGATCTGGACGTTTGACCAGTTCCCAGACGTTGTTGAGATCGAATTGATGTAATTCCTCTTGCATGGCTTGAATCCACTCAGGCTCCAGAAATGCTTCATCTACCTTAGTGGGCTCTGTGATAGAGACGAAAGCAAAGTGCCCACAAAAGTTAGATAAATGTGAAGCTCTTGAGCGTGTGAGAGGACCTGGAATGTTGATGTTGCTGATGATTTTCTCAATTTGCACTTCATTTGCAACGCGAGGATGAGCGGGTTGTCATTGAGGAATTTGATCAGCATTTTCTTCAGCACCATTTTCCTCAGGTGCATGAGCATGACGTTCTTCAGGTTCTGGAATGACTTCTTCAGCAGATTCTTCGGTAGGAATGACATCCTCAGTAGGCTTGAACTTAATAGATTCCTCAGGAGGTATTTCATCTGCCATAGTAGGTAGGTGCTCTCTTTGCGAGCCATTAGTATCATCGAACCGCACATCTACAGTTCAACAACCTTGTGGTGATAGGTGTTGAAGACTCTGTAGGTGTGCGAGTCCTTACGTAATCGAGCATAAAACCTTCATGTGCTTTCGGTGCAAATTTAGAACTGTGATGAGGATCTCTAATCCAACCTTTAGCACCAAAGACTTTGAAATAACTCACATTGGGTTTCTTGTCAGTGAGGAGTTCATATGCAGTCCTCTTGAAGAATTTGTGAAGATATACCCTGTTGATGATGTGGCACGCAGTATCAATTGCCTCAGGCCAAAAGCGAGGAGGCGTCTTGTACTCATCAAGCATAGTGCAGGCCATCTCAACAAGAGTCCTGTTCTTGCGCTCCACGACGCCATTTTGCTAAGGAGTATAAGGAGTAGATAACTCATGAGTAATACCAAGTTCATCAAGATAGTCATCAAGACCAGTGTTCTTGAACTCAGTTCCATTATCACTTCTGATGTGCTTGATCTTCACACCAAAGTTGGTTGAAGCCCTCGAGGAAAATCATTTGAAGACTTCCTGCACTTCAGTTTTGTAAGTGATGATATGCACCCATGTATATCGAGAATAATCAACAACAATGACAAAGCCATATAAAGATGCAGTATTAGTAAATGTGGCATAGTGAGTAGGGCCAAAGAGATCCATGTGAAGCAATTCAAATGGTCAAGTAGTAGTCATGATAGTCTTTGCTGGATGCTTGGCCTTGGTCATCTTTCCAGCTTCACAGGCTCCGCATAAGTGATCCTTGAGGAATTTGACATTTTCAATGCCAATGGCATGCTTCTTCTTCGCGAGCGTGTGCAGATTCCTCATGCCAGCATGACCAAGTCATCGATGCCATAGCCACCCTTCTGAAGCTTTTACAAGTAGACATGTAGCAGGTTGTGGTCCTGTAGAGAAATCAACAATATACAAATCTCCTCTCCTAAAGCCTTCGAAGACTTTGGAATTGTTAGCTTCCATGATCACAACACAACGATACTTGCCAAACACAACAACCATATCAAGATCACAAAGCATTGAGACAGACATGAGGTTGAACCCTAAGGACTCAACAAGCATGACTTTGTCCATGTGTCGATCCTTTGAGATTGCAACCTTACCTAGTCCCAATACCTTGCTTTTGCCTTTGTCAGCGTAGGTGATATGCTTCAGATGTGATGGAGATAAAGCAGAGTTCATCAATAAGCTCCTGTCACCAGTCATGTGATTTGTACATCCACTATTGAGGACCCACTCAGTGGCTTTGGGTTGATCATCATGCAGATGAATTAGTGCAACTTATGAACTCATATACTTCATCAGTGAAGAATATGGTATTAATTTCATCAAGCAATAGAACAGATAAAGCAGTATGAGGACATGATAAATGAAAATTCATTTCTTCATGACTAGCTTGCGTCCTTTCAAGCAAATTTAGGTCTCCAGAAAATTCTTCAGACGATTAAGTTCGTCTGGAGACCTGACCCTGCATAAGAGGTTAGTTCTTTTTCTTCACCACCCACATCTGAAGGGGTGGCAAAGAGTTTATCATTCTGCGAGCTCCATAAGAGAAAGGTGGCATAGATGCCAATCCACTTCGTTTCACATAAGAGGGGTTAGGGTAAGCATAAGAGTAAGCAGAGAAATTCTTCGAGGACTTATGAACATAATGATTTGAAGAATAATGCACATATCCATAATCCTTAGATCTTCCCTGCGAAACAGACGGGTTAGCACGATGATGCTCATGTGAGGACTTTGATCCTTTTGAGGAATTTGATCCACATGAGGAGTTTGGTCCGTGTGAGGACTTGGATCCATATGAAGAATTTGATCTGGGGTTCCTATTCTTCACAGATGGTGTCATGATGACATTCACCTAAAGATTTTCAAGGCACCTTTTGGGAACCCAGATTTTCTTCATAGGAGAACCGTTCCTGCAGTTAGTCCCAACATATCTAGCAAATACCTCACCATTCTGATTTTTGAATAGTTTATAATTAGAGTCAAATGACTCATCATAAGAATATGATGGTTCACATGTAAAGCCCGATAAAGTAGATGGATCCACTCAAGGTCCCACTACAAAAAAAATACACTTCCGTGATGATACGTGTTTGTCATAGTAGGTCGCTTTTTTTGTCATGCATGTACATCCATGACAAATTTATGACAGAATCAAGATAGTCATACATGTGCTGTCGTAGAAGTGTTCCATGACATTACCAAAATTATCATCACGGACGTGTCCACTTCCATGACGATAAATCGCGCGTCACAGAAGTGCTTTCGTCAAGGGTGACTGACATGTGGCATCCACCGTAACGGAACACCGTTAAGCTATCGGGTCGGGTTTTGGATCCGATAACCCGTTAACAGCCCCAACCAATGGGGATTTTCCACGTGTAAAATCATCATTGGCTGGAGGAAACACGTGTCGGCTCATCGTTGGGACATATGTCAACCACTCATTGGACAGAAGGCGCCTATGATATGTCGGCACGTGGCACGGCCCAACAGAGGCCCATTCCTGTGAGAAGGCCGGCATGTTTGACTTGGTCAAAAGCTGGCAGGCCGGCCCATGGAAAGCCTATTAACGGCATGTTCGAATATAGCCCATTTACAGCCCGCTAACCCAAGGCCCGTTACACCTGAGGGAGTCCTGGATTAGGGGGTGTTCGGGTAGCCGGACTATACCTTCAGCCGGACTCCAGGACTATGAAGATACAAGATTGAAGACTTCGTCCCGTGTCCGGATGGGACTTTCCTTGGCGTGGAAGGCAAGCTTGGCGATGCGGATATTCAAGATCTCCTACCATTGTAACCGACTTTGTGTAACCCTAACCCTCTCCGGTGTCTATATAAACCGGAAGGTTTTAGTCCGTAGGACAACTTCATCATACAGCAATCATACCATAGGCTAGCTTTTAGGGTTTAGCCTCTTTGATCTCGTGGTAGATCTACTCTTGTACTACCCATATCATCAATATTAATCAAGCAGGACGTAGGGTTTTACCTCCATCAAGAGGGCCCGAACCTGGGTAAAACATCGTGTTCCTTGCCTCCTGTTACCATCCGGCCTAGACGCACAGTTCGGGACCCCCTACCCGAGATCCGCCGGTTTTGACACATTTACAGCCCGCTAACCCAAGGCCCGTTACGCCCTATCCGAATTAGGCCCAGTAGCATCATCTGGGCCATCCAATATGATTCCAGCCCGTTTCACTTCTGGCCCATTTATGGCACATGACGTCTTTTGGCCCATATGAGGCCCTATGTAACTCTTGGCCTACTAACGGCCCGTGGTGAAACTGGCCCGTAATGAACAGTGTATCACTTTACACCCATTAACGGCCCGTGGTGAAACTGGCCCGTAATGAACAGTGTATCACTTTATACCCATTAACGGATCGTTATTCCGTTGGGCCGTTTCTAGCCCATGTTATCTTTCGGCCTTCTCAGAGCCCATTTATTCTTGGGCTCATTTCCAGCATTCGTTTACTTACGGCCTGTTACTGTCATTTTCTGCTTGTGGGCCAAATTCAGCCCGTGGTTACAGTCGGCCTGTTTGTGGTCCGTTAATACGTTGGGCCGTTTTCATAGCATCATCAAATACGGCCTATTAACGATGGCCCATTATGGTCGGCCCATGAACGGACGATTCCAACTCTAGCCCGTTTACGGCCATAATGCAGCCTATTATTAGCCCATGTTTGGCCATCGATCATATTGCCCGTATAAGTCCCATTGATGATACGGGCCGTAGAAGGCCCATCGTTTCTACGGCCCGTAGAAGGCCCACTGTTTCTACGGCCCGTAGAAGGCCCACTATTTCTACGACCCATGGGAGGCCCAGTGTCACTACAGTAAATATTAGCCCATGTTTATTGTGGCCTAGTTTTAAAAAATAGGTTATTGCAGCCACTAGAAAACCGCGGAAAAAGAACTGCAATGACTAGAAGCAAACAAATAAACAAGATAACAAGGAAATAAATAAGCAAGCAACTTACGCTAGGCTATCACAGCTATCACACATATTACATCCACTGGGCATCAAAGTTCGCCACCAGTGCAAATAAACGCGCCGACAAAAGAATATACAAAACTGAGAGCACTTTAGAAGGCACTAGGCCTGGCCAGGTCGGGCGCCCCCCCCCCCCAAACAGTTGAAGAAGCTGAGTAGACCTTAGTTGTGTCAATGATAGATGCATCAACACTAGATTTAAGGCATGATGGTGCGCACGGCAGTCCTCTGACATCTTCATTGCATCTTTGACTTCAAGTCGGAGCTGAGCTGAAGCAAGCCTTTCCGCTTTAAGTCAAGACTGAAGAAGTCGAACTGATTGAGGCAGCGACTGCACAGAGGTTGTCTCACACCTGCTGGTGAGTAGCTTCAACTCACTGTCTTCATCAAGATAGGACCTTGGGGTCATCTCGTTGTCCTCAAGATGGTTTGGCTCACTATCTTCCCTAAAGTTCTGCCTGGTGTAAGAGATACGAGTCTGAAAGAGAAACAAGGAGACACGTAACAGGTTTCACAATTATATAAGCAAATAAATGGATCTGTTCTGCATAAGGAACATGTTTTTACAACTACAATTTGAAACTGGTAGTTGTTGCAAGCATCCAATCAGATGTAAACAGCGAAGCAAACAACAGTGGAGGAAATGATGCCTATCCAAATCTATACTAGAACAAAGTTTGAAGGCTTGAGAAGGATGAACTTACATTACATGTTAACACGGGTTGGACAAAGCCCTTCTCCATGTTGATGGAAGCATAATTCAATAAATTCCCCAAAGAAAATTCTTTATAAGCGTTGCCATTATTCTACATTTTGCAAAGAGTAAATATAGATCAAATAATATTGGAAGAAATAGAGAATAATGAAGCTCAGGTGCAGACTGATGATACATAATCAAATAGTAATTAATTAAGTATAGCGTTACAAGGCAAAAGGGAGAGAGGTACTGACAAGAGCAATGCAGAGCCCATTATTGTTTTGAGATCGTATGATCCTTTGAGCAAGGAGATTCATCTGAAATTAGTTTCCATACAAGAGAGAAGGTAAGGCACAAGCAGAAATTTAGGAGTTCAAATTTTGAATTGATATCATAGACAGTACCTGACGCTGGGCTCCCAGCAGTTCTAATAGGGGTTTGGCCACTGGAGTAGGGGTAAAGTGTGGTACAGATGGGCCTGTGTTTTCTGTGGCTGCTGATCTATCTGATTTAACAGGTATCACTACCTTTTCCAAATACCTAGTTTATACTCCTTGACGACCTGCACTCACCCTCTTCCTTTTGGACACCTATTACGAAAGAACAACATTTGACTAGAAAAACATAGTGTGACGACACATGGAATAGATACAGAAAATGGATAGGTATGGCATATACTCATATATGATGCTTAAACTAAGCAGATGGTGTAACAAAGTAGAAGTAATGCAAGAGGTCAGAAGCAAAATATGTGCGACCAATACAACTTTGCAAAGTAAGAGAAAGCACCTTGATGGGTGAATAAGATAGGCCATCCTCCACCATGCCAAGTTTGTTAGGCAGTGGATCATTCCGCAATATTCCTCTCATGCGCCCATTCTCATATTCATTTTGATAATGTTCAATATCTGACATGCATGAAAACATAAAAACAAGTGAGATTTTCTTTGTAATGCAGAAGTGATTCTAATCCAATATTGCCTCCCTGTAAACCCCTTTGTGCTATCTCTGCAATTCTTTTAAAAGATGCCATGCATGCTGTAATTTGTTGTGTGCATTAATATAATGTGGCCTACTACTCAAAATATGAGAGCTCCAAAAGTGATGACACTTCACAGATGATAGCTTCAACATATAGTAAAGAAGAACAAGTCGACCTGACCTGACAGATTCAAAATATACTAAGGGAGAACAACTCGACCCGACCAGTTGACCGCAAGAGAAGAGTATCATCTTAAAGAAGAGCAGAAGAGCAAGCAGATTGAAGATATTACAAGTCTTTTAATACAATGTCGGTTGGCCACCCATGATGAACCAGAGCGCACAGAGAAATAATATTCTTTCCGGTCTCTCCATATGTGGCTCACATGCATTTCGAAACTAAAGTAGGAACATTTAGCTAACCAATTAAACATCTCTCAGTTTTACTAATATCAGCAATAATATCAGATATGAATTTGTACAACTAAGCTTGTTTAGCTTGATGGGTGGAGCAGTGCTATTACGACACAAACCACGTAGGCTGATTGTGGTCATCATAAAATGGGGGAAAACATAAGCATGATGAGTACAGTGTTAACCGTGGCAGTGGGATGGCAGATCTGAAGCTGCAAACCGCGCAAAGGGTAGTTAGCAACCGGTGTTTGCTTTGAAATAACAACTAAGATTTGGTATGGACAGGAAAGTATGGTCAACAAGTGACAAAGAAATGCAATTATGTTGTCTCTCTATATGTCGCGACATGCATTTGGAAACTCAAGTGGGACCTTTAGCTAACCAATTAAATGTGTCGGTTAACTAATATCAGTATCATATCACAATCATATTTGAATAACTAAGCTTTCGAATTCTGAGTGTTGTGTTGTTTAGCTTGAAGGGTGGAGTAATGCTAGTACGACAGAAAGCACCTACGCAGATCATAGTAGAGTAGATAAAAGGGGAAAACCCTAAGCATCAAGAGAAAAATCAGGAAAGTGGAACTAGCTGGACCATTGGGTGGTGCACATGCTTTTCGAAACGAATATAGGAACATTAGGTGACCAATTAAACATTCTCTGTTTTAGTGATATGAGCATCATATCAGATCCGTATTTCAACATGTAAGCTTTGGGTTGAGGGCTTGAGGAGCAGTGCTAGCACGACACGAAGCACCTACGATGATGGTAGTGAATATAAAGGGGGGAAACCATAAGCTTTACGAGTATAGTGCCCGTGCCATGGCGGATCTGAAGGTGCAAACCGGACAAAGCTACTTCACAACCAATGTTTGCTTTCAACTAGCCACTACGATTTGGTACAGATAAGAAAAGTACAGTAAACAAATTACAATCTATTTTCTGGGTGAGATCAATAACTTAAGCACATATGGAAGAGTACCACCTCTCTTGCGACACCGTGTAGGCCTATGCTGATACGTTGAGGGTGTTGCGGGTGCGATGGCTGTTGGCGGCGGCGAAGAAGACTTTAGACGGCAGACGGCCGGGTCGGGGGATATATCCTGTTGCCGTGGATGAGGCGGTCGTAGGAGCGGCAACGGCAAGGTGGACGACGGCGCCGATGAAGCGAGAGGAGGCGATGAAAGGATGCTGGTCCAGCGCCGTGGATGACAGACGTCCATCTCTTGCAGTGGGCGACGGGGTAGGGGTAGCAGCTCCGGCAAGGTGGAGGATGGGGTGGCGGACGGAGGCTGACCGCAGTGCGGAGGTTGTTGTGCCACCAATGGTGTATGAATGGGGAAATGGAGGGGAGGGGGGATCTCAAACTTTGGGACGCGCTTCTCTGAAATGGGGGAAAGTTACGAACTTATCCCCCATTTAAAATTTCGGACATCACGTCGATTGGGGATAGGACGGTAATCTCGCATCTCCCAAATATTTGCCGGTAACTATTTTGGGCGAGGAGAGGGTGTTTTGCCGCCCACGGTTGGCGCCCACGGTGTATGAACGGGGCTGACAGGTAGGGCGGTTGTGTCACGTCTGATGGAAGTTACACAGCTGCCCCTATTTAAAATATAAGCCTACATCGATTTTGGACGAGGAGAGTTTGTTTTGCCGCCCACCGTGTATGAATGGGGAAATGGAGGAAGAGACACATGTCTTTCGGACGAGCTTGAATCAAATGTGTTTTGCCGCCCACGTTTGGCGCCCACCATGTCTGAATGGGCTCAGAGGCCGTCATGTCATGTCTGATTAAAGTTACTAGTCTGCCCCTATCGACAGCAGTGTAAATCCTGTCGATAAGGATGTCAAGTGTCAGGGGTAGACAGTAATTTCCATCTCGCAAACACTTGCTTCGAGCAGCCCACAAATTATAGTGGGTGTTTAGCCGCTTCGTTCAAAACTTGGGAGAATTAGCATTCACGTTTGCCCTGGGACCTGGCAAACTAAATTCAAATCCAATTTGTATTCAATTACGAATATCCATAGATAATTATACATTTTGTTATTTATTTCTTCAAAACCACAACAAAGATTTATTCCACCTTTATATATGATTATGATTTAGAAATTTCATGATCTTCGAATTTAGTAGGTTGGATACACTCTGAGTCAAACAGTTATTTCATCCAATACAATATGCTCACACGACAAACAGTTCACCTTATGTCAATCATACAAGTTCTGAGGATTACCTCGCCTAAAAAATTCGGATCATTACAACACATGGACAACATAGGGGGTCTTGCAACATAATCCATTCAGAGACATGACACAACATGCAAGTACAATAATCTAATGAAAATTTGAACTGGTATCTAAAGAAGAACCAGGATTATCTTGGGCTTCAGATAGTAGAAACAGCAGGACCTCCACCGTCTTCAAATGCAACATTCTTACTTCCTCCAATTCTTGGGTTGCCTGCATAATGCGTGCCGCTAATTCCGTAATTTCCAGCCTCAAGATAAATATTACCTCATTCATGGCAGCCACACCATCTCTTTCTGCCTCTAGTAGAGCCTCAAGCACTATAATATCTGTGCTCAGACTGCTCTCCGGCGGTGTTGCCTTTGAACTGCTACCATCTGGTAACATGGATGGCGCATTGCTTCCACAAATTGATTCTGGGGTTGTACATTGTGTCCTAGTGTGAATGGCATCCTGAAAGGTTTCCGCTGGACATCAGTAAGAGATAGTTATCGTATGATCCAGGCAGTAAGCTTACATGGTAAATGATGGACGAATTTTGCCAAGCATGGCAAACTATATTTAAATGGTTCGAAGCAGCATCAGCCAAAAAGAAATTAAAATGGTAAGATGAAACTAGGGATGTAAGTGGCAAATAAATGAAATCCGCCAGTCCCATCAAGTTAGTTTTTGCTACCTCCCTAGTTCATTTTCCTCAAAAAAAACTCTTTTGAACTATCATACCACTAGTGGACTTTAATTGGGATTAAACCGAACCCAGTTGACATCCCTAGTTGAAAGGGAGTGTACAACCGCTATATTTAAGTTGCCAAGGCATCTAAGCAGTTGAAATAACCTGAGAAAGCACTTAACTATGTGGCCTCATATAAACTACGAAGACAGTCTTGTGATGAAGTTGAGAGGAAAAGTTAAGGACTCAAATGAAATAGGCATGCATTTCTTTACGATAGTACAGCAGGCACTACTGACATATTGGCCAACTCAGGTATAGCGTAACAACAACTAAGCATTCGAATCAAGCAATACAGCAAAGCAGACAATTGAACTATTTGTAATTCGGTAGGATTACACGTTGAGGGCACAAGCCAAGAAAGCAGCCCACTCGCATTACATTTCACATTGTAGTTTATTCTGCACCATCTATTTAGGTAAAATTAATTTTAATCGCATGCACTAGTCTGAATTGATCATCAATGGTTCATCTAAACTAATGAAAGAAGGGTGTGTGCATACACGACAATACTCCCTCCGATTCTTTTTACTTTGCGTATAACTTTTTCTCAGTTTTCTCGTATTAGTTTGCACGTTGCCGATTCCTAGCGTTGGTTTCCTTTTGTGCCCCGCCCCATCCGCCTCTGCCCTAATTAATTGGCAAATTAGTCAAGAAAAATTAAACAAGTGCCCTCCTTGGTATGCGGGTCAAGAGTTATGGGCAGAGTAAATAGAATCGGAGGGAGTATATCTGCTTCCCTTTATTTTTATGCTTGTTCGAGGTGCGAGCCCCAAAAGAACAAATATTTTGCTTGATGGGGTTGGCAGCTCCATAATTAATAGAAGCATCAAATTAGTCATGCAACTTGGGAAGATCAAGAACACACAAACAAGTAATGAATAGAGGCTCGGAGCAGTGATGTAATAGCTAGCATCAGAAAATGTAGGGTAAAACGAAAAAAAAGCAGTGGAACCACATGCTAGTTTGCTGATGTGTAATTAAGCATAGAGAACATTAAGCAGTATGATGGAACCAACAGGTGGCATCAGAACAAAACTAAAGCATATTAACTATATGTGCACTGGTATGTAATTTAGCACATGTGACATGTTCACTACCAGAAGTATGGCCCTACAGGTGCAAGCAGAATAACGCGTCTCATGAAAAATTGAATGATGCCCTGAAGAAATTCAAAGGTGCGGTGCTTATGCTAGGAAAGTGAACGTAGGCACCGGCCGTTGGATAATAGTACCTGATTCTCGGCGGCGTATGGGTATTGTTGTCATACTTCATAGCTAAGGATCGTCGATGGTGCTCGTGTTGCAGTTGAGTTTGGGCCGGCTGTCACTGTCGCTGAAGCGGCTCCGGTGCTACGGTTGCGGCGCCTGTCGACATACAAGAAAGCTCATCTGTGGTAAGTGAACAGTTGCACGATAAAGAGAAAAACCAAAGGAGTACAAATCGAAATAACCTGATGAGGCTGCAGAGTCGATAAAGCAGGGCCGGTGGAGTTGAGTATGGCGTCCGTGGAGCGGGTCCGGTGCAGTGGACGAAGGCTTTGGCGGGCGCGTTGTACAGTGCTTTCGGTGAGGTGGATCTGTTGCGGCGGACGAGGGCTTGTATGAAGGGCCAGCGAAGGGGCGGACGAGGGAGTCAGTGAAGGGCCTACGTTGTGGTGGACGAGGGCGCCGGTTAAGCAGATCCGGTGCGGTGGACCATGATGGCGGTCAAGGACATCTGGAGCGATGGACAAGCCAGTCGCTGAAGCGGCTCCGGTGAAGTGGTGAGTTGGCAGTTGGGGGTTCCAAGGTGCAGAAGGTAGATCCGGCGGGGTGTGAGGTCCACAGCTGCGGCGGAGGACTAGATTCGGCGGCTTGCCATGGTTGGGTGGGGGTCGGGGAGGGGAAGGGGAGGGGCTCTAGGGAAGAATGTTGGGGGCAAAGAGGGGAAAACAATGGAGGTGCCAAAGGAGCCCTTTTCCGTTCATGTGGCAGGGGTAAAACGGGAATATCACAGGGCTAAACTTTCGGGCGCGTGATATTTTGATGTGAGCGGGAAGTTTGAAAGCTTTTGGCACCTAAAATTATAAGTATTCTGCTCTCGTACGGCCGACTATGATATCATGGCCGACAATTTGTTTGTTTTGCACGCAAAAAAAATGTGCAAGTTCTAAAAATCAATGTCTCCAACTCGAAACTTAGATTGTCCATTCAATTCAAATATGGATCATTGAGCTACTACAAGCAAATACCATCATACGGTTCAATTCAAATGAAATTCCAAATGTGTTTATCCTAAATATGATGACAAAAGCAAAAAATGTGTATGTGTATGAATAAAGTGGATGATTATAAAGTTTGAACATGCACGTATGTGTATATCTCTAGGTTTCATATATGAATTTGAAATCACGAAATCCCGGCTTAAAAAATGTACCTCCGTTTAAATGAATTACAAAAGCTAATGATGGAGTCGAATTCCAAAATTCCAATCTTAGGTTTGTAATTATGGTACATCGAGGTATATCACGCATGTTCAAAAGTATCGTTATCTCATAGTACAAACTGTGAAACAAATTGATCAACCATGAGTGCACAATATCTCAATTATGCTAAAGTCCCTCAAATATAGACACCTCACTCTTTATCTGAAGTCAACCCCCCCCCCACCACACACACACAGAGAGAGAGAGAAGTTGTTCTCTCCCCCAAACACCAACACACGAGCACATTAACACCCCTCTCTCTTGTAAAGTCCGGACCCCAACATAGGTCTCTATCACTTTGTCTCTCGGGCATGCACACATCTCTTCCCTCACTCTCTAGGTCTCCCACTATCTCTCTTACCCAAGCACACGCACTATGTAGAGTGTATATTTCCCATACACACAAAACGTGGCCCCAAACGTCTATCTCACTAGTTATGTGGTTCTCGCGCACTCACCTCACACACCACCCCCACTGCAAACAAGCACACTTTGTCTCCTTGTGCACCACTCTCCTCTTTCTATCTCTCCCACATGCGGACCCGCCCCAGCTCCTTCCCTGTATACATATATGTCGTGACTCTTTGCGTAGCTCCCTAATGTATAACCGTTCTCGATTTCGCACATTGTTCTCTACACCATCTATTCTAGCTCTCTCATGAAGTCCCTATCACACACACGATGACTCGCTTCCCTTGCGTCTCCGTTCATAGGCCAATTTCGGACAACATCAACATTGTCTCCCTATCTATACGCCATTTATGGACACAAATGACCCCTCTCGCCCCCTCTCTTCCTCTCTCTCTCTCTCTTTCCGGCGCTAGCTCTCTCTTTCTCTCGCTCTCCCACCCCTCTTCCCCACACACACTCGATGTCTCTTCCAAATAGTCTGCTCCCCTCGCCCGCACCCGTGCTATCTCGCTACTACACATGTCACACCACTAGTAGAAAAAGGGCCAAATGTGAAGCACATTAGTGCCGGTTTGAATTTGAGCCGGCACTAATGTGACCATTAGTGCCGGTTCCAATGGCTAGGCGGGCGGGCATCATTAGTACTGGTTCGTGGGCAACCTTTAGTACCGGTTCATGCCACGGACCGGTACTAATGAGTCCAGTGCGGCTGTGGTCAGGCTGGGGCCCCCACGAAGACCTTTAGTACCGGTTCATGGCATGAACCGGTACTAGAGTTTCTTAGTAAGCTGATTTTTAGTCCCACCTCGCCAAGAGAGAGGCAGTATGAGAAGTTTATAAGCCGTAAGTGCAGAGACAATGACGAAGAGGCGCAATGCTCACCTGCACGTTGATTAGCTTCAAGCCTTTCGGAATAGCATAGATTGCACTGAGCTATGTGCAGTAGTCTACACTATTCCAAAAGGCTTGAAGCAAATTAACCAGCATTGCACCTCTTTTTTATTTTTAATAACTTATTTGAACTCCGGACTTCTTTTGTGTTCAGTATGCAGCATTCAAAGCGACGTCATCAATTTCCAACATGTTCTGACATCATTTGTTGTTTTTCAGTCATTTACCTAATTGTTTAGAGAGCTAAATGACCGTGAAATTGAAACTCACTACAAAATGAATTCTGAAAATGTTGAAAATTGGCATGGTATCATCATTTCACCCGCATAGCATGTGCGAAAGAGTAGAGAGGGTCACGGAAAAAACTAGACGCACTTCGTGTACAAACTGGACAAACTCTTTCGGAGTATCAGGGTTTAGGACGAGAACTCATCTGTTACACGGGCACTTCAATGTTTTTTAAACTTATTTGAACTCCGGACTTCTTTTGTGTTCAGTATGCGGCATTCAAAGCGACGTCATCAATTTCCAACATGTTCTGACATCATTTGTTGTTTTTCGGTCATTTACCTAATTGTTTAGAGAGCTAAATGACCGTGAAATTGAAAATCACTACAAAATGAACTCTGAAAATGTTTAAACTTGGCATGGTATCATCATTTCACCCGCATAGCATGTGCGAAAGAGTAGAGAGGTTCACGGCAAAAACTGGACGCACTTCGTGTACAAACTGGACAAACTCTTTCGGAGTATCACGGTTTCCGACGAGAACTCATCTGTTACACGGGCACTTCAATGTTTTTTAAACTTATTTGAACTCCGGACTTCTTTTGTGTTCAGTATGCAGCATTCAAAGCGACGCCATCAATTTCCAACATGTTCTGACATCATTTGTTGTTTTTCGGTCATTTACTTAATTGTTAGAGAGCTAAATGACCGTGAAATTGAAAATCACTACAAAATGAATTCTGAAAATGTTGAAAATTGGCATGATATCATCATTTCACCCGCATAGCATGTGCGAAAGAGTAGAGAGGGTCACGGCAAAAACTGGATGCACTTTGTGTACAAACTGGACAAACTCTTTCTGAGTATCAGGGTTTCGGACGAGAAATCATCTGTTACACGGGCACTTCAATGTTTTTTAAACTTATTTGAACTCCGGACTTATTTTGTGTTCAGTATGCAGCATTCAAAGCGACGTCATCAATTTCCAACATGTTCTGACATCATTTGTTGTTTTTCGGTCATTTACCTAATTGTTTAAACAGCTAAATGACCGTGAAATTGAAAATCACTACAAAATGAACTCTGAAAATGTTGAAACTTGGCATGGTATCATCATTTCACACGCATAGCATGTGCGAAAGAGTAGAGATGGTCACGGCAAAAACTGGACGCACTTCGTGTACAAACTGGACAAACTCTTTCGGAGTATCAGGGTTTCGGACGAGAACTCATCTGTTACAGGGGCACTTCAATGTTTTTTATACTTATTTGAACTCAAGACTTCTTTTGTGTTCAGTATGCAGCATTCAGAGTGACGTCATCAATTTCCAACATGTTTTGACATCATTTGTTCTTTTTCGGTCATTTACCTAATTGTTTAGAGAGCTAAATGACCGTGAAATTGAAAATCACTACAAAATGAATTATGAAAATGTTGAAAATTGGCATGGTATCATCATTTCACCCGCATAGCATGTGCGAAAGAGTAGAGAGGGTCACGGCAAAAACTGGACGCACTTCGTGTACAAACTGGACAAACTCTTTCGGAGTATCAGGGTTTCGGACGAGAACTCATTTGTTACACGGGCACTTCAATATTTTTTAAACTTATTTGAACTTCGGACTTCTTTTGTGTTCAGTATGCAGCATTCAAAGCGACGTCATCAATTTCCAACATGTTCTGACATCATTTGTTGTTTTTCGGTCATTTACCTAATTGTTTAGAGAGCTAAATGACCGTGAAATTGAAAATCACTACAAAATGAACTCTGAAAATGTTGAAACTTGGCATGGTATCATCATATCACCCGCATAGCATGTGCGAAAGAGTAGAGAGGGTCACGGCAAAAACTGGATGCACTTCGTGTACAAACTGGACAAACTCTTTCGGAGTATCAGGGTTTCGGACAAGAACTCATCTGTTACACGGGCACTTCAATGTTTTTTAAACTTATTTGAACTCTGGACTTCTTTGGTGTTCACTATGCAGCATTCAAAGCGACGTCGTCAATTTCCAACATGTTCTGACATCATTTGTTGTTTTTCGGTCATTTACCTAATTGTTTAGAGAGCTAAATGACCGTGAAATTGAAAATCACTACAAAATGAACTCTGGAAATGTTGAAACTTGGCATGGTATCATCATTTCACCCGCATAGCATGTGCGAAAGAGTAGAGAGGGTCACGGAAAAAATTGGACGCACTTCGTGTACAAACTGGACAAACTCTTTCGGAGTATCAGGGTTTCAGACGAGAACTCATCTGTTACACGGGCACTTCAATGTTTTTTAAACTTATTTGAACTCCAGACTTCTTTTGTGTTCAGTATGCAACATTCAAAGCGACGTCATCAATTTCCAACATGTTCTGACATCATTTGTTGTTTTTTGATCATTTACCTAATTGTTTAGAGAGCTAAATGACCGTGAAATTGAAAATCACTACAAAATGAATTCTGAAAATGTTGAAACTTGCAATGGTATTATCATTTCAAAGTATCAGAGTAGAGAGGGTCACAAAAAAACTACTCAGAAATAAATAGAAGAAAATAAATAAAGCAGAAAAGAATAAAATTATATAAAAAATTGCTCAAAAATAAATAGAAGAAAATAAATAATGCAGAAAAGAAAAAAAACTATATAAAAAATTACTCAAAAATAAATAGAAGAAAACAAATAATGCAGAAAAGAAAAAATTATATAAAAAATTTGTTGGGGCGCTGTCCAGTGGGCCTGCCAGACCTAGGGTGTACAAATGCAGGCCCAGAAGGGCCAGCAGACTCACAGGGCAGCGCGCCCTAGTTAGGCCTAGAAGACAGATATATATAGAAGCTCGAAGGGGCAGCCGCAGCTGGGTTTATAAACCAGTGCGACTGCCCTTCGCTCGGCGAGGTGGGACTAAATATTGTACCGGTTGGTGGCTCCAACCGGTACTAACGATTGGGCCTTTAGTACCAGTTCATGGCACGACCGGTACTAAAGGGGCCGTTTCCCGCCCCTAGGCCTGACGAAAATTGGCCTTTAGTACCGGTTGGTGGCTCCAACCGGTACTAAAGGCCCCTCCTATATATATGGCACTTACAAAAAATTCAGTTTCATCGACCACTTCTTCTCGATCCAACTTCTTCGCCGCGCCCGTCGCCCATCGCGCGCCGCCCTTGCCGCCCCCGCCGCCCCTGCCGCCCGTCGTCGCCGTCACCACCGTCGCCCCCGCCACCCGTCGTCGCCGTCACCGCCGTCGCCCCCGCCACCCGTCGTCGCCGTCACCGTCGTCGCCCCCGCCGCCCGTCGCCGCCGCCTTGCCCGCCGCTCGTCCCCGTCGCATCGCCCGCCGCCGCCCGTACGCCGCCACCCCCTGCTCGTACACACACACACATACAAACACACACACACACACACACACACACACACACATTGTTTTTACTTATTTTCTATTTTCTCTTGTTTAGATTAATGTTAGATAAATTACGTAGATAATAATGTTAGAATGTTAATGTTAGCTAGATGAATTATAATTTTTTGCTAAATGCTTGCTGGTGCCATAGCAATTCATCAAGGAACCATGTGCTAAATACAATAGTCCTATGTATATTGCTGAAGCAGCTATCATAACTTTCACCACATCCTCTTAACACCACAAGCACAAGTTCATAGTTCAAGGTGGGAATTGATTTGAGCATTTGGGCGGAAGGGGAGAGGGAGGGGATGGGCGGACTACCTGGCCTCCTACTCGATGACGCGGATGGTGGCGAGGGTGTGGATGAGGCGCGGGTTGGGGTTGGCCTCCTACTCGACGACGTTGGAGATGAGGGCCTGCTGCTCCGCGTCGGCCGCCTCTGTCTCCTCCTCCTACTCGTCCTCAGGGCACGGAGGCGGCGGCGCGGGGGAGCTGCAGTGGTGGGGGGCGCGGGGGCGGCGGCGCGGGGGAGCTGCAGTAGTGGGGCGCGGGGGCGGCGGGGGTTGTGGCAGTGGGGTGGAGAAGAAGGCAGGGAAGGGGAGGCGGCGGCGGCGTCGACGGCGTGCGGCGGATGGAGGGGGCGGAGCAAGGCGGGGTGGCGGCGTACGGCTGGGGCGGGTTAGGTCGAGTGGGGGATCTAATGAGGGAGGGAGAGAGGCCAGAGGGAAATAGGTGGAGTGGGGGGAGGGTTAGCAATGGCGCACCTCCCCCTAGTGCGCCATAAGTACGACGACGGCAATGGCGCACCTCCCCTGGTGCGCCATTAGTATTTTTTTTATTACAGTTCGAGCACTCAGGTTATATTCCACCTAACCGTATCCCCATCAGAACACACACACTAGCCCGACTGGTCAGCACGCAGCACACACACTGGGAGGTCCTGGGTTCGATTCCCAGGCTCCCCAATTTTTGTTTTTATGCATTTTTTTCTTTGCACATATCTTTTTATGCATGCATCCAAATATAACATGTCACATATGCTAGATGCTCAGAATTTCATGTAGAAAAATAATATGCAGTTTGTTGCCATGTTAACAACATTTAAAATGATGTTTGGTATTTATTTGTGTTTAAATATGTTCAAACTTGTTTAAATCATAACTAAATATCCATAGCTCCAAATTTGACAAACTTTATATGCTTTTGGGAGTAACATATAACCAAGCACAACTAGTCTTTTTTGGATTTTTAGTTGCATTCATTTGTGAATTGGTAAAACATTTATGAGTATGAAAAAATATCATCAAATTTGTTATTTAAAAATATCATCAAAAAGTGGGGGAGGGTGCGGGGTGTCGGTGGCGGCGGTGGAGCAGGCCGGGGGAGGGTGCGGGGGGTCGGCGGCGGCGGTGGAGCGGGGGGAGGGTGCGGGGGTGCTCGGCGGCGGTGGAGCGAGGGGAGGGTGCGGGGGGTGCTCGGTAGCGAGGGGGATCTGGTGAGGGGGATAGCTATCGAGAGGGAGGGGGTCGAGATTGAGTGTCCTCATGAATATTCAATATTTTTTCATATTGAATATGAAAAAATATCATCAAATTTGAAAAAATATTCATGAATTCAAAAAGTGCCCATGAAATTTAAAAATATTCATGATATCAAAAAGTGCCCAAGAAATGAAGACTACGATTTAAATACAATCGATCTTAGCTAGCTATCTGTTCACAATCTTCTTGCCCTTCTTTTTCGCAAATGGAGTTCTTCTGTGGAACGGACGTCCTTTAGGTAGGGTGGTCATGCTTCTTCTTGTGGTGTATGCTGCTACTTCATCATCGTCGTCATGTTCGATCTTCGGGTCGCCGTACTTGTCGAAGTCTTGCTCATTGGCTACTCCATCCATTCTGATGATCTTCCTTTTGCCTCTCCTCACGACAATGACTGGGCTTTGACGGGTCGGTAATGAAGAAGCATTGGTCCACTTGGGAAGCCAGTACCCATGGCTCATTTTTCGCGGTGACGTTTGCGCCCGCGGTCTTGGATTTGGCTTCGGGTATAACCATGGTGGTGAAATACCGGTCTTCTTTTAGGACGCTCTTGGCCCATCTGACACAGAACATCGGGACCTTCTCTCCAGCGTAGCTCAGCTCCCAGATCTCCTTGATCCTTCCGTAGTATCTGTCCTTGTCGTTACTGGTGTAGGACTCCATCGTTACCCCGGATTTCTGATAACCATCGCTCTTCATGTCCTTGTCCTCGGTGTAGAATGTGTATCCGTTGATATCGTACGCCTCATAGGTCATCATGTTGTGCTCGGCGCCCTGTGACAAGGCGAATATGAGTTGTTCTTCCGCGAAAGAATCCTCATGTAAAGGGTACAACATAAGCTTCTGCTTGAACCAACGCGTGAAACATGAGTTGTGCTCTTTGATTATATCTCCGTCCGTCCTCTGTTGGCCTCGCTCATTGTACGTCTTCTCAATAAAGGTTTTGTGCTCTACCACCCAAGGATCGACCACGTCTATGTGTTGTAGCGCGACTAAGTTTGCTCTTTCAAAGTTGGCGAGTCGACCCTCGAAGTCGACATGCATTTCGCGGCGACCCTCACGGTGACCCCATCCCAGCGAGCCTGCCGAGGTGCATGTTGACGGGCAGACCAACAGGGTTCTCAATGCCTAGATAATTCGTGCAGTAGAAGATGCACTCTTCGATCAAAAAGCCCCTGGCTATGCTTCCCTCTGGGCGTGACATGTTGTGAACGTATCCTTTGATGACACCATTCATCCTTTCGAATGACATCATGCTGTGCAGGAACATCGGCCCGAGTTGGATGATATCCTCCATGATATGGACCAGCAGATGCACCATAACATCGAAGAATGCGGGCGGGAAGTACATCTCAAGCTCGCATAGTATCACCACGATCTCTTCCTGTAGCCTTCTGAGTTGCCTCACACCAATCGACTTCCGAGAGATGACATCGAAAAAGTTACATAGGCCAAATAGCGTTTCACGGACGTGCGCGTCCATGATCCAACGGATTGCAACTGGAAGTATCTACGTCATCAGCACGTGACAGTCGTGAGACTTCATCCCGCTGAACTCCTGCTTCGCTGGGTCTAGGTATCTTCTTATCTTCCCCGTGTAACCGTAAGGAAGTTTTACTCCTATGAGGCAGGTGAAAAGCTGCTCGATCTCCTCCTGACTTAAGTGAAGCACGCGGGAGGGTAGTCATTTCCGGTCTTCTTGGCCTTTTTGCCTTTGTGACGACTTTTTGTGTCCTGCTTCGCCTCATCATCATTATCATCATCAACATCATTAGCGTGAAGCTCTTGCCTGATGCCCATTGATTTCAAGTCTGCCCTTGCTTTCGGCCAATCTTTGGTCCTCTCTGGCATGTTGAGCAGGGTACCAAGCAGACTCTCGCACACGTTCTTCGTGATATGCATGGCATCAAGGCTCTGAGGCACACGGTGGATCTTCCGGTACGGCAAGTCCCAGAAAACATACCTCGTTTTCCATACCTTCAGCAGCGGCTCTGGCACCTTTCGCTTCTTTCCCTGCTCTGGCACCTTTTGCTTCTTTCCCAGCAGTGCGCAATCTTTCCAATTTTTCAATAGCTCGTCTATTTCCTCGCCGCTCCTCGTACGCGGGCGTCTTCGGGGTTTGGTTTCACCATTGAACAGATCCTTGCGTTTCCTCCATGGGTCATCGTGGCGAAGCCACCTTCGATGTCCCATGAACACGGTTTACGAAGACCCGGGATCTCTATCTAGCTGGCGATACGTTGTGTCATCCATGCACCTGACGCATCCAAAAAATCCGTGGACCACCTGCCCCGCGAGATATCCGTAACCGAGATAGTCGTGCACCGTCATGAGCAGTGCGGCTCTCATAGGGAAATATTCTTTCTCTGCGGCGTCCCACGTATTGGCTGGCGTTTTCCACAGCATGTCTAGCTCCTCTTTCAGCAGCCCCAGATACAGATTTATGTCGTTCCCTGGTTGTTTCGGACCTTCAATTAGCATACTCATGTGAATGTACTTCCTCTTCATGCACAACCAGGGGGAAGGTTGTACATCCACACAAACACAGGCCAGGTGCTATGTGTGCTTCTCTGGCTGCCAAACGGATTGGCTCCATCGGTGCTTGCGCCCATCACAATGTTCCTTGGATCCTTCCCAAATTCTGGGTGTTCGAAGTTCAACGCTTGCCACTGGCTCCCATCCTTAGGGTGACTCAGCATCTTGTCTTTTTTATTTATCTCCGGATCATTTGCGTCATATTCTCGCTTCTTCTCCTCCCTATCCGCGTGCCAACACAAGAGCTTTGCTACCTTAGGGTCCGCGAAATACTGCTGCAGACGAGGAGTGATCAGAAAGTACCACACCACTTTTCGAGGAGCTTTCTTCCTCTTCTTGTATCGAGTGACGCCGCACACCAGACATATGGTAGACTCCGCGTGCTCGTCCTGATAAATGATGCAATTGTTCATGCACACATGGTATTTCACATGCGGTAAATCTAGAGGACGCACGATTTTCTTCGCCTCCTTGAAACTGGTAGGGCACTTGTTCCCCTTGGGAAGACGTTCGTGCCAGAATGACATGTTCTCATCGAAGCATGCGTCGGTCATTTTGTGTTTTACCTTCATCTCCAGAGCCATGAGCGTTACTTTTAGGCGGGTATCCTCGGGCCTGCATCCTTCATACAATGGAGTAACCGTGTCTATCTCCAGTTGATCCAGCCTGGCTTTCTCTTGGGCGGCAGCTCTTGCGTTATCCGTCTACTTGAGAAGCAGCTCTTGAATATGAGGGTCCTGCACCCAGCCCATCGATGGTCCATCATCGTCTGCTCCACCGGCATCTTCATCTTCATGTTCATGCCCTTCGTCTGCTCCGGCATCTTCCTCATCATCATGTCCGGCATCTTCTACATGATGACTGTGTATAGCATCACCGTCGTGATCATGTCCTGGAGATTCTTCGTCTTCTCGACCGCCCGAGCCGCGGTGGTTGTCTTGCTGCCCTTCCTCATTTCTTGCCTGGCCCCCATGGACGACTTCATAGTCATCTTCATCACCTTGCTACCGATAGCCATCCATGAAACCACGCAAGAGCAGGTGGTCCCGCACCTGCCCGGAATCCGGGTCCGCAATAAGGCTCTTTAGCTTGCATCTTCGACACAGACATCTTATCTCCGTCTCGTTCTTTTGAAGCATCACGGCCTTCGCGGAGCTCAAAAACCTATTCACGATGCCTTCGGTCATCGTGCGGACCATGGTCACCTGCGGGGTAGAGCAAAATGATATTTTAGAACCAAGAAAAAATTTGGCATGACTTTCCCTAAAAATAGGACCAAAAAGAATGCATAGTGCCAAAATTCTCGCCGAAACGGAAATGAATCAACATTCTGGCAAAATATTGGCAACTATCGCATTTCAAATACCGGTACCTGCAAACACAAACATATATGCAACACCACAAACATATGCAACACCACAAGCATACATAGATCTAGCTAGGCCACAAAAAGTGCATGTGCACGTTGTTGGAGCGAGCTAGGGAGAAAAAAAGTAGATCTACAACATGAAGATAGCTTTCGCCTTACTTACCTATCAAAAAAAGGTAATTTCACCACTTAATTTTGATGAATCTATGGTGCAAATGTGGTGAGGAGGAGGAGGTAGCCGACAAGCTTGGAGAAGGAGGTGGAGGGAATGAAGTGGGGAAAGTGAGTGTATAGGTGTGGCTGTCCAAAATATCTAGTTGGTCCCAGGTTACTAATGGTGCACCACCCAGCCATGCGCCATTAGTAACCCAACATACTAATGGTGCACCTGCTGGCCGTGCACCATTAGTAGTTTTGCAAAAACATAAAAATATATATATACTAATGGCGCACCATGGCATAGTGCGCCATTACTAGTTTAAACTAGTAATGGCGCACTGTGCCACGGTGCGCCATTAGTAGTTTTGCAAAAAAAGAATAAAAAATACAGTAGTGGTGCACTCTATGGTTGGTGCGCCATTACTAGTTAGAACTAGTAATGGCGCACTTTGCCTGGATGCGCCATTAGTATGTTTGGAAAAATGAAAAAAAATTGTTACTAGTGGTGCACCTTGTGTCTAGTGCGCCATTAGTGTCTTCCACACTAATGGCGCATCGGCACATGGTGCGCCATTAGTATATAGTAGTGGCACACCACTTCTCTGGTGCGCCATTAGTGTCAATTTCATCTATAACCCTTTTCCTAGTAGTGCATATGCAAGTGTAATAGAGTAGTAGCACAGTCATCATGATGAAATGAAAACCAGCACAGAGTACAAGAAACGTATAAACAAGATGAGCATGCTAAAGACAAAGTGACTGAAGAATTAGGGTTGAGAAAATCGAGAAAGCCTTCAGCCAAAGTTTTCAAATAGTAACGATCAAGTTCATCAACACATGAATGAGGAAATGAGAGGGTTGAGGAAATAGAACCAGTAGCTTGGTGAAGATGATGATTTGGTAGACCAGCTCCAACTGTTGTGACAGTTGCACGTCTGGTTGGAGCGGCTAGGTATTTAAACCTGAGGACACACAGTCCCGAACACATAGTCCTCACCGTATTATCCTTGAGCTAAGATCACATAGACCTCGCCCAATCACTTGTGGTAAGTATTCAGGTGACTTCCAAACCTTCACAGACTCGGTCACTCGGCGATCCACAATTTCTTCTTGGATGCTCTAGACCATGACACCTAACCGTCTGGAGGATGCACGGTCCTCAAAGGTAACAAGCATCGGTTCCACATAGGAACAATCTCTTCAGTGATGCTCAATCACTTTGGGTTGTATGTGTTTGGGTTTGGTTTTTCCTCACTTGATGATTTTTGCTCAAAGTCCTCGGAGGATGGGATGCTCCCAATGACAAGTGTCAGTTTTTTGACTATGTACTGCAAGGCAACAACCTAAGAGTGCTTTATTAGAAAAAATAATAATAGGTCTACATAATTACAGAGAACCAGAAAGCAAAGAAAAGAAATACTTACAAGAGATCTATGAGAGAGAGGCTATCCAGGAGACTAGGCTATCCTTATATTTACATTTGATTCTATTAGTTAATAAGGAAATATCATGTATGAAGTTCCTCCTCCAAGAAATGAAGGTAGGTCTCTCATTTCTAAAGATTTTCCCATTTCGTTGAGTCCAGATGTTCCAAGTAGCAGTAAACACCACCTCAGTGAAGAAAGGATAACCAAAATCCCTCCTAGCAGCAAGAGCCATGTCATATGTATTCTTGTTGCGTTGAGCATTCCAAGAAACCCCAAGGTAATTCCAAACCCTCTGGCTGAAGTTGCAAGCAAATAAAAGATGTGCACGATCCTCATGTGTAGCAGAGAGGCAAAGAACACACGTATCATCCTGGATGATCCAGTTCCTGCATTGCATCATATCCCTAGTGTTTAAACGGTCCATTAAAAGAAGCCATCCAAACACTTAAACTTTAGCGTGCAAGCACACTTCCAAATCCATTTGAAGATGGGATCGACCACCAAATGGGAGAAGCAAGACTCATAATATATCTTCGATTTAAACTCCCCAGATTTGGATGGCCACTTCCATATGTCCTTACCCTCCTCATTCAAGTTGACTAAAGTGAGCAAGTCTTGAAGCCGAGTTAGTTCAGTATATGCTTGTTGCGACAGAGGCAGATGGAAGTGCTCCGAGATCTCTGGAAGCTCCAAAAACTCTCTGACTGTGATTGTGTCATCAATGACAAAAGAATGAAGCCTAGGGAATTGCTCACACAAAAGGACCACATTATTACCCAGCTGCCAGCGATCAAGCCAAAATACCACCGTGTTGCCAGCATGCACTTGTGGGACGGCTAACTTGCAGAAGTTGGTGTACAAGCTCATGACATCCCTCCACCAAAAAGAGCCACAACTCTGTGTGACCTGTGAAGGCGAAGCAGCATAATAAGTGTCCCAAATTAATGTGACCCAAGGCACGTCCAATCTGTTAAAAAACTTGAAAAGATGCTTAAGTAACAAGGCTTCATTTTGGAGACCCAAATTAAGCACACCCAAACCACCACACTTCTTAGGTCTGCAGACCCGATCCCATGCAGCTAAGGATTGTCGAGGATTATCTGTGTTGCCTCTCCACATACATTGACGCATGATTCTCTAAATCTGTTGCAAGATGCCCTTAGGGAGAGATAATGTGCACAGGAAATAGATTGGCATTGAACAAAGTACAGACTATAGCAGCTGCAGCCGACTGCCTTGATTTAGCAAACAGGAGGAAGCAGACAGCCCTCGCTCAATACGATCCACAAGTGGCAGCAAATCATAGATCGTGGGTCTGGAAGTACCCATAGGTAGCCCTAGATATGTGAAAGGCATAGATCCCACATCACAACCTAGTAGGTTGGCGACCCGAGCGCCCTCTTCATCAGTAATATTGATTGGAATAAGAGATGACTTACTGAAGTTGACGCGTAAACCAGTTGATGCTGCAAAGGTGGTGAGCATGTCCTTGAAAGCGATCAGCTGGTCATCAATCACAGGCAAAATAATAAGTGTGTCATCCGCATATTGTACGATCGGGTAGTCATTGGATTTTGTTGGGATTGGTAAAGTGAGTATGTTTCTCGAGCACATCTCATTGACTACGGACTAAAGCAAATCCACCGGAATGACAAATAATAGCGGAGATAGAGGGTCTCCTTGGCGTACACCAGATCTGCAAACAAATGATTACCTGGCACACCATTTAAGAGAACAGAAGAAGAACCCGTGGACAAAATGCTATTAATCCAGCCAGTCCAACGAGCATCAAAACCCTTGCATTGTAGGATTCGGAGAATGGCCTCATGCTCAATTGTATCAAAGGCCTTAGTGAAATCAAGCTTGAGGAGGATGATGGGTTGTTTAGATGCTTTGCATTGATGAATATATTCGAAACACCAGGCTAGACAATCTTGGATAGAGCGGCAACGAAGAAAACCGTATTGGTTGCGGTGTATACATCTGAGAATCACTTTTTGTAGTCGATTGGCTAGCAGATTAGTCAGAAACTTTAAACACATGTTTTCAAGGATATCGGCCTGAAATCACCAACCACTTCTGGACTTAGCTTCTTGGGGACCAAGGTGATTAAGGAATTATTAAGACATTCCAAATTACACCTCCCCTCATAAAATTCATTGACAAGTTGCATAAAATCCTCCTTGAGAATTGACCAGCACCTCTTTAAGAACAGACCTGTAAAGCCATCAGGGCCCGGAGCACGGTCGCACGACATGTTCTTAATTATAGCATCAACCTCAGAATCCATGAACGGCAAAGATAAATCTTCCAGACCGTCAACTCTCTGAATTAAATTGGGCAGATCAAAACCCATTTGTATTCCTTTTGCATGGCCCATACGCTGATTGAAATTAGACCAAAACATGCCCGCCAACATTTGGTGATCAGAAACCACCTCACCCGCCGAATTCTTGATTGAAGAAATCGTATTCCTTCGGTATCTTTCAGTGGCCATAGCGTGAAAAAATTAGAATTTTCCTCCCCAACCTTAATGCTTCTGATCATGCAGTGTTGTTTCCAATAAACATATTGCCAGTACAGAATATCTTGCAGATGTAACTTAAATATTCGCCTGAAATTGAATTCAGGCCAACTTAATGGCCGGATCTCCTCCATCTCATCAAAGTACAGAATAACTTTGTTACAATCAAAAATTAGCGCCTTAACTGTGGAGAGCTTTAAATGCCATTGTTTTAATGCCTGACTGAGTGCTTTGAACTTAGCGGATATCGTTAAAGCAGTTGTAGGTTTATGCGCCGCGCTGCCCCAAACCTGTGCAAACTCATTAAAACCAGGTAAGTCAACCCAGCAATTTTCGAAGCGAAAAACTTTAGCCTTGGGAATGGCCGTGGCAATTGTGACAACACAAGGAACATGATCTGATGTCGATCGCGCAAGAGGCAAGACCAAAGTGTTTGGATGATTCGAGGTCCAAGCAACCGAGGTGAAGAACCAGTCAATTTGTTCAAGAAGGGGCTGAGATTGCATATTCGACCAAGTGAATTGCCTTCCCTTAATTGGCAGCTCAACAAGACCCAAGTGACCTATGATTTCATTAAACAAAAAAATGTCATTGACATTACCACCAGGCAGGTTACGGTTTTCAAGTGACCTCATAAAGTTAAAATCTCCCAAAAGAAGCCATTTGTCATCACAATTAAGGTCCAGATTATATAACCACTGCACAAACTCATCACGTGCAGGACTTTGACAAGGGCCATAAACGCTCACTAGCTTCCAAACTTCAGATGTATGTTTGGAAAGAAACTCTACAATAATACCAAAAGGTTTGGCCTCAATTAACTTGCCCTCAAAAAAGAAGAATTCCAAATAACAACCATACCAGCTGATGCACCGACTGAAGGCACATATGCAAAATTGTCAAAACGGTGAGGACGGAACATTCTAATGAACCTACGATCAATATGCATGCACTTTGTTTCTTGTAGGCAAACCATTGAACAACCACTTTCATCAATTTTCTGTTTGACAGCAAGCTGTCGCGCTTCAGAATTAAGGCCACACACATTCCAACATAGAACCTTCCATTCTTTAAACCCAGTCTGATTCATTACAAACCATAAGACGATGCAGCAAAAGTAGACCACACAATGATCCACATAGACCGGCTAAACAAAGCAAAATGACAGAGTTAGAAACATAAAGACATAAATAAAGATAGATGACGTTTAAAGTGGTACGCCATGGACCAGAAAGCAGACATATGGACTCAATCATCAGAACTATTGCTGCTGGTAGGTTGAGCCGGATTAGCAACAAGCTTATCCGCAGTGATCTTCTCTAGAGCAATGCGCAGACGAGCCCCAGTATGCTGAAGGTCAACAATGGCAGTTGGTGGAGGTACAGAAGCATCCTCATCAGACCTAGCCGACTTGGTCTTGCGTTTCTTTTGGGTGTGCGGAGACCTATTCAGACCAGTAGATTTACTGGTGCCACGGCTTGGCAAACGGTAGCCATCCCATAAGGCACTGAGACGTACACTGCGACGGACCATAGTCTCTAGCAAGGCTGCAGATTTTTTCTTGCGTTCACGTTTCAGAGTGACCCTTGGTGCAGAAGTGAACTCAAAAGACTCAGTTACAGGTTCAGAAATATCATCAAAATAGAGGGCCCGAGCAACTGGCCTTTTTGCTGGAGAAAGCAGGCGAGTACTGACACTTGAAGAAGCAGGCACAGGTGGCAGAACAAAGCTTAGATCATATCCATTAAAGGAGACATCCCAAGACTTGCTAGAAAGCAGAAGAGACCCAAATCCAGACATGAACATGAGCTTTGGGATTTTAGAAAAGCAGAGAGAGGGCATCATCTTCTATAATGAGCGCTGCCACAACATGTCTGGAGGCAGGACAGGCCCAAAGACTGTGAGCACCTGTCCAATATGCAGGGGAGGCTGCAAGGGAGCCCTAGGTTGCTGAACAATGACAAAATCATCCACTGGCATGTTATTGACTGAATCATTTGAAACTTGCAGGACCATGGACTCCTGCGATTGCTCCACAACAACTTGATTTTCATCCACCATCTCCTGCTGCACATTGTGTGGCTCATCATGTGGGGCATCCTGGTGATGCGGCTCATGGTTATGCTCTGGTGGAGGTAACTCATCCCAGCTAATTTTAGGAAATTGAGGCATAACCCAGTTATGGTTATGAAACTGCAGGTGTCCAGGGAGAGGATGCGGGTTGACATCAAAGGGCATAGGGTCCTCATCTGCTAGCAGAATATCAGCAAAGTCTGCAAAAAAGTTGCATATCGGAGCAGACCAAGAAATGCAGGATCCACCAAAGTCAGCAAACTCCCGATACACAACATCCCGAGGCACTAATGTGGTTGCAGGAAAAGATACATATGCCAGAGTACGAACAAGCAGAGGATCATCCTGGTGCCAGTGATGGAAACGGCCAAAAGTACTGATAGCATCTGAAATAAACTGTGTGCGCCTATAATCCAGAGGAATTCCAACAATCATGACCCAGCCCCTTCTAAAACCTTGGATAGCTCTGTAGTTAATACCCTAATCATGCGGCACAAATCGAACAAATCAATCGTTGCCAAGATCAAATGGAGGATGATCTACAAGAGCTTGCCTAGCAAATGGGCTATTGAAACGAAAGAGCCCAACTCCTTGAATCCAAGGATGAGCATCAAGAACAGCGTGCCCAAGATTGTGAACCACAAAATTACTGACCATATTTCTGAAGATGAGGGTTTCCTCAGGCAGAGGGGCAGGCTTGACAATGGCAATGGCATAGTCTTCATGTTGTCGATCAAGAGCCATAGTCGGACAGTAGAAGGTGCGCGAGAGTCGCCGCGGGCCATCGTCGATGATCTCGAAACCATGCGGGACGGACGGCATGGGGTCGAGCGCAAAGGTGGCCATTGCTGAATCCAGAGCAAGCTCTGCTGGTGAGGAGAGAGTCTTGGAGGATGGTGGCAAGCTGGGCGGCGACGATGATGGGGCTGGTGGTGCGGTGGCCGGCGGCGTAGAGGTAGGTGGCGGAGGCATGCTGGGCGGTGGCTCTGCAGGCAATGGTGGAAGCGATGGGGTGGCAGGCGAGATAGGACTGGGCAGAGACCCCAGGGTGGAAACCGAGGCGGTGGGCGAGTATATCTCTGCTGACCGTTCCGGAGAAACCGAATTGGTTCATGGGACCCACCTGTAAGTTGGGGAAGGCGCAGAGTCGGAGCATCCCTTGGCTCCGTGGCCTGATCGAAAGCATTGACGGCATCTGACCTGGTTGGTGCACGAATTGGTGTGGTTCAACATGGATAAACAGTCCTGGCACTTCCAAACGTTGAACACAATGTCGTTGATAAGATTATTAACCCTAGCAGAATCCCCAGCAGAGTCCATAATCAGTTGAGAATAATTTCCAGGCGAAGAAGTCACCTTATCCAAAAGCGGCACTGATGGTTGGGCCGCAACTTGGGCCATAGAAGCCATGTAGGGAGGAAAATCACCATGTTGGGCCGGAGATCCATGATGGGCCTGAGGTTCCGGTGCAACGCAAACAGATGACACAACATCCTGCATGCCAGGTGATTGTACATTTTGCGTGTCATGCAACACATTGCGGAAGCCAGTTGGAGCTGTTCCGGAAATGACGGCAGTATTCTTGGCAGGGACGTTGATCATTCCGAAAGAGATGGGTGGCGTCGCCACCGTCCACTGGAGATTGCTCGCCGGCGGCGATGGCAAGATCACCTTCTCGGAAGGGTTAACTTCATAGGAAGCCTCAGCAATCGCGTCAACAAGGAACTGATCAGCTGGGTATCTATAGCCCTTACAAGCAGGGTACTGATGGAACGTGGCAAAGGAGATTTTCTTCCTTGCCAAAGAACCCAATCTAAGAGAAGACTTTGATGGGGGTTTATGCATAGCAATCAAACCCAAAGTTGCACGCTTTTTAGAGGAACTAACCAGAATCCACTCAGCGTCACATTCCTTTCTCCAAATTACTAACTCACGTCTCCAATTTGGACCACCATTTCCCCAAAGGTGAAAATAACATTTGAAATGCAGGCATGCATACGATCTCAACTTGAGAATGCAAAGGCCAACTTGCTTGCAGGAGACAATAAAAGAAAATACCTTGCCCTTGATGAGTTGGACCGACAAATCAATGGCCGATCCACCAATTGCTGATTCCAATGCAGCCGCCACAGAATCCTCATTAAGACGAAAATCATGTCGGCTAAAGGACACAACCATAATGAAATGGCTCGTGTCGTCCGAAGGATGGACAGATCTCCCACAAGAAATGAAAACCTTATCCACAAAGACGGAGCCCGGCGAGAAATCAAAACCCAAAGTTGATCCGCCAGAGGAACCCATAGGAGATGGGTATAGCCGTGTAGATCGAAGCCCGCCGGAGAAGATGAGCCAACCAACTAGTGGTTGTAGGGGGCGTCTATTTATAGCCTAGGGAGCAGCTCGACATGATAAGACATAAATGCACTTCAATGATATGACCGCTAGGTGGGTTGATATTTTGGGATAGTTGGTGCGTAGCACAACAATGGTCGGATATTTGACTATCAAATTCCTCAGGGCTATCATGTTCCTCACTTGTAGGTAATTCACACTGGCAAATTCCTAACTCCATAGTCAGAACAAATTTCTCAGAGACCAGAAGATCTTCATCTCTATCACTGAAGAAATTTGACTGAACTGTATGAGATTTCCAATGGCTTCACTCGAAAGGAATGGGTAGGTGTAGATTTTGAGATGAGTATCACTTGGAAACTTTTCCTTAGTTTTACCTCGACCCCCTTTAGCAGTACGGTGTTTCCTATGACTCAAGAAAGAGAAAATGAAACTACGAAGACAATTCACTCTTCATAATCGTCGCATGAATATCAAGTCTTCATGGTCACACCAATTTATTCACTTCAAAAGTCTTCAAGAAAACCAAAGTCTTTAGCTGAATACATTCATTTTTAGGGGCCGACTTGTTGGGGAACGTCGTAATTTCAAAAAAATTCCTACGCACACGCAAGATCATGATGATGCATAGCAATGAGAGGGGAGAGTGTTGTCCACGTACCCTCGTAGACCAACAGCGGAAGCGTTAGCACAACGCGGTTGATGTAGTCATACGTCTTCATGATCCAACCGATCAAGTACCAAATGCACGGCACCTCCGAGTTCAGCACACGTTCAGCCCGATGACGTCCCTCGAACTCCGATCCAGCCGAGTATTGAGGGAGAGTTTCGCCAGCACGACGGCGTGGTAACGATGATGATGTTCTACCGACATAGGGCTTCGCCTAAGCACCGCAATAGTATTATCAAGGTGGACTATGGTGGAGGGGGGCACCGCACACGGCTAAAAGATCAAATGATCAATTGTTGTGTCTAGGGTGCCCCCTTGCCCCCGTATATAAAGGAGCAAGGGGGGAGGTGTGGCCGACCTAGAGGGGCGCGCCAGGAGGAGTCCTACTCCTACCGGGAGTAGGACTCCCTCCCTTTTCCTTGTTGGACTAGGAGTGGAGGGGGAAAGAGGAGGGAGAGAGGAAGTAAAGGGGGGCGCCGCCCCCTCTCCTTGTACTATTTGGACTAGGGGGGAGGGGCACGCGGCCGTGCCCTGGCCGCCTCTCCTCTTCTCCACAAGGCCCACTATGGCGCATTAAGCTCCCGGGGGGGTCCTGTAACCTCCTGGTACTCCGGTAAAATCCCGATTTCACCCGGAACACTTCCGATATCCAAACATAGGTTTCCAATATATCAATCCTCATGTCTCGACCATTTAGAGATTCCTCGTTATGTCCGTGATCACATCCGGGACTCCGAACAACCTTCAGTACATCAAAACATATAAACTCATAATATAATTGTCATCGAAACATTAAGCATGCGGACCCTACGGGTTCGAGAACTATGTAGACATGACCGAGACACGTCTCCGGTCAATAACCAATAGCGGAACCTGGATGCTCATATTGGCTCCCACATATTCTACGAAGATCTTTATCGATCAGACCGCATAACAACATACGTTGTTCCCTTTGTCATCGGTATGTTACTTGCCCGAGATTCGATCGTCGGTATCTCAATACCTAGTTCAATATCGTTACCAGCAAGTCTCTTTACTCGTTCCGTAATACATCATCCCGCAACAAACTCATTAGTTGCAATTCTTGCAAGGCTTAAGTGATGTGCATTACCGAGAGGGCCCAGAGATACCTCTGCGACAATCGGAGTGAAAAATCCTAATCTCGAAATACGCCAACCCAACAAGTACCTTCGGAGACACCTGTAGAGCACCTTTATAATCACCCAGTTACGTTGTGATGTTTGGTAGCACACAAAGTGTTCCTCCAGTAAACGGGAGTTGCATAATCTCATAGTCATAGGAACATGTATAAGTCATGAAGAAAGCAATAGCAACATACTAAACGATCGAGTGCTAAGCTAATGGAATGGGTCAAGTCAATCACATCATTCTCCTAATGATGTGATCCCGTTAATCAAATGACAACCCATGTCAATGGCTAGGAAACTTAACCATCTTTGATCAATGAGCTAGTCAAGTAGAGGCATACTAGTGACACTCTGTTTGTCTATGTATTCACACATGTATTATGTTTCCGGTTAATACAATTCTAGCATGAACAATAAACATTTATCATGATATAAGGAAATAAATAATAACTTTATTATTGCCTCTAGGGCATATTTCCTTCAGTCTCCCACTTGCACTAGAGTCAATAATCTAGATTACACAGTAATGATTCTAACACCCATGGAGCCTTGGTGCTGATCATGTTTTGCTCGTGGAAGAGGCTTAGTCAACGGGTCTGCAACATTCAGATCCGTATGTATCTTGCAAATTTCTGTGTCTCCCACCTGGACTAAATCCCAGATGGAATTGAAGTGTCTCTTGATGTGCTTGGTTCTCTTGTGAAATGTGGATTCCTTCGCCAAGGCAATTGCACCAGTATTGTCACAAAAGATTTTCATTGGACCCGATGCACTAGATATGATACCTAGATCAGATATGAACTCCTTCATCCAGACTCCTTCATTTGCTGCTTCCGAAGCAGCTCTGTACTCCACTTCACACATAGATCCCGCCATGATGCTTTGTTTAGAACTGCACCAATTGACAGCTCCACCGTTCAATGTAAATACGTATCTGGTTTGCAATTTAGAATCATCTGGATCAGTGTCAAAGCTTGCATCAACATAACCGTTTATGATGAGCTCTTTATCACCTCCATAAACGAGAAACATATCCTTAGTCCTTTTCAGGTATTTCAGGATGTTCTTGACCGCTGTCTAGTGATCCACTCCTGGATTACTTTGGTACCTCCCTTCTAGACTTATAGCAAGGCACACATTAGGTCTAGTACACAGCATTGCATACATGATAGAGCCTATGGCTGAAGCATAGGGAACATCTTTCATTTTCTCTCTATCTTGTGCAGTGGTTGGGCATTGAGTCTTACTCAACTTCACACCTTGTAACACAGGCAAGAACCCTTTCTTTGCTTGATCCATTTTGAACTTCTTCAAAACTTTGTCAAGGTATGTGCTTTGTGAAAGTCCAATTAAGCGTCTTGATCTATCTCTATAGATCTTGATGCCCAATATATAAGCAGCTTCACCGAGGTCTTTCATTGAAAAACTCTTATTAAAGTATCCTTTATGCTATCCGGAAATTCTATATCATTTCCAATCAACAATATGTCATCCACATATAATATCAGAAATGCTATAGAGCTCCCACTCACTTTCTTGTAAATACAGGCTTCTCCAAAAGTCTGTACAAAACCAAATGCTTTGATCACACTATCAAAGCGTTTATTCCAACTCCGAGAAGCTTGCACCAGTCCATAAATTGGATCGCTGGAGCTTGCATACTTTGTTAGCTCCCTTTGGATCAACAAAAACTTCTGGTTGCATCATATACAACTCTTCTTCCAAAAATCCATTCAGGATTGCAGTTTTGACATCCATTTGCCAAATTTCATAATCATAAAATAAGGCAATTGCTAACATGATTCGGACAGACTTAAGCATCGCTACGGGTGAGAAGGTCTCATCGTAGTCAATCCCTTGAACTTGTCAAAAACCTTTCGCAACATTTCGAGCTTTATAGACAGTAACATTACCTTCAGCGTCAGTCTTCTTCTTGAAGATCCATTTATTCTCAATTGCTTGCCGATCATCGGGCAAGTCAACCAAAGTCCACACTTTGTTCTCATACATGGATCCCATCTCGGATTTCATGGCCTCAAGCCATTTCGCGGAATCTGGGCTCACCATCACTTCTTCATAGTTCGTAGGTTCGTCATGGTCTAGTAACATAACTTCCATAACAGGATTACTGTACCACTCTGGTGCGGATCTTACTCTAGTTGACCTACGAGGTTCAGTAACAACTTGATCTGAAGTTTCATGATCATCGTCATTAACTTCTTCACTAATTGGTGTAGGTGTCGCAGAAACCGGTTTTTGCGATGACCTACTTTCCAATAGGGGAGCATGAATAGTTACCTCATCAAGTTCTACTTTCCTCCCACTCACTTCTTTCGAGAGAAACTCCTTCTCCAGAAAGATTCCGAATTTAGCAACAAAAGTCTTGCCTTCGGATCTGTGATAGAACGTGTACCCAACAGTCTCCTCTGGGTATCCTATGAAGACACATTTCTCCGATTTGGGTTCGAGCTTATCAGGTTGAAGCTTTTTCACATAAGCATCGCAGCCCCAAACTTTCAGAAATGACAACTTTGGTTTCTTGCCAAACCACAGTTCATAAGGCGTTGTCTCAATGGATTTCGATGGTGCCCTATTTAACGTGAATGCGGTCGTCTCTAAAGCATAGCCCCAAAACGATAGCGGTAAATCAGTAAGAGACATCTTAGATCGTACCATATATAGTAAAGTATGATTACGACGTTCGGACACACCATTACGCTGTGGTGTTCCGTGTGGCGTGAGTTGCGAAACTATTCCGCATTGTTTCAAATGAAGACCAAACTCATAACTCAAATATTCTCCTCCACGATCAGATCGTAGAAACTTTATTTTCTTGTTACGATGATTTTCAACTTCACTCTGAAATTCTTTGAACTTTTCAAACGTTTCAGACTTATGTTTCATTAAGTAGATATACCCATATCTGCTTAAAGCATCTGTGAAGGTGAGAAAATAACGATATCCGCCACGAGCCTCAACATTCATCGGACCACATACATCTATATTAATGATTTCCAACAAATCTGTTGCTCTCTCCATAGTTCTGGAGAACAGCGTTTTAGTCATCTTGCCCATGAGGCACGGTTCGCAAGTACCAAGTGATTCATAATCAAGTGATTCCAAAAGTCCATCAGTATGGAGCTTCTTCATGCGCTTTACACCGATATGACCTAAACGGCAATGCCAAAAATAAGTTGCACTATCATTATCAACTCTGCATCTTTTGGCCTCAATATTATGAATATGTGTATCACTACTATCGAGATTCAACAAAAATAGACCACTCTTCAAGGGTGCATGACCATAAAAGATATTACTCGTATAAATAGAACAACCATTATTCTCTGATTTAAATGAATAATTGTCTCGCATCAAACAAGATCCAGATATAATGTTCATGCTCAACGCTGGCACCAAATAACAATTATTTAGGTCTAATACTAATCCCGAAGGTAGATGTAGAGGTAGCGTGCCGACTGCAATCACATCGACTTTGGAACCATTTCCCACGCGCATCGTCACCTCGTCCTTAGCCAATCTTCGCTTAATCTGTAGCCCTTGTTCTGAGTTGCAAATATTAGCAACAGAACTAGTATCAAATACCCAGGTGCTACTGCGTGCATTAGTAAGGTACACATCAAACACATGTATATCACATATACCTTTGTTCACTACCATCCTTCTTATCCTCCAAATACTTGGGGCAGTTCCGCTTCCAGTGGCCAGTCTACTTGCAGTAGAAGCACTTAGTCTCAAGTTTAGGTCCAGACTTGGGTTTCTTCTCCTGAGAAGCAACTTGCTTGTTGTTCTTCTTGAAGTTCCCCTTCTTCTTCCCTTTGCCCTTTTTCTTGAAACTGGTGGTCTTATTGACCATCAACACTTGATTCTCCTTTTTGATTTCTACCTCCGCAGCCTTTAGCATTGCGAAGAGCTCGGGAATCGTCTTATCCATCCCTTGCATGTTATAGTTCATCATGAAGCTCTTGTAGCTTGGTGACAGTGATTGAAGAATTCTGTCAATGACGCTATCATCTGGAAGATTAACTCCCAGTTGAATCAAGTGATTGCAGTACCCAGACATCTTGAGTATATGCTCACTGACAGAACTATTCTCCTCCATATTGTAGCTGTAGAACTTATTGGAGACTTCATATCTCTCAATCCAGGCATTTGCTTGAAATATCAACTTCAACTCTTGGAACATCTCATATGCTCCATGAAGTTCAAAACGTCGTTGAAGTCCCGGTTCTAAGCCGTAAAGCATGGCACATTGAACTATCGAGTAGTCATCAGCTTTGCTCTATCAAACGTTCTTAACGTCGTCAGTTGCATCAGCAGCAGGCCTGGCACCCAGCGGTGCTTCCAGGACGTAATTCTTCTGTGCAGCAATGAGGATAATCCTCAAGTTATGGACCCAGTCCGTGTAATTGCTACCATCATCTTTCAACTTTGCTTTCTTAAGGAACGCATTAAAATTCAATGGAACAACGCAATGGGCCATCTATCTACAATCAACATAGACAAGCAAGATACTATCAGGTACTAAGTTCATGATAAATTTAAGTTCAATTAATCATATTACTTAAGAACTCCCACTTAGATAGACATCCCTCTAATCCTCTAAGTGATCACGTGATCCATATCAACTAAACCATGTCCGATCATCACGTGAGATGGAGTAGTTTCAATGGTGAACATCACTATGTTGATCATATCTACTATATGATTCACGCTCGACCTTTCGGTCTCCGTGTTCCGATGCCATATCTGTTATATGCTAGGCTCGTCAAGTTTAACCTGAGTATTCTGCGTGTGCAACTGTTTTGCACCCGTTGTATTTGAACGTAGAGCCTATCACACCTGATCATCACGTGGTGTCTCAGCACGAAGAACTTTCGCAACGGTGCATACTCAGGGAGAACACTTATACTTTGTTAATTTAGTGAGGGATCATCTTATAATGCTACCGTCAATCAAAGCAAGATAAGATGCATAAAATATAAACATCACATGCAATCAATATAAGTGATATGATATGGCCATCATCATCTTGTGCTTGTGATCTCCATCTTCGAAGCACCGTCATGATCACCATTGTCACCGGCGTGACACCTTGATCTCCATCGTAGCATCATTGTCGTCTCGCCAACCTTATGCTTCTACGACTATCGCTACCGCTTAGTGATAATGTAAAGCATTACAGGGCGATTGCATTGCATACAATAAAGCGACAACCATATGGCTCCTGCCAGTTGCCGATAACTCGGTTACAAAACATGATCATCTCATACAATAAAATTTAGCATCATGTCTTGAACATATCACATCACAACATGCCCTGCAAAAACAAGTTAGATGCCCTCTACTTTGTTGTTGCAAATTTTACGTGGCTGCTACGGGCTTAGCAAGAACCGTTCTTTCCTACGCATCAAAACCACAACAATAGTTTGTCAAGTTGGTGTTGTTTTAACCTTCACAAGGACCGGGCGCAGCCACACTCGGTTCAACTAAAGTTGGAGAAACTGACACCCGCCAGCCACCTGTGTGCAAAGCACGTTGGTAGAACCAGTCTCGCGTAAGCGTACGCGTAATGTCGGTCCGGGCCGCTTCATCCAACAATACCGCCCAACCAAAGTATGACATGCTGGTAAGCAGTATGACTTATATCGTCCACAACTCGCTTGTGTTCTACTCGTGCATATGACATCTACGCATAAAACCTGGCTCGGATGCCATTGTTGGGGAACATAGTGTCGTGGTTCTAACTCTGACAGTGATGTAGGGGGGTAAGTATGGAGAGGCGAGGTCTTAGCTATGGATAGGTTGTAAGGACGCAAGGTTTACGAGTTCAGGCCCTTCTCGGAAGAAGTAAAAGCCCTACATCTCTGAGCCCGGAGGCGGTCGACTAGATTATGTGTGTATGAGTTATCGAGGTGCGAACCCTTGTCTCGGGGGAGGGGGTGGCTTATATAGAGTGTGCCAGGACCCTGGCCAGCCCATGTTACGAAGGGTTCAATGTACATTAAGGTAGGGCGTTACTGATAACGCTAGTAATAAAGTGCTATGATGACCATAAAAGCTACTTAATGACCGACCGTTAGCGTGCAGAGTGACTTTAGGTCTCCTGGCCATCGAGTGGTTGGATCTTGGTCGAGTAATTGCTTCTTGGTTGAATGTCTTCGAGTCTGTCGAGTGGAACACCTCCAAGTCGATTGAAAGGTGATTTATTCTAGAGGTGTCCTTGGGTAGGGCAGTTAGGACAGGTCCGTGACCCTACCCTAGGTACATAGCTTCATCATTAGCCCCCGAATGGATCGAGGTTTGAGTGGGGAAGGAGTTGAGGACTTCTCCGACTCGTTTTCTATGCCGTGAGCATATCTTGTTTCGGATCAACGGACCTGAGTGATGACAGCAACTCCCTTTTCAGTCGCCTTGATCCATTCTTAATTCTTCGCCGAGTGAGTTTCTTTACTTGTAAGGCTCCGAGTGACGGTGCGGAGGAGATCTTTGGTCTGACAAGTTATTTGCTGCCCGCGGATTTAGTGGGATCCGAATTTTGGGAAGCGCGCGGGACGGGGGAGGCCGCAGTAATCGGACGAGATAGAGCGGAGCCGCCTCGATCCCCGCGCCACCTTTTTCGCCACGTATCGCTCGTGCGGTCGTTACGGGTTTTGACAGAGCCATCTGGGCCTACCTGTCAGCCACTCGGAAGCGGCCTCATATAAGGCGTTGGACCGGAGTCTCCCGAACAGTGCGCCCCATTATCTCTTCTCCTCCTCACGCCTCTTCTCTGCGCTCGCTCTCGCTCCAGCGCCACCGCGCCACACGCGTCTCGTCGGCGACAATGGTGAAGGAGAAGACAGCGGCTCTGGAGCGGGCAAAGAAGGCGACGGCGAGGTCAAAGGGGAAGGCGACGAGCCGGGGCGGATCTTCCTCGCGGACTGGCCTGCCGAAGGGTTGGATCCAGGGCGACTGGATCCACTCGAGGATCTCCCAAGAAGACCTCGACGACCTGGCCGAGGGAGGGCTGATCCCCTACGACTCGGCGCGGCTTCCGGGGAAGGAATCCGAGCCGCAACCCCGGGAGGGTGAGCGCGTTCTTCTTGCCACCCACGTCGACCGTGGGTTTTCCTTGCCTCCTCATCCTTTCTTCCGAGGGTTTCTGAACTTCTTTGGGGCTCAACTCCACCATTTTACCCCCAACTCAATCGTTTATCTTGCCGCGTTCATTTCCTTGTGTGAGAACTTCTTGGGTTGTCGACCTCACTGGGGTCTTTTCAAGCATATTTTCACTTGTCGCTCCCAGACAGTGAAAAAGGCTAATCCGAGTGACGAGAGGACCCAAGTGATCCAGATGTGTGGGGGTCTTGGCATCCAGACGAGGGGAAAAAGCTCCTTTCCGGCCATGATTCTTCCCGATTCAGTTCGCGGATGGCAGTCGACCTGGTTCTACTGCAAAGACCAGTCGACGCCAGGGCAATCGACTGGCCTCCCTCCCTTTACCATGGACCGAGTGGAAAAACCCTCCCCTTTGAAGGTGCTCCCGGAGGAGAAGGCGCACGTGAAGGTGTTGGTCAACCGAGTGGTCCAGCTCATTCGTGACGGGGTCACTGGTATGGATCTCTTGGAGGTCTTCCTTCAGCGGCGCATCCAGCCTCTCCAAGCCCGAGACCACCCGATGTGGATGTATTCGGGTCTAGAAGACTCCACTCGGATCTACCCGGAGGAGGTCGATGACGACACGCTGGAGAAGTGGCTGTCGAGCATTACCGGGAACAAGGACAATCCCAGAGGAGCCAGGAGAGTTCCCCCATTCGACCAGTCGCGTGCACCAGAGCAGGTCTGATTCTGAGTTTTTGCTTGTAATCCGAATTCACTCGCGCAGCTGTCTGTATTGCGTCGACTGACTTTGTTCTCCCTGCTTTCTTTCAGGCCATTACTGAAATGTATTCGATGCCCAACGGGGAGCAAGAGCAAGCTCTGGAAGGCGAGGCGAGTGGTGGCGAAAGTGGCGAGTGGACTTCTGATGGTGAAGGGGATGGTGGAAGTGACGACTCAAGTGATGGGGAAGAAGTCGAGTCGCCTCCTCGCATAGAGAGACGATCCAAGCTTGACCAAGAACGGCCGAGTGCCCGCGACAAGGCAACTGCTCAGGCTGGCCAGTCTTCGAAGCGTCCTCGGGTCTCTTCACCAACCCCGACTGAGAAGGCGCCAAAACACCCCAAAGTTGCAGAGCCGAAGACTCGGAAGGCGCTGCCAAAGATCAAGATCGATATCCCTGTCGCCTCCGCGTGAGTGTCTCTCCTTGTATTCACTCGACGCTCCGCGCTGTTTGTTTTTCTTGTTTTAACTGGACGAACTTTGGAATTGTTAGCGCTGCCACTTCCGGGACCTCAGCTTACAGGGATGATGATGAGGTGATGGAGGATGCGGTCACTTCTAATCCAGGTATGATTTCCGCCATACTATCTTTCTTTGGTCGATTCAACTACATCGTGCATCATTGGGTGACGTGATTTTGGCAATTTGAACTTTGCACAGCTCCCAACATTATTGACCTCCCTGATGATGATGAAGAGCCCGAGAGGTCTTTGACGAGGAAGAGTAGGCGAGCTCCTGCAAGTGAGGCGCTACAGTCGACGCCGAGGGCGGAACCAGTCGTTCAGGACACTGGTGACGTCAATCGGGGTTCTGTTACCTTCGCGGAGCCCCTGTCGAGTGCCTTGCCTTCTTCTTCGACTGCTCAGGCCCCTGTCGACCCGCCTTCAGTTTTTGCGACCCATCATGTCCCAGAGGACGAGGTGAATGCTGCTAGGGAAGCCATACGCCAGGCGGGCATTATGATGGAGAAGATGAAGATGGTGCGGGACGCCAGCCAAGCCGCCTATGATGCCAGCTCGGCTCTCCAGAGCAACGTTCAGGTTAGTCGGCTATCTGAAGATTCTTTCCGAAAATCTTTGCGTCTGTACACCCACTGGGTGCGTCGATTGAAGTTTTGGACTAGTGGAGACTACGGTGGACTGCTGGCAGTCGACTGTAGTCTTTGTATTTTGCCGAATGTATAAACCAAACTGGTAGTTTGTCTCTTCCACTCGACTTCGGCGGGCCGGTCGAGTGGGATCAGAACCGGTGGGGGCACGCTAAGTGCACCCACTGGGTGTAGTCCCCGAGACTATGGTGGACTGCTGGCAGTCGACTGTAGTCTGAGTTCTACTTTCTTTCTCTCTTTTTTTTGAACTCGACTTCGGCGGGCCGGTCGAGTGGGATCAGAACCGGTGGGGGCACGCTAAGTGCACCCACTGGGTGTAGTCCCCGAGACTATGGTGGACTGCTGGCAGTCGACCGTAGTCTTAGTATTTATTGCCTTTGTTGTTTTTTTGCTGTAACGATAACTTCTCCCCTTTGATTTCAGAAATCTTGCGATCTTGGAGCTCGCTTTGCTGACTTGGAGAAGCAGCAGATTCAACTGAACCTTGATTTGGAGCTGGCCAGGACAGAGCTGCAAAAGGTCAGAGACGGCGCCGCAGGTAAGACGATTTTGTCGACTGGTTAGTTTTTAGGCTTGAGTACCCTTCTGCTATTTCCGAATCAATCATCATTTCTTTGCAGAAAAACTGAGAGAAGCTCTGGCGAAGAAGGATCAGGACTTGGCTGCTGCCCGTAAGGAGGCTGACGACAAGACCGCTCTGGCCGAACAGAAGCTGGCTTCGGTCGGCCAGTTAGAAGAAGAGAATACCAGGCTGAAGACCGCTCTGAATGAAGCCAACAGGGAGTGTACACGTTGGAAGAAGGATAACCTCAACCTGAACGAAAAGATGGAAGGCATCGCTCGCAGGAGGGACGATCTGGAGAGCTACTTGAGGAGCCTCGCCAAGAAGTTGTACATCAAGCTTGAAGGTGCACATTCAGTTCCGACTGGTGTTTTTTTTGTGTCGACTCAGTGTATGAAAATTGACTTATCCTTGGATCGTGAATGCAGAGTTTTGCCAGAACTTTGAAGAGGAGACTGGGCGGATCGAACCAGGTTTGGATCCAATCAACTCTCCCGTGAAAGATGAAACTGCCATGAATCTGCTCCGACTGGAATCTCGCATCGACGGTGCCGTGGACTACTTGGCTCGACTGAAGGTCGCCATGTCACGGATCGACCCGGCACTTTGGCCAGAGGCTACGCTCCAAAACGATCTCGAGTCTCTGATGACTCGACTTAACGGAATCCCTGACCGAGTGCAGGAGTGGAAGAAGTCTTCTGCTCGGTGTGGCGCTGATGTGGCTCTGTCCTTGGTTCGTGTCCACTGCAAGGAGGTGCGACAAGACAAGCTGGCAGCAATCAAGGTCGCCAACACCCAGAAGCATGACTTCCGAACCTTTATGGAGACTTTCATCGCTGCAGCCACTCGGATAGCCGACGGCGTCGACCTGGATGAGTTCGTCGAGCCTGCCAGCCCTCCTCCCGCGGAGTGAACAAACTCTTATGTCCCACCTTAAATTTGCCTCGGAATGCCGAGTGGTTTTTGTAACCGTTAAACTTTTTCGGGCTGCATGCCCGAGTACTTCGATCTGTGGTCTGGAACCTTTAGAATTTATCTGAACTTGGTTTACCGTTGAATATCTTTATGAATCTCCTGCTGAGTGAACCCATTCTTCATTCGAGACAACTTTTGCACTCGCAGCGCAGTTCCGAAGGAGAGGGAAGCAGTCGACCCATGTCTTGTATTTGTGGCGAAGCTCTCCAGGAGAAGGTGGCAGTCAACCCGCCCCTCGTCGTCCTTGAGGATTGAGATGTGTTTCGTACTTAGGCGAGTACTGGACTGCAGCTAAGCCCCCGAGTGGGAGGATCGCTCTCCACTCGGTAGGATTTTTTTTCAAACTTAGGCGAGTGCCGGACTGCAGCTAAGTCTCCTAGTGAGAGAACCTAGGCGAGTACTGGACTGCAGCTAAGCCCCCGAGTGGGAGGATTGCTCTCCACTCGATAGGATTTTTTTCGAACTTAGGCGAGTGCCTGACTGCAGCTAAGTCTCTAAGTGGGAGGACTTAGGAGAGTACTGGACTGCAGCTAAGCCCCGGAGTGGGAGGATTGCTCTCCACTCGGTAGGATTTTTTCAAACTTAGGCGAGTGCCTGACTGCAGCTAAGTCTCTAAGTGGGAGAGCTTAGGCGAGTACTGGACTGCAGCTAAGCCCCCGAGTGGGAGGATTGCTCTCCACTCGGTACGATTTTTTCAAACTTAGGCGAGTGCCTGACTGCAGCTAAGTCTTCTAGTGAGAGAACTTAGGCGAGTACTAGACTGCAGCTAAGCCCCCGAGTGGGAGGATTGCTCTCCACTCGGTAGGATTTTTTCAAACTTAGGCGAGTGCCTGACTGCAGCTAAGCCTTCTAGTGAGAGAACTTAGGCGAGTACTGGACTGCAGCTAAGCCCCCGAGTGGGAGTCTGGCTCACCACTCGGTAGGATTTTTAAACACTTAGGCGAGCACTGGGCTGCAGCTAAGCCTCCGAGTGGGAGGTTTGCTCTCCACTCGGTAGGATTTTTAAACACTTAGGCGAGCACTGGGTTGCAGCTAAGCCCCCGAGTGGAAGGTCTGCTCTCCGCTCGGTAGGATTTTTTTCAAACTTAGGTGAGTACTGGACTGCAGCTAAGCCCCCCGAGTGGGAGGTCTGCTCACCACTCGGTAGGATTTTTAAATACTTAGGCGAGCACTCGGCTACAGCTAAGCCTCCGAGTGGGAGGTTTGCTCTCCACTCGGTAGGATTTTTAAACACTTAGGCGAGCACTGGGCTGCAGCTAAGCCCCCGAGTGGGAGGTCTGCTCTCCGCTCGGTAGGATTTTTTCAAACTTAGGCGAGTACTAGGCTGCAGCTAAGCCCCCGAGTGGGAGGTCTGCTCACCACTCAGTAGGATTTTTAAATACTTAGGCGAGCACTGGGCTGCAGCTAAGCCTCCGAGTGGGAGGTTTGCTCTCCACTCGGTAGGATTTTTAAACACTTAGGCGAGCACTGGGATGCAGCTAAGCCTCCGAGTGGGAGTCTGGCTCACCACTCGGTAGGATTTTTAAACACTTAGGCGAGCACTGGGCTGCAGCTAAGCCTCCGAGTGGGAGTCTGGCTCACCACTCAGTAGGATTTTTAAACACTTAGGCGAGCACTGGGCTGCAGCTAAGCCTCCGAGTGGGAGGTTTGCTCTCCACTCGATAGGATTTTTAAACACTTAGGCGAGCACTGGGCTGCAGCCAAGCCTCCGAGTGGGAGTCTGGCTCATCACTCGGTAGGATTTTTTTTACAAACTTAGGCGAAACAGATTCGCAGCTAAGCCACCGCTGGGGGATTTCACACGCAAACAAAAGCAACAACAATTATAGGAAAATTTGTAACACCCTTGTCTTTGATAAATAGACTATATAAGTTTTTCTTATTACATCTCATCCGAGTGAGAATTCAAGTGTGAAAGGGGCGAAGCAGTTCTGCATTCCAAGCTCGTGGCTCATTGATCTGGCGATCGACATTGTAAAGGTGATATGCTCCATCGTGGAGGACTCTGGTGACGATGAAGGGACCTTCCCAAGTAGGAGCGAGCTTGTGTGGTTTCTGTTGATCCACTCAGAGGACCAAATCTCCTTCTTGGAAGGCTCGACTCTTCACATTTCTGGCATGGAATCGACGCAAGTCTTGCTGATAAATGGTCGATCGGATCATAGTCATTTCTCTTTCTTCTTCCAGGAGGTCGACTGCGTCTTGCCGGGCTTGTTCTGCTTCATCTTCGGTATAAAGCTCGACTCGGGGTGCATTGTGAAGTAGATCACTCGGCAGGACTGCTTCTGCTCCGTAAACCAGAAAGAACGGAGTTCTTCCAGTCGACCGATTCGGGGTAGTCCTCAATCCCCACAGAACCGACGGAAGCTCGTCGACCCAAGCGCCTGCTGCGTGCTTGAGATCACGCATCAGCCGAGGCTTTAGTCCTTTGAGAATCAGACCATTTGCCCTTTCTGCTTGTCCATTCGACTGGGGGTGGGCGACCGATGCGTAGTCGACTCGTGTGCCTTGAGAGGCGCAAAAAGCTCTGAACTTGTCTGAATCAAAGTTTGACCCATTGTCGGTGATGATGCTATGCGGGACTCCATATCTGAATGTTAACTCTCTGACGAAACTGATAGCAGTGCAAGCATCAAGATTCTTGATAGGCTTAGCTTCAATCCATTTGGTAAACTTGTCGACTGCCACAAGCACATGTGTGAAACCGCTCCTGCCTGTTCTCAATGGGCCAACCATGTCCAGTCCCCAAACAGCGAAGGGCCAGACGAGTGGAATGGTCTTCAGGGCTGATGCAGGCTTGTGCGACATGTTGGAGTAGAACTGGCACCCTTCACACTTGTCGACTATCTCTTTTGCCATTTCATTCGCTCTTGGCCAGTAAAATCCCGCTCGGTATGCTTTAGCCACAATGGTCCGAGAGGACGCATGATGACCACAGGTCCCCGAGTGGATATCATCAAGGATTATCTGACCTTCTTCTGGTGTTATACACTTCTGACCGACTCCAGTCGCGCTTTCTCTATACAACTGTCCCTTTATGACTGTAAAGGCCTTGGATCGACGGACGATCTGTCGAGCCTCTTCTTCGTCCTCCGGGAGTTCCTTTCTCAGGATATACGCGATGTACGGTATCGTCCAGTCAGGGGTGATTGCCAAAACTTCCATGATTAGGTCGACCACTGCCGGAATTTCAACTTCAGTCGGATCTGTGGCACTCTTTGGCTGCGGGGCTTCATCTGTAAAAGGATCTTCTTGGACTGATGGCGAGTGGATGTGTTCCAAAAACACATTGCTGGGGATGGCTTCTCTCTTGGAGCCTATCTTTGCCAAATCATCAGCCGCTTGATTTTTCAGTCGGGGGATGTGATGAAGCTCTAACCCCTCGAATTTCTTCTCTAACTTTCTCACTGCATTGCAATAACCAGTCATAGCTGGACTTCTGACGTCCCATTCTTTCATCACCTGATTAACCACCAAATCTGAGTCGCCATAGACCATGAGGCGACGGACGCCGAGTGAAATGGCCATGCGCAACCCATACAAAAGTGCTTCATATTCTGCTTCGTTATTGGAGGAATCGAAGTGAATCTGGAGAACATATCTGAGCTTATCTCCTCGGGGGGAAACCAATACTACCCCAGCACCGGAACCATTCAGCATCTTAGATCCATCGAAGAACATGGTCCAGTGCTCCGAGTGAACTTGAGTCGGAAGTTGCTGTTCGATCCACTCGGCGACGAAATCTGCAATTGCTTGGGACTTGATAGCTTTCTTTGCCTCAAACTTGATATCTAGGGGAAGAAGTTCAATCGCCCATTTGGCCACTCGACCAGTTGCATCTCTGTTGTGCAAAATCTCTGATAGTGGAGCGTCGCTGACGACTGTAATGGAATGATCAGAGAAGTAATGTGCAACCTTCTTCGTGGTCATATAAATCCCATATACAAGCTTCTGGTAATGAGGATATCTTTGCTTTGAAGGAGTCAAAACTTCAGAAACATAATATACTGGGCGCTGAACTTTGAAGGCCTTTCCTTCTTCTTCCCGCTCGACCGTAAGTACTGTACTGACAACTTGTCCTGTGGCTGCAATGTAAATCAGCAAAGGCTCCTTGCTGATTGGGGCAGCAAGCACCGGCTGGGTGGAGAGCAGAGCTTTGAGCTCTGTAAACGCTGCATCAGCTTCTGGAGTCCACTCGAACTTGTCGGACTTCTTCATCAGTCGGTAAAGAGGCAATGCCTTTTCACCGAGGCGAGAGATGAATCGACTTAAAGCGGCCAAGCATCCTGTAAGCTTCTGGACGTCATGCACACGCACAGGACGTTTCATCCGGAGTATAGTACCAATTTTTTCAGGATTGGCGTCGATTCCCCGTTCGGAAACGAGAAAACCGAGTAACTTCCCACCTGGAACTCCGAACGTGCACTTTGACGGATTGAGCTTGATATCATACCTCCTGAGGTTGGCAAAGGTTTCAGCAAGGTCAGTCAGCAGGTCGGAACCCTTCCGTGACTTGACCACAATATCATCCATGTATGCCTCCACATTCCGACTGATTTGAGTGAGCAAACACTTCTGAATCATCCTCATGAACGTGGCTCCGGCATTCTTGAGGCCGAACGGCATGGTGACATAACAGAAGCACCCGAATGGAGTGATGAAAGCTGTTTTGATCTCGTCGGGCCCGTACAGACGGATCTGATGGTACCCGGAATAGGCGTCTAGGAAAGACAAACGCTCACATCCCGCAGTCGAGTCGACTATCTGGTCGATGCGGGGGAGAGGAAAATGATCTTTCGGGCAGGCCCGATTGATATGCTTGAAATCAATGCACATGCGAAGTGACTTGTCCTTCTTGGGGACCATGACAACATTGGCGAGCCACTCGGAGTGGTAAATTTCTCGGATGAACTCCGCTGCTAAGAGCCGAGCCACCTCCTCGCCAATGGCCTTCCTCTTCTGGACGGCGGACCGTCGAAGATGTTCTTTCACAGGTTTAAATTTTGGGTCGACTCGTAGACGGTGCTCAGCCAGCCCCCTGGGAACTCCAGGCATGTCAGCAGGCTTCCATGCGAAGATGTCCCAGTTCTCACGGAGGAACTGGATGAGCGCTTCTTCCTATTTGGAGTCGACCGTCGTTGAGATGTGAGTCGGAGCAGCGTTTGGATCGGTCGGGTGAATGTGAACTGCCTTCGTTTCACCGGACGACTGAAAAGCTGATTCTGAAGCAGGCTTCTTAGCTCGTAGCAACTCACTCGGATCTGCAGTCTTCTGATACTCTTGCAGCTCGACCACCGCCATCTGAGCGTCAGCAATCTTTGAGCCTTTCTGAAAACACTCTTCTGCTTTCTTCCGATTGCCTGTAACAGTGATCACACCTTTGGGACCAGGCATCTTCAATTTGAGATACACATAACATGGTCGAGCCATGAAGCGTGCATAAGCTGGCCTGCCCAAAATAGCGTGATAAGCACTTTGGAAATCCACAACTTCGAATGTCAACTTTTCCTTGCGGTAATTCTTGGAATCACCGAAAACCACATCAAGAGCAATTTGGCCGAGTGACTCGGCTTTCTTCCCAGGAATGACTCCATGGAAACTCATGTTACTGGTGCTGAGCCTGGACATCGGAATGCCCATCCCTTTCAATGTTTCTGCATACAGTATGTTCAAACCGCTGCCTCCATCCATCAGGACTTTGGTCAGTCGAGTGCCTTCGACAACTGGGTCGACCACCAGAGCTTGCCTCCCAGGGGTGGCAATGTGCGTAGGGTGATCAGACTGGTCGAATGTGATGGCAGTCTGGGACCACTTCAGATAATTGGGTGTTGCCGGAGCAACCATATTTACCTCACGGTTAATAACCTTCAGTCGACTTTTGCTCTCAACATCAGCAAAAATCATCAGGGTGGAATTGACCTGGGGGTACCCATCGTCACTATCTTCCTTGTCCTCAACTTTGTCCGACTCCTTTTCCTTATCTTTGGACTGCTTGCCCTGAAACTGCTGGATCAGAAGCCGACACTGTCGAGTGGTATGCTTTGGGTAAATGAGTTTACCCTCTTCATCTTTCTTGGTGTGGATGTGACACGGTAGATCCAAAACATCATTTCCATCTTGGTCTTTAACTTTCTTGGGGTTCCAAGGTCCTTTGGGTTTTCCCTTAAATTTTCCCTGGGTTACGGCCAGGGCCTCCCCAGGAGCGGCTGGCTCGGCTTTCCGCTTCTGTTTCCGACTGGAATTTCCTCCGGTTTCCTGGGCGACTGCTTTATGCTTGCCACTCCGGAGTCGATCCTCATCTTCACCATTAGCGTATTTGGTGGCAATCTCCATCATCCGATTCAGAGACATCTCTCCGGTTCGACCGAACTTCAGATTCAATTCTCTGTACTTAACGCCTTCTTTAAAGGCACAAACTGCTTGATGATCTGGTACATTTTCAACTGTGTGATGCAATGTGATCCACCTCTGGATGTAATCCCTCAGAGTTTCATTCGGTTTCTGCACGCAAGACCGCAATTCCGTAAGGCCTGCAGGTCGCTTGCATGTTCCTTCAAATGTGGTGACAAACACTCGGGAGAGATCCTCCCAAGTGTAAATGCTGCTGGGTGCTAACTGATTCAGCCACGCTCTGGCCGAGCCTTCTAACATGAGAGGCAGGTGCTTCATGGCTACCTCATCGTTCCCACCGCCAATCTGGACAGCCACTCGGTAATCTTCGAGCCAAGTATCGGGCTTGGACTCACCGGTGAACTTACTAACTCCAGTCGCCAACCTGAAGTTGGGAGGAATTACAGCGGCTCTGATGGCTCGACTGAAACACTCCGGCCCTGAAACATGTACTCTGCTACTGGTAGGCGCATCTCTGTCGTGGCCTTCTCGGTGAGCTCTATTCCTGTCGACCAAACCTTGAACGAGAATGGATCTCGCATCAAAGCCTGGTTCCCTGGGGTCGACTGGAATTCTCTGCCCAACACTATGAGGGCGTCTGTCCACCTGCTGTCGAGGCACATATGATCCACTCCTCGGGGGAGGGGTTGGCACTCGACGTCGATCATCACGATCGAATCGGTGATCATACTGCTCATTCCTTCTATACTGATCACGCCGGTCTCCACGTCCCTCACGCCTCGGAGGCGATCTTGGGCTGTGAGCCGACTAGACTGTATCCGCTGCAACGGATCGACTGTGGATCATGTTCCGCGACTAAGAAACAATGGAATTCTGGTCTCCCGCTGCCCGGAGCAACACTCTGATTTGCAGCAAGCCTCTGCCAGCCTCTGACTGGGAGGGCTGAATCGACTCTACTATACAGGCCGCAGCCGCCAAATTCTGAATCGGAGTACGATATACCTGCGGGGGCGGAAAGAGTTGACGTTGACTGGATTCTGGAGCCCGTTGATGCGCTCGCCCGTCGAGTATTCGCTGGAGATTCTCCAGTCGAGTGTGCTCGGCCAAGTTAGCCAAGCGCGCGTCCTCCAAGGCTCAGGCCTCGGGGGTTTCTCCAATGATAGGAGTGTGGAGTGCATCCATGTTCCAGCGGCGAAGTTCCTCCCGCTGCAACGACGTGAGAGGCTCGGGGAGATACTCCTCGTGAGGACGCGACGGGTCGCCCCCATCCACACCTCCGTGAGCGCGGGGGAAACCGGGAGGACTGTGTGGCCCATCGATCACCAGAACCTCTGCAGCTGGGTCACTGTTGTCGCATTCGGATGCGGTCTCTGCGGAGCCAGTCGAACAGGCCGTAGAGGGATTCGTTGGGCTCGATTGCCATGACTTGTGGGGTGGCCGACTGGCGGGCCACCGCATGCCTCACCCACCTCTGAAGCCTCGACCGACCGGAGCACTTGCGCCGGTGAGAAACAGGGCGGGGAGATGCCACGGGAGCCGACCGATACTAGGTCGACGGCTGCCGCAGGAGGACACCACAGACGCATGCACGAAAGTGCGCCGCCCCGCGGACGGGGAGCGCGTCGACATCGAGTGGAGCCTCCTAAAGCCAAGCGGAGTCGTCGGCGATGAACGCGAGCGCGCCAAGACGGATCTCGCGGCCCTCCACCAAAGCTCCGCTCGAAACCATGATCAAGGAGACCGAAAAAAATCGCAACTTCTCAAACTAGGCGCTAAGACTCCTAGCCCCATGGTGGGCGCCAACTGTCATGGTTCTAACTCTGACAGTGATGTAGGGGGGTAAGTATGGAGAGGCGAGGTCTTAGCTATGGAGAGGTTGTAAGGACGCAAGGTTTACGAGTTCAGGCCCTTCTCGGAAGAAGTAAAAGCCCTACGTCTTGGAGCCCGGAGGCGGTCGACTGGATTATGTGTGTTTGAGTTATCGAGGTGCGAACCCTTGTCTCGGAGGAGGGGGTGGCTTATATAGAGTGCGCCAGGACCCCGCCAGCCCACGTTACGAAGGGTTCAATGTACATTAAGGTAGGGCGTTACTGATAACGCTAGTAATAAAGTGCTATGATGACCATAAAAGCTACTTAATGACCGACCGTTAGCGTGCGGAGTGACTTTAGGTCTCCTGGCCGTCGAGTGGTTGGATCTTGGTCGAGTAATTGCTTCTTGGTCGAATGTCTTCGAGTCTGTCGAGTGGAACACCTCCAAGTCGATTGAAAGGTGATTTATTCTAGAGCTGTCCTTGGGTAGGGCAGTTAGGACAGGTCCGTGACCCTAACCTAGGTACATAGCTACATCACATAGTAATTTCAAAAAAATTCCTACGCACACGCAGGATCATGGTGATGCATAGCAACGAGAGGGGAGAGTGTTGTCCACGTACCCTCGTAGACCGAAAGCGGAAGCGTTAGCACAACACGGTTGATGTAGTCGTATGTCTTCACGATCTGACCGATCAAGTACCGAACGCATGGCACCTCCGAGTTCAGCACACGTTCAGCCCGATGACATCCCTCGAACTCCGATCCAGGTGAGTGTTGAGGGAGAGTTTTGTCAGCACGACGGTGTGAAGACGATGATGATGTTCTACCGACGCAGGGCTTCGCCTAAGCACCGCTACAGTATTATCGAGGTGGACTATGGTGGAGGGGGGCACCGCACACGGCTAAATGATCAATTGTTGTGTCTAGGGTGCCCCCTGCCCCCGTATATAAAGGAGAAAGGGGGGAGGTGCGGCCGGCCTAGAGGGGCGCGCCTGGAGGAGTCCTACTCCTACCGGGAGTAGGACTCCCTCCCTTTTCCTTGTTGACCTAGGAGTGGAAGGGGAAAGAGGAGGGAGAGAGGAAGGAAAGGGGGGCGTCGCCCCCCTCTCCTTGTCCTATTCAGACTAGGGGGGAGGGGCGTGCGGCCCTACCCTGGCCGCCTCTCCTCTTCTCCACAAGGCCCACTATGGCCCATTAAGCTCCCGAGGGGTTCCGGTAACCTCCCGGTACTCCGGTAAAATCCCGATTTCACCCAGAACACTTCCGATATCCAAACATAGGCTTCCAATATATCAATCTTCATGTCTCGACCATTTTGAGATTCCTCGTTATGTCTGTGATCACATCCGAGACTCCGAACAACCTTCGGTACATCAAAACATATAAACTCATAAAATAACTGTCATCGAAACGTTAAGCGTGCGGACCCTATGGGTTCGAGAACTATGTAGACATGACCGAGACACGTCTCCGGTCAATAACCAATAGCGGAACCTGGATGCTCATATTGGCTCCCACATATTTCACGAAGATCTTTATCGGTCAGATTGCATAACAACATACGTTGTTCCCTTTGTCATCGGTATGTTACTTGCCCGAGATTCGATCGTCGGTATCTCAATACCTAGTTCAATCTCGTTATCGGCAAGTCTGTTTACTCGTTCCGTAATACATCATCCCGCAACTAACTCATTAGTTTCAATGCTTGCAAGGCTTAAGTGATGTGCATTACCGAGAGGGCCCAGAGATACCTCTCCGACAATCGGAGTGACAGATCCTAATCTCGAAATACGCCAACCCAACAAGTACCTTCGGAGACACCTGTAGAGAACCTTTATAATCACCCAGTTACGTTGTGACGTTTGGTAGCACACAAAGTGTTCCTCCGGTAAACGGGAGTTACATAATCTCATAGTCATAGGAACATGTATAAGTCATGAAGAAAGCAATAGCAACATACTAAACGATCGTGTGCTAAGCTAACGAATTGGGTCAAGTCAATCACATCATTCTCATAATGATGTGATCCCGTTAATCAAATGACAACCCATGTCAATGGCTAGGAAACTTAACCATATTTGCTCAACGAGCTAGTCAAGTAGAGGCATACAGGTGACACTCTGTTTGTCTATGTATTCACACATGTATTATGTTTCCGGTTAATACAATTCTAGCATGAATAATAAACATTTATCATGATATAAGGAAATAAACAATAACTTTATTATTGCCTCTAGGGCATATTTCCTTCATGACTTTCATCATAAATATCAATCTCCTCATAGACATATAGACCTGTGTACACTCACAAACTCATTAGTTCCTTAACCTATAAGTCTTCAATACACCAAAATCACTAGGGGCACTAGATGCACTTACAATCTCCCCCTTCTTGGTGATTGATGACAATATAGGTTAAGTTTTCAACGGGGATAAACATATGAAGTGTAAATACTGATTTTGAGGAATTTGATTGCAAGATATAGAAGAACTCCCCCTGAAGATGTGCATATGTAAGGAATTTGCTTTGAATAGCAAATGCACATTGTAGAGTAGAATCATGGAGTTCTCCCCCTATATCTTGTAATTCATACACACATTTTACATATGATATGGAGAATTTGAAATGCATGATGAAATATGGTGTCTGATGAAATTCAACATGCATGCATTAACGAGCTTGAGGAAATAGCATGCAGAAAACAGAGCAAAAGTATCAGACCACCATAGGACTTAAGTTTACAACTCGATGAACAAACATTTCAGAAGGGCGAGAGTTGTAACTTAAAAAAATGCCCATATATAGAGACCCGCTTGAAGACTTACTCAAATTTCTCCCCCTTTGTCATCAAATTACCAAAAGGGATGAAAAATGAGGAGTAACGCCCCTAAAGAATATCATCATGATGTCGATGGAGGAGCGCCAACGTTGTTGGGGTCGTTCGTCGGAGTAGGGCCTGCCGCAGTGTCGTTCAAATCTTCAGCTTTATCTGTGTCGTGCGATGAGGAATATGAATTGGCGACCAAATGAGGAACCTTGACCTTCTTGAATTTCTTCGAAGGTGGCTGAGACCAGTCAAAGTCCTGTTGGAAGCCCATCTATTTGAGATCTTCATCACCATAGAGGTGAGACAATACAGCCCAAGTGCGATAAAAAACTTCATGCAAGTAGTAATGGTTCTTCTTCACAGTATTTTCCATGATAGTCATATTCTTAAGAATTGAACCAAACTGACGCTTGACCCACTTGTGGTTGCGATCGACCTTCTAATGAAGACCAAGGAGAAGCTCACGATCAATCATCACACGCAGAGCAGTGGCTTGAGGATATTGCTTTGAAGCATTGGCGGCAGTATCATGTGTGGCAGAGTCATCATTGGTGTAATATGATGCAGCTTTGCGAAACTGTCCATCCAATGGACGAGTGCCTTCATCAATGATAGCAGCCTTACCCTTCTCAACAGCTGAGGAAATGGTCCTTTTGAGGACTTCAATCTCATAATTGAATTGAAGAACTTGATTTGATGAATCTCATAATCCAAGGAGCATAAGGCTTCAACCCAAAAGGTGATAGGGCTACATTGGCCAAAGTCCTCATGAAGAAATCATGGTAGTTGATAGGAATGCCATGTATGATGTTGAATAGCAGATTCTTCATTACGCCAACAACTTCTTCGTTATCAGAGTTGTGGTCCTTGATTGGACTGAGGGTTTTGGTCAATATTTTGTATATCGTCCTTGGCACATAGAGCAATTCCTTGATGAGGAATGTGGTCCTTGGAGCTTGGCCTGGCTTCAAAGGCTTCATCAGCACTTGCATCAGATGATTTGAAAGTTCTGGTTCATCATAGATGTGCCTTGCACCTTCAGTGGGAGGACTGATTGGAATGACATGAAGCAATTCAGAGGCCGGTGCTTTGTAGTGAATGATTTCGGTCATCCAGTAACAACCATGAATTCACATCTTCAACATTGCCAGTGATTTGCAGCATGGCATAGAATTGAAGAATGAGTTCTTATTCCAATCGCAGATGTCGGTGCACAAGTTGAGCAGCCCAGCGTCATGAAGAACATTGAGGACTGGGGTGAAGCATGGAAGAGACTCCATATCCACATGAGGAATTTGCTCCTGGTCAAAGATTTTGTCCTTATCAAACAACAGTGAGGAATAGAAGTTCATGTGGTTGGCAGTCCAAAAACGCTTGCGACGAAGTCGAGCAGAGTCATATGGATTGTAGTTAGTGAAGAAATGATGCTCAGCAAAGAAGTCATCAGCTTTGAACTTCTGCTTCTTGGTGTGAGGATTCTGTGGCTTGGGATGAAAATTAGTAGTTGAAGTCTTCACAGCCTCTAGAGCCACATGCTGAGGAATTTCAGGAGCAGTTTCATCAGCTGCAGCCTTGGCCTCCACTTCTTCAGCACTAGCAGCTGGAACTTCTTCAGGAATAGAAACAAGTGAGGCTTGATGTCCTTTAGAGCCCATATGAATTTCTTCGGTTTGGACCGGGGACTGAGGAAGTTGTTGCAAAGTTGTTGTTAGAGGTGAATTGGGGTGACGACTTTCCTAATAGTCATCATTTAAAATAGGAGTAGTTGACCCAATATCCACATTCTCACCTTCTTCATCAATTTCTTCAATGCCTACCTCTTCAGCTATGAACTGAGGCATGGGCGATGATACCAGAGGGGTTGAAGGGATATTATCTACTTCAATTTATTCATCCAACTGCTCTGACGAAGCAGTAGAAGGATTTTCCTCATCACTGTCATCTGGAATGACATATTCCTCACCAAAGAGAACAATATCCTTTGATGGCACGATTGATATAGGAACAACATCAATTGGTTTGCAAAAGAGCTTGTCAAAGTCTTCACTTTTTTCGGAGCCGAAGACCCTCATGTTGCAGATGCTTTCCTCTTTTTCACTACTGCCTCCTCTGCAGCTTTGATCTTCTTCGCTTCTGATGCAGAAGGAAGGTTGATTTTTGTCATCTGTGGTGACTTGGCAGGAGGAGCAGAGGAAATTGGTTCAATTTCTTCAGGCGCAACTGATGCAGTTGCCCTAGTATGTTCAAATTCCTTAGGCATAGTACCCGATGCTTCAGCTGGCCTGGCTTGTTCTTCAGGCGCAACATTGGAGGTTGCCCTGGCAGTTTCTTCAGAGGCTGGAATTTCTTCAGCAGCCCTGGTACTTTTAGAATTGTCAACAGTCTTATTTTCATCAGCTATGCTTGCATGTTCTTCAGTAGGCTGAGCAGATGCCTCAGCCTGAGGAATTTCATGTTGCGATAAAGCTGCAACATTTGGTGAAAATCCCTTTGCCATTTTGATGAATTTGACTTTGGCTCCTAGCCAATCTTCACGATATGCGTAAAATTCATCACTGAGTGCTTTGATCTCGGTCTGCATAGTCACAAGTTCATCAGGAGTCATTTTCACAATAGTTTTCTTCAGAAAACGCTCCTGCTTGTACTGAGCTTTCTTCAGTTGCCTGGCCTTCTCGAATTTCCATTTTTCTTCGCCAATAAAGGTCGACAACATATGACTTTGGCTAGGAGTGAGATTAAAATCAGGCATAGGAGTGTTAGGGTCCTTGTGCCACAGAACTATGAAATCGAGGATCAACTTGGGATCCAACAGAAGTGGCACTTCACTGCCTTTGGCTCTAGCGGCCCTTGCTTGTCGATCTCTAATGATTTCAGCTAGTTCTTCATCATCAACCTCGTCTTCACTAGATGGTACTTGAAAGGCAACCTGCTTCTTATGAGGACCTGGCCTTGTGTCTCTTTCAACAGTGGCCTTTTTCTTCAGCAAGGTTGGGCCTATTGAAGACTGTGGAGGAGCTGAAGAACTTGTAGATGCCCCTGAAGCAATCAAGATTCTAGTGGCCCTTTGGCAAGAGGCAAGATGCGCAGGACCCGAGGACTTTGCAGCAGTGGGGGCTGGAGCTGCCTTTCAAGAAGTGGATTGAGGATCAGGCCGTGAGGGATTTGAGGAGCTTGGCCGTGAGGGCATTGTCGTGGGAGTAAGTCTGACAATAGAATAGGGATACGTAGGAGGAGGTAAGGTCCTAGCTATGGTGAGGTTGTGCATGCAATGTTTACGAGTTCAGGCCCTTCTCGGAGGAAGTAACAGCCCTACGTCTTGGTGCCCGGAGGCCTGGTTGACTGGATTATGCGTGAAAGTTACAGGGGGTGCGAAACCTTGTGCCAGAGGAGGGGTGGCTTATATAGAGTGCGCTAGGACCCCAGCCGCCGCCCGTTACACAGGGTTCAATGTACATTAAGACAGGGCGTTACTGATAGTGCAAACTATAAAAAGATATAAATGATCTTAAAGACTGTGGAGTGAACGCCTGACCATTGCCATCCTGAGTGGCTTTAGATCTTCTATACTCCGAGTGGTTTCTTGTATGGTCGAGTGACTTCTTCTTGGTCGAATGGAATTGGGGTATCCGAGTGAGATAATTGGTCGAGTGGATTGCACTCCAAGGTTACTTCAGTCGGTATCCTTTGTTGCACTTTGAACATTCTTGACTCTAAGATAGTGACCTTGGGTAGGGCGTCTTGGCAGGCCTATGACCCTACCCTAGGTTAATGGCATCATCATTAGCCCCTCAATGGATTGAGATCCGAGTGAAAAGAGAGTTGAAGTTGGTTCCGACTCGATTCCATGCATCGGAGGTATTTCACCGAAATCAGGGAGTCATGCTGGGGCTTCAGCTCTGATTCACTTGCCTTGATCAATTCAGAGGTCGTCAAGTGAGTTATGCTGATAATCTTCGAGTGAGTTTTGGTACAAAATCTTCGGAGCGATTGGTTTCTCTACCGCTCCCAGATTTTATGGGATTCGAAATTTCGGGGAAGCGCACGGGACGGAGCACACCGTAGTAATCGGAGTGGATAGATGAGGGCGCCTCGATCTTCACGCCGCCTTTTCCGCCATGTAACGGGCGAGTGCCTGCTACCGGATATGATTAGATCGCTCGGGCCCACTCATCAGCCACTTGGAAGTGGACTCATAAAAAGCGCTAGGGCCGATGCAACACACAGTGCCTCTCAATCGTCCCCTTCCTCCTCTGCTCCTCCACCGTGCTCTCCGCCACCTTCATCGTCTCCGTTCGCCCACAAGAACTCCGTCGCCATGGGCAAGGACAAGACGGTGGCCCTGGAGCGCTCAAAGAAGGCAGTGGCGAAGGGCAAGAAGAAGAGTCGGGGGTCATCGTCGAGGTCCGGCCTGCCGCCTAGTTGGATCCAGGGGGACTGTATTCGATCCACGATCCAGAAGGAAGACCTGGAGGACCTAGCCAGTGTAGGCTTGATTGCCCATGGGTCTTGGAGGTTGCCAGGAAACGAGACCGAGCCTCAGCCGCACGAGGGTGAGTGCATCCTCCTTGCCACTCTTGTCGACTGCGGTTTCACTCTGCCTCCACATCCTTTCTTCTGGGGTTTCTTGAACTTTTTTGGTGCATAACTTCATCACTTCTCCCCCAACATAATCACATATCTCGTTGCGTACATCTCTCTATGCGAAAACTTCTTGGGCTGTCGACCGCATTGGGGTTTATTCAAGCACATCTTTACTTGCCGCTCTCAGTCTGTGAAGAGGGCAAATCCGAATGACGAAAAGACACACGTGATCCAAATGTGTGGGGGTTTAGGGATTCAGACGAGGGGTAGGATCACTTTTCCATCTATGACCCTTCCCGACTCGGTTAGAGGGTGGCAGTCGACCTGGTTCTACTGCAAAGACGTTCAGACTCCTGGTCAGTCGACTGGTCTTCCCCCCTTCACCATGGATTGAGTCCGCCAGCCCTCTTCGTTGATCGTGACTTCGACAGAGAAGGGAGAGGTGTCTATGCTAGTCGAACGGGTAGTCCAGCTGGTTCATGAGGGCGTGACTGGTATGGATTTGTCAGAAGTGTTTCTCAGCAGATGCATCCAGCCTCTTCAAGCTCGCGATCATCCAATGTGGATGTACTCGGGCCCTAGTGACACCCCTTGGGTCAACCCAGAGGAATTCACCAAGGAGATGGTGGAGCAGTGGCTGCGGAGCATCACTCGAAACAAAGACAACCCCAGGGGGTCCAGGAGAGTTGCTCCATTCAACGTCGAGAACGAGCCGGACAAGGTCTGACCTTTGTTACCGAGTGTATTTTTATTCTGATTCGCAACTGTCCTTGAATCAGATTGATGCCTATTTAACTTCTTGCCTTGCAGATTCATACTGAGATGTACTCGATGCCTAACGGGGAGCAAGTCCAAGAGGGAACAGAGAGCACTGATGAGAGCGGCGACTGGCAATCCCCCGACGACCATGAGGACGACAGTGACGACTCGGGCGATAGTGAGGAAGTCGACCCACCACCTCGCTCAGAGCGTCGATCCAAAAAATCTCAAGACCCTGCGGGTGGGCGTGGCAAGGTGCTACCTCTTGAGCATGCGTTGGTTTTCTCTTGAAGAGGAAAGGGTGATGCAGCAAAGTAGCGTAAGTATTTCCCTTAGTTTTTGAGAACCAAGGTATCAATCCAGTAGGAGATAACACACAAGTCACCTAGTACCTGCACAAACAATCAAGAACCTTGCAACCAACGTGATAAAGGGGTTGTCAATCCCTTCATGGCCACCTGCAAAAGTGAGATCTAATAAAGATAATAAGATAAATATTTTTGGTAGTTTTGTTGTATAGATTGAAAAGTAAAGATTGCAAAATAAAATAAATAGTAAACTAGAATTGTAGATCGGAAACTTATATGATATAAAATAGACCCGGGGGCCATAGGTTTCACTAGTGGCTTCTCTCATGATAGCATGTATTACGGTGGGTGAACAAATTACTACCGAGCAATTGATAACTGATAATATTGATGAAAGTGATGATGAAGATTCTCCCCCTAAATATGAATTGCCTGTTGTTCCTGAGGGTTATGTTATGGATGAAGAAACTGCTAGAGATTTTCTTGCTTGCAATGATAGGAGTGATCTTAAGAAATTATTAGCTAAGCTGAAACAAAAAACTCTGAATGCTAGAATGAAATATGATCCTGCTTATGCTACTTCACCTATCTTTGTTACTGATAAGGATTATGAATTCTCTATCGACCCTGATATAATTACTTTGGTTGAATCTGATCCTTTCTATGGCTATGAATCTGAAACTATTGTGGCACATCTTACTAAATTAAGTGATATAGCTTCCCTGTTCACTAATGATGAGAAAACTCGCTATTATTATATCCTTAAATTATTTCCGTTCTCATTAAAGGGTGATGCTAAGATATGGTTTAATTCTCTTGATCCTGGTTGTGTGCGTAGTCCCCAGGATATGATTTATTACTTCTCTACTAAATATTTCCCTGCTCATAAGAAACAAGCTGCTTTAAGGGAAATATATAATTTTGTGCAAATTGAAGAAGAGAGTCTCCCACAAGCTTGGGGGAGGCTTCTCCAATTACTTAATGCTTTGCCTGATCATCCTCTTAAGAAAAATGAAATACTTGATATCTTTTATAATGGACTAACCAATGCTTCTAGAGACACCTGGATAGTTGTGTTGGTTGTGTTTTAAGGGAAAGAACACTAGATGAAGCTGAAATTCTATTGAATAATATGTTGACTAATGAAAATAATTGGACACTTCCAGATCCAATTCCTGAACCAACTCCTAAGCCAACTCTGAAGAAAAGGGGTGTTCTATTTCTCAGTCCTGAAGATATGCAAGAGGCAAAGAAATCTATGAAAGAGAAAGGTATTAAAGCTGAAGATGTTAAGAATTTACCTCCAATTGAAGAAATACACGGTCTTAATTTGCCGCATGTTGAAGAAATACATGGTCTTGATAACCCGACACAGGTAGTAAAGGTAAATTATCTCTATAGATATGATAAAGCTGAAATCCCTCCTACTAAGTTTGCTAGCCAATGTTTGGATGAGTTTGATAACTTTATGGTTAAGCAAGAAAACTTCAATGCTTATTTTGGTAGAGAATTAAAACGCAATGCTTATATGATTGAACACTTGAGTGATTATATGGCTAATGTTAAAGGTGAACTTAAACTTATTCGTAAACATGCTTCTATGGTTAACACTCAAGTAGAACAAGTACTTAAAGCTCAGAATGATCTGCTCAATGGATTAAATAGTAAGAAAAATGATAATGTTGTTAGATTTATGACTAGAGGTGGTAATATGACTCAGGAACCTTTGTATCCTGAGGGCCATCCTAAGAGAATTGAGAAAGATTCTCAAAGAAATAATGTAGATGCACCTAGTCCTTCTAAGAAGAAGAAAAATAAAAATGATAGGAATTTGCATGCTTCTACTGAACCTGTTATTGACACACCTGAGAATCCCAATGATATTTCTATTTCTGATGCTGAAACAAAATCTAGTAATGAACATGAACCTAGTAATAATGTTAATGATGATGTTCATGTTGATGCTCAACCTAGCAATGATAATGATGTAGAAATTGAACCTACTGTTGATCTTGATAACCCACAATCAAAGAATCAACGTTATGATAAGAGAGACTTTGTTGCTAGGAAGCACGGTAAGGAAAGAGAACCATGGGTTCAGAAACCCATGCCTTTTCCTCCTAAACCATCCAAGAAAAAGGATGATGAGGATTTTGAGCGCTTTGCTGAAATGATTAGACCTATCTTTTTGCGTATGCGACTAACTGATATGCTCAGAATGAATCCTTATGGTAAATATATGAAAGAAATTGTTACAAATAAAAGAAAGATACCGGAAGCTGAAATTTCCACCATGCTTGCTAATTATACTTTTAAGGGTGGAATACCAAAGAAACCAGGAGATCCAGGAGTACCAACTATACCATGCTCCATTAAAAGAAACTATGTTAAAACTGATTTATGTGATCTTGGAGCCGGTGTTAGTGTTATGCATCTCTCTTTATATCGTAGACTCGATTTGAATAAGTTGGCACCTATTAAAATATATTTGCAGATGGCTGATAAATCAACTGCTATACCTGTCGGTATTTGTGAGGATGTGCCTGTTGTGGTCGCAAACGTTACTATTTTAACGAACTTTGTTATTCTTGATATTCCCGAGGACGATAGTATGTTTATTATTCTTGGAAGACCCTTTTTAAATACTGCAGGGGCTGTTATTGATTGCACCAAAGGCAATGTCACTTTTCATGTTAATGGTAATGAGCATACGGTGCACTTTCCGAGGAAACAACCTCAAGTCCACAGTATCAATTCTATTGGAAAATCCCATCGATTATTTTTGGAGGTTTTGAATTTCCTCTTCCTACTATCAAGAAGAAATATGATATTCTTATTCTTGGGGATGTGCATATCCCCGTTGAGGTAACCTAGTGTTATTCGAAAATTCTCCAGTTCCATGTTATTCAGAATGAGTTTGTTAACAATACCTGATCAACCTTGTTAGTGGATTCCTTTTGATGAGCATGAGATGGATGAATTTAGGAAACACAACTCTCTATACCCTCTTTTAACTTTCTGTTATTTATATTAAATAAAGCAAAAAATAGTAATTTTTGTCTGTTTTCTGAATTATCCATGCAATAAAAAATACCCCGAAAATAAAAGTTCTCCAAATGACCTGAAAATTAAATATGTTTTTTCTGGAATATTTAAGAATATCTACCACTGAAAACACAGCAGGGGGAGCAAGCACCTGGCCACGAGGGTGGAGGGCGCACCCCTGCCTCGTGGGCCCATGATGGCTCCCCTCCACTTATTCCAGCTACCACACACTCCTTCTTCCTCCCACAAACATCACGAGCCAGCTCAAACCCGAGCCCAAGCTCATCTTGTTGCCATTTTCGATCTCCTTGCTCAAAGCACCTCTCACAAAACTGCTTTGGGAGATTGTTCCTTGGTATGTGACTCCTCCAATGGTCCAATTAGTTTTTGTTCTAGTGCTTTATTTATTGCATATTTTTGCTGCTTTGGTGACCCTGTTCTTGAGCTTGCATGTTAAATTTATGTGGTCAAAAGTAGTTTTGATGCATGATATATCCTCTAGGCACTTGTGGGAGTAGTTGCTATCAATTTTGTTGAGTTTGGTTTACTTTATTTTGAAGTTACTAAAAAATTTCAGAAATTTTCAGAAAAAGATGAAGATATTTTTGAGGGGCTCATCGAGCCGAAGCTCGAAGGATAAGAAAAGTGAGGAAGATAAGAGGCCCAAGTATAATCTCCCTCGCACCGCGGAGGTCCGGCCATGTGAATGGCCTTATGATAATATCTTGAGAGCAGCCGAGATTTATGATGATTTCTATGAATTGGCTGAGAATGCAGGCCTCACGGCCTTCCTCCATGACCAACGCAAACAGTATCTATTACTCACCAATATCTTTGTGCAAAACTTTCATTTCCATGCTAGAAGCTCACCACCTACGGTGGAATTTTATTTATACGATGAGCATAAGGAGATGTCATTTCGTGATTTTTTCGGGTTTGTTTGATCCCTTTTGAGGGTAGTGTAGAGGAACCACATCGTGACGATGTGGATGGGTTTATTGATACCATTGTTGTAGGGGAAACGAGGAAGGTCTTCGACGCACGAATTACTAGCATACACTTTCCTGTTGTACGTTACTTTGCTATATTTGCTAGTAGATGCTTAATTGGGCGCGAAAACTGTGGAAACCTGAGTGCCCCTGATATTGTTATTTTGTGCCATGCCTTATTTCGTGTTGACACATTTAGTTTGGGCGCTATTGTTGCAAAGCGGTTAAATCTTAACCATACTAAGGGCCCCGTCCTTGGAGGCATCTTCGCCTCGCGCCTCGCTGCACATTTTAACATACCTATTAGGCATTATGAGAAAGAAGAAAAATTGCTACCTCTTGTTTATCTAGATTATAAGAGTATGGTAGCACATGATTTTATTGTTAAGAATAGGGAAAAGGCGCTTAAGTACAAATTAATATTTGGTAAAAATCACCCTGAGACTATTACCTTGCCTGCTCCTTCCTTGTTTGATTTATCTACAAGCAAGTACCTTGTTCCGTTGGAGGCCATTCACGCCTACCGGAACCCTACATTAGCTACATAGCTAGAGCCGGAACCACAATTCGATCCTCCACGTGAAGGAAATATGCCCTAGAGGCAATAATAAAGTTATTATTTATTTCATTATATCATGATAAATGTTTATTATTCATGCTAGAATTGTATTAACCGGAAACATAATACATGTGTGAATACATAGACAAACAGTATGTCACTAGTATGCCTCTACTTGACTAGCTCGTTGATTGAAGATGGTTATGTTTCCTAACCATAGACAGGAGTTGTCATTTGATCAACGGGATCACATCATTAGGAGAATGATGTGATTGACTTGACCCATTCCGTTAGCTTAGCACTTGATCGTTTAGTTTGATGTTATTGCTTTCTTCATGACTTATACATGTTCCTATGACTATGAGATTATGCAACTCCCATTTACCGGAGGAACACTTTGTGTGCTAAACGTCACAATGTAACTGGGTGATTATAAAGGTGCTCTACAGGTGTCTCCGAAGGTACATGTTGGGTTGGCGTATTTCGAGATTAGGATTTGTCACTCCGATTGTCGGAGAGGTATCTCTGGGCCCTCTCGGTAATGCACATCACATAAGCCTTGCAAGCATTGCAACTAATGAGTTAGTTGTGAGATGATGTATTATGGAATGAGTAAAGAGACTTGCCAGTACCGAGATTGAACTAGGTATTGGAATACCGACGATCGAATCCCGGGCAAGTAACATATAGATGACAAAGGGAACAACGTATGTTGTCATCCGGTTTGACCGAATAAGATCTTTGTGGAATATGTAGGAGCCAATATGAGCATCCAGGTTCCGCTATTGGTTATTGACCGGAGACGTGTCTCGGTCATGTACATAGTTCTCTAACCCGTAGGGTCCGCACGCTTCAAGTTCGGTGATGATCGTAATTAGGGTTTTTGTGTTTTGATGTACCGAAGGTTGTTCGGAGTCCTGGATGTGATCACAGACATGACGAGGAGTCTCGAAATGGTCGAGACATAAAGATTGATATATTGGAAGCCTATATTTGGATATCGGAATCGTTCCGGGTGAAATCGGGATTTTACCGGAGTACCGGGGGGTTACCGGACCCCCCCCCCCGGGGGGGGGTTAATGGGCCTACATGGGTCTTAGGGAGAAGAGGAGGGCCGGCCAGGGAAGGCCGGGCGCCCCCTCCCCCCTAGTCCGAATAGGACAAGGAAGGGGGGGTGGCGCCCCCCTTTCCTCTTTCCCCATTCCCCTTTCCTTCTCCAACAAGGATCCTACTCCCGGTGGGAGTAGGACTCCTCCAGGCGCACCCCTAGGGGCCGGCCGCACCTCCCCCTCCCTCCTTTATACACGGGGGCAAGGGGGGACCCCATGACACACAAGTTGATCTTCGTGATCGTTCCTTAGCCGTGTGCGGTGCCCCCTTCCACCATATTCCACCTCGGTCATATCGTAGCGGTGCCTAGGCGAAGCCCTGCATCGGTAGAACATCATCACCGTCATCATGCCGTTGTGCTGACGAAACTCTCCCTCAACACTCGGCTGGATCGGAGCTCGAGGGACGTCACCGAGTTGAACGTGTGCAGAACTCGGAGGTACCGTACATTCGGTACTTGGATCGGTCAGATCAGGAAGACATATGACTACTTCCTCTACATCGTGTCAACACTTCCGTTGCCGGTCTACAAGGGTACGTAGACAACACTCTCCCCTCTTGTTGCTATGCATCACCATGATCTTGCGTGTGCGTAGGATTTTTTTTTGAAATTACTATGTTCCCCAACAGTGGCATCCGAGCCTGGTTTTATGCGTAGATGTTATATACACGAGTAGAACACAAGTGAGTTGTGGGTGATATAAGTCATACTGCTTACCAGCATGTCATACTTTGGTTCGGTGGTATTGTTGGATGAAGCGGCCCGGACCGACATTACACGTATGCTTACGCGAGACTAGTTCTACCGACGTGCTTTGCACACAGGTGGCTGGCGGGTGTCAGTTTCTCCAACTTTAGTTGAACCCAGTGTGGCTACGCCCGGTCCTTGCGAAGGTTAAAACAGCACCAACTTGACAAACTATCGTTGTGGTTTTGATGCGTAGATAAGAACGGTTCTTGCTAAGCCCGTAGCAGCCACGTAAAACTTGCAACAACAAAGTAGAGGACGTCTAACTTTTTTTTGCAGGGCATGTTGTGATGTGATATGGTCAAAACGTGATGCTATATTTTATTGTATGAGATGATCATGTTTTGTAACCGAGTTATCGGCAACTGACAGGAGCCATATGGTTGTCGCTTTATTGTATGCAATGCAATCACGCTGTAATGCTTTACTTTATCACTAAGCGGTAGCGATAGTCGTGGAAGCATAAGATTGGCGAGAGGACAACGATACTACGATGGAGATCAAGGTGTCGCGCCGGTGACGATGGTGATCAAGACGGTACTTCAGAGATGGAGATCACAAGTACAAGATGATGATGGCCATATCATATCACTTATATTGATTGCATGTGATGTTTATCTTTTATGCATCTTATCTTGCTTTGATTGACGGTAGCATTATAAGATGATCTCTCACTAAATTTCAAGATAAAAGTGTTCTCCCTGAGTATGCACCGTTGCCAAAGTTCGTCGTGCCCAGACACCACGTGATGATCGGGTGTGATAAGCTCTACGTCCATCTACAACGGGTGCAAGCCAGTTTTGCACATGCAGAATACTGAGGTTAAACTTGACGAGCCTAGCATATGCAGATATGGCCTCGGAACACTGAGACCGAAAAGTCAAGCGTGAATCATATAGTAGATATGATCAACATAGTGATGTTCACCATTGAAATCTACTCCATTTCATGTGATGATCAGTTATGGTTTAGTTGATTTGGATCACGTGATCACTTAGATGATTAGAGGGATGTCTATCTAAGTGGGAGTTCTTAAGTAATATGATTAATTGAACTTTAATTTATCATGAACTTAGTCCTGGTAGTATTAGCATATCTAAGCTGTAGATCAATTGCTCGCGTTTAGCTCCCCTGTTTTAATTTTTATATGTTCCTAGAGAATACTAAGTTGAAAAATGTTAGTAGCAATGATGCGGATTGGATCCGTGATCTGAGGATTATCCTCATTGCTGCACAAAAGAATTATGTCCTTGATGCACTGCTAGGTGACAAACCTATTGCAGGAGCAGATGCAGATGTTCTGAACGTTTGGCTAGCTCAATATGATGACTACTTGATAGTTTAGTGCACCATGCTTAACGGCTTAGAATCGGGACTTCAAAGATGTTTTGAACGTCATGGAACATATGAGATGTTCCACGAGTTGAAGTTAATATTTCAAGCAAATACCCGAGTTGAGATATATGAAGTCTCCAACAAGTTCTATAGCTAAAAGATGGAGGAGAATAGCTCAAGCAGTAAGCATGTGCTCAGATTGTCTGGGTACAACAATCGCTTGAATCAAGTGGGAGTTAATCTTCCAGATGAGATAGTGATTGACAAAATTCTCTAGTCACCATCACCAAGTTAGTAGAACTTCATGATGAACTATGATATGCAAGGGATAATGGAAACGATTCCCAAGCTCTTCATAATGCTGAAATCAACGAAGGTAGAAATCAAGAAAAATATCAAGTGTTGATGGTAGACAAGACCACTAGTTTCAAGAAAAGGGCAAAGGGAAGAAGGGGAACTTCAAGAAGAACGGCAAGCAAGTTGCTGCTCAAGTGAAGAAGCCCAAGTCTGGTCCTAAGCCTGAGACTAAGTGCTTCTACTACAAAGGTACTGGTCACTGGGAGCGGAACTGCCCCAAGTATTTGGCGGATAAGAAGGATGGCAAAGTGAACAAAGGTATATTTGATATACAGATTATTGATGTGTATTTAACTAGTGTTCGTAGCAACCCCTCGGTATTTGATACTGGTTCGGTTGCTAAGAGTAGTAACTCGAAACGGGAGTTGCAGAATGAACGGAGACTAGTCAAGGGTGAAGTGACGATGTGTGTTGGAAGTGGTTCCAAGATTGATATGATCATCATCGCACACTCCCTATACTTTCGGGATTAGTGCTGAACCTAAATAAATGTTATTTGGTGTTTGCGTTGAGCATGAATATGATTTGATCATGTTTATTGCAATACGGTTATTCATTTAAGTTAGAGAATAATTGTTGTTCTGTTTACATGAATAAAACCTTCTATGGTTATACACCCAATGAAAATGGTTCATTGGATCTCGATCGTAGTGATACACATATTCATAATATTGAAGCCAAAAGATGCAAAGTTAATAATGATAGTGCAACTTATTTGTGGCACCGCCGTTTAGGTCATATTGGTGTAAAGCGCATGAAGAAACTCCATGCTGATGGGCTTTTGGAATCACTTGATTATGAATCAGTTGATGCTTGCGAACCATGCCTCATGGGCAAGATAACTAAGACTCCGTTCTCCGGAACAATGGAGTGAGCAACAGATTTGTTGGAAATCATACATACTGATGTATGTGTTCCGATGAATATTGAGGCTCATGGCAGGTATCATTATTTTCTGATCTTCACAGATGATTTGAGCAGATATGAGTATATCTACTTGATGAAACACAAGTCTGAAATATTTGAAAAGTTCAAAGATATTCAGAGTGAAGTGGAGAATCATCATAACAAAAATAAAAGTTTCTACGATATGATCGCAAAAGTAAAATATTTGAGTTACGAGTTTGGCCTTCAGTTAAAACAATGTGAAATAGTTTCACTACTCACACCACCTGGAACACCACAGTGTAATGGTGTATCCGAACGTCATAACCGTACTTTATTAGATATGGTGCGATCTATGATGTCTCTTACCGATCTACCACTATCATTTTGGGGTTATGCATTAGAGACAGCTGCATTCACATTAAATAGGGCACCATCTAAATCCGTTGAGACGACACCGTATGAACTATGGTTTGGCAAGAAACCTAAGTTGTCGTTTCTTAAAGTTTGAGGTTGCAATGCTTATGTGAAAAAGTTTCAACCTGATAAGCTCAAACACAAATCGGAGAAGTGCGTCTTCATAGGATACCCAAAAGAAAATGTTGGGTGCACCTTCTATCACAGATCCGAAGGCAAGATATTCATTGCTGAGAATGGATCCTTTCTAGACAAGGAGTTTCTCTCGAAAGAAGTGAGTGGGACGAAAGTAGAACTTGATGAGGTAACTGTACCTGCTCCCTTATTGGAAAATATGTTCCTGTGACTACTACGCCAATTAGTGAGGAAGCTAATGATGATGATCATGTAACTTTAGATCAAGTTGCTACCGAACCTCGTAGGTAAACCATAGTGAGATCCGCACCGGAGTGGTACGGTAATCCTGTTCTGGAGGTCATGTTACTTGACCATGACGAGCCTACAAACTATGAGGAAGCGATGATGAGCCCAGATTCCGTGAAATGGCTTGAGGCCATGAAATCTGAGATGAGATCCATGTATGAGAACAAAGTATGGACTTTGATTGACTTGCCCATTGATCGGTGAGCCATTGAGATTAATGGATCTTCAAGAGGAAGACGGATGCTGATAGTAGTGTTACTATCTACAAAGCTAGAATTGTCGCAAAAAGGTCTTCGACAAGTTCAAGGTGTTGACTACGATGAGAGTTTCTCACTCGTATCTATGCTTAAGTCTGTCCGAATCATGTTAGCAATTGCCGCATTTTATGAAATCTGGCAAATGGATAAACAAAACTGCATTCCTTAATGGATTTATTAAAGAAGAGTTGTATATGATGCAACTAGAAGGTTTTGTCAATCCTAAAGGTACTAACAAAATATGAAAGCTCCAGCGATCCATCTATGGACTGGTGCAAGCATCTCAGAGTTGGAATATACGCTTTGATAAGTTTATCAAAGCATATAGTTTTATACAGACTTGCGGTGAAGCCTGTATTTACAAGAAAGTGAGTAGGAGCACTACAGCATTTTTGATAAGTATATGTGAATGACATATTGTTAATCAGAGATAATGTAGAATTATTCTGCAAAGCATAAAGGAATGTTTGAAAGGAGTTTTTCAAAGAAAGACCTCGGTGAAGCTGCTTACATATTGAGCATCAAGATCTATAGAGACAGATCAAGACGCTTGAATTTTTTTTCAATGAGTACATACCTTGACAAGATTTTGAAGTAGTTCAAAATGGAACAGTCAAAGAAAGAGTTATTGCCTGTGTTACAAGGTTTGAAATTGAGTAAGACTCAAACCCGACCATGGCAGAAGATAGAAAGAGAATGAAAGTCATTCCCTATGCCTTGGCCATAGGTTCTATAAAGTATGCCATGCTGTGTACCAAATCTATTGTATACCCTACACTATTTTTGGCAAGGGAGTACAATAGTGATCTAGGAGTAGATCACTAGACAGCGGTCAAAATTATCCTTAGTGGAATAAGGATATGTTTCTCGATTATGGAGGTGACAAAAAGGTTCGTCGTAAAGGGTTACGTCGATGCAAATTTTGACACTGATCCAGATGACTCTAAATCTCAATCTGGATACATATTGAAAGTGGGAGCAATTAGCTAGAGTAGCTCCGTGCAGAGCATTGTTGACATAGAAATTTGCAAAATACGTACGGATCTGAATGTGGCAGTCCCGTTGACTAAACTTCTCTCACAAGCAAAACATGATCACACCTTAGTACTCTTTGGATGTTAATCACATAGTGATGTGAACTAGATTATTGACTCTAGTAAACCCTTTGGGTGTTGGTCACATGTCGATGTGAACTATGGGTGTTAATCACATGGTGATGTGAACTATTGGTATTAAATCGCATGGCGATGTGAACTAGATTATTGACTCTAGTGCATGTGGGAGACTGAAGAAATATGCCCTAGAGGCAATAATAAAGTTATTATTTATTTCCTTATATCATGATAAATGTTTATGATTCCTGCTTGAATTGTATTAACCGGAAACATAATACATGTGTGAATACATAGACAAACATTATGTCACTAGTATGCCTCTACTTGACTAGCTCGTTAATCGAAGATGGTTATGTTTCCTAACCATAGACATCAGTTGTCATTTGATTAACGGGATCACATCATTAGGAGAATGATGTGATTGACTTGACCCATTCCGTTAGCTTAGCACTTGATCATTTAGTTTGATGCTATTGCGTTCTTCATGACTTATACATGTTCCTATGACTATGAGATTATGCAACTCCCGTTTACCGGAGGAACACTTTGTTTGCTACCAAACGTCACAACGTAACTGCGTGATTATAAAGGTGCTCTACAGGTGTCTCCGAAGGTACATGTTGGGTTGGCGTATTTCGAGATTAGGATTTGTCGCTCCGATTGTCAGAGAGGTATCTTTGGGCCCTCTCGGTAATGCACATCACATAAGCCTTGCAAGCATTGCAACTAATGAGTTAGTTGTGAGATGATGTATTACAGAACGAGTAAAGAGACTTGCTGGTAACGAGATTGAACTAGGTATTGGAATACCGACGATCGAATCTCGGGCAAGTAACATACCGATGACAAAGGGAACAACGTATGTTGTCATGCGGTTTGACCGATAAAGATCTTCGTAGAATATGTAGGAGCCAATATGAGCATCCAGGTTCCGTTATTGGTTATTGATCGGAGACGTGTCTCGGTCATGTCTACATAGTTCTCGAACCTGTAGGGTCCGCACGCTTAAAGTTCGGTGATGATCGTAATTAGGGTTTTTTGTGTTTTGATGTACCGAAGGTTGTTCGGAGTTCCGGATGTGATCACGGACATGACGAGGAGTCTCGAAATGGTCGAGACATAAAGACTGATATATTGGAAGCCTATATTTGGATATCGAAATCGTTCCGGGTTAAATCGGGATTTTACCGGAGTACCGGGGGGTTACCGGAACCCCCTGGGGGTTAATGGGCCTACATGGGCCTTAATGGAGAAGAGGAGGGCCGGCCAGGGCAGGCCACGCGCCCCCTCTCCCTAGTCCGAATAGGACAAGGAAGGGGGGCGCCCCCATTTCCTCTTTCCCCCTTCCCCTTTCCTTCTCCAACAAGGCAAGAGGGGGAGTCCTACTCCTGGTGGGAGTAGGACTCCTCCAGGCGCACACCTAGGGGCCGGCCGCACCTCCCCCCTCCCTCCTTTATATACGGGGGCAAGGGGGCACCCCATGACACACAAGTTGATCTTCGTGATCGTTCCTTAGCCGTGTGCGGTGCCCCCTTCCACCATATTCCACCTCGGTCATATCGTAGCGGTGCTTAGGCGAAGCCCTGCGTCGGTAGAACATCATCACCGTCATCACGCCGTCGTGCTGATGAAACTCTCCCTCAACACTCGGCTGGATTGGAGCTCGAGGGACGTCACCGAGTTGAACGTGTGCAGAACTCGGAGGTACCGTATGTTCGGTACTTGGATCGGTCGGATCAGGAAGACGTACGACTACTTCCTCTACGTTTTGTCAACACTTCCGGTGCCGGTCTACGAGGGTACATAGACAACACTCTCCCCTCTCGTTGCTATGCATCACCATCATCTTCCGTCTGCGTAGGAATTTTTGTTGAAATTACTACGTTCCCCAACACCACGACAGTCTGATTACCAGTGGGATCCGGAGGTGATTGCCAACCAGTGGCAATCCGAGGCTTCTTTACAGTACAACTCCAACTATTACTTTGGATATCCGCCAGGCCATCCGTGGCCATAGACCAACTTAGGCCAAAAGCTTAAGCTTGGGGGAGTACGTATTTCTCACCGACATTACATTTATGTTCACACACTCATTGCTAGTTGTCGGTGCTCATACTTTTTCATTGTATCATCCATGCTAGTTTATTTTCCTTTTTATGCTTTCTTCTTGTGTGTTTAATAAACCTTATAAAAAACAAAAAAAATTAGTTGTAGCCTTTAATTAGTTTATTTTCCATGCTTGTAGTAGTAATTAAAAAGAAAACCCAAAAAGATTTCTCGTTCTTCTTTTGCTTGTTGGGAGCTTTCTCGTGTAAATAGTTTTGTTTCTTTTCTGTCCTTTGGGGTCGAGAGGAGAAGACCATAATTAAAATGTTTAAGTGGCTCTTATATGCATTGTTGATTGACCTAACAAAGAGCCCATATTACCTTGTCTTCTCCCTTGAATTGAATGCTTGCAGATTCCAGCTTAGTCCAATGCACGTGCACTAATATTATTATTCACATCGTTCGGTCGTGCAAGTTGATATCCCAAAAGTATAGGGGATCGCAACAGTTTTTGAGGGTAGAGTATTCAACCCAAATTTATTGATTCGACACAAGGGGAGCCAAAGAATATTCTCAAGTATTAGCAGCTGAGTTGTCAATTCAACCACACCTAGAAACTTAGTATCTGCAGCAAAGTGTTTAGTAGCAAAGTAATATGATAGTAGTAGTAACGATAGCAAAAGGTAACAGTAGTAAAAGTAATATTTTTGGTGTTTTGTAGTGATGATAACAATAGTAACGGAAAAGTAAATAAGTGAAGAACAATATATGGAAAGCTCGTAGGCATTGGATCGGTGATGGAGAATTATGCCGGATGTGGTTCATCATGTAACAGTTATAACCTAGGGTGACACAGAACTAGCTCCAGTTCATCAATGTAATGTAGGCATGTATTCCGAATATAGTCATACGTGCTTATGGAAAAGAACTTGCATGACATCTTTTGTCCTACCCTCCCGTGGCAGCGGGGTCCTATTGGAAACTAAGGGATATTAAGGCCTCCTTTTAATAGAGTACTGGAATAAAGCATTAACATATAGTGAATACATGAACTCCTCAAACTACGGTCATCACCGGTAAGTATCCCGATTATTGTCACTTCGGGGTTAACGGATCATAACACATAATAGGTGACTATAGACTTGCAAGATAGGATCAAGAACTCTCATATATCAATGAAAACATAATAGGTTCAGATCTAAAATCATGGCACTCGGGCCCTAGTGACAAGCATTAAGTATAGAAAAGTCATAGCAACATCAATCTTAGAACATAGTGGATACTAGGGATCAAACCCTAACAAAACTAACCCGATTACATGATAAATCTGATCCAACCCATCACCGTCCAGCAAGCCTATGATGGAATTACTCATGCACGGCGGTGAGCATCCTGAAATTGGTGATGGAGGAAGGTTGATGATGACGAAAGCGACGGATTCCCCTCTCCGGAGCTCCGAACGGACTCCAGATCAGCCCTCCCGAGAGAGTTTAGGGCTTGGCGGCGGCTCCGTTTCGTAAAACGCGATGAATCCTTCTCCTCGTTTTTTTCTCCCCAAAAGGGAATATATGGAGTCCAGGTTGAGGTCGGTGGAGCATCAGGGGGCCCACGAGGCAGGGGGCGCGCCCCCCACCCTCATGGACAGGTGAGACACCCCCTGACGTGGATCTTCCTTCCAATATTTATTATATATTCCAAAATAATTCTCCGTTGATTTTTAGGTCATTCCAAGAACTTTTATTTCCGCACAAAAATAACACCATGGCAATTCTGCTGCAAACAGCGCCAGTCCGGGTTACTTCTATTCAAATCATGCAAGTTAGAGTCCAAAACAAGGGCAAAAGGGTTTGGAAAAGTAGATACGACGGAGACGTATCAACTCCCCCAAGCTTAAACCTTTGCTTGTCCTCAAGCAATTCAGTTGATAAACTGAAAGTGATAAACAAAAACTTTTACAAACTCTGTTTGCTCTTGTTGTTTTAAATATGTAAAGTCAACATTCCAGTTTTCAGCAAAGATTATGAACTAACCATATTCACAATAACATTTAGGTCTCATGTTTACTCATATCAATGGCATAATCAACTAGCGAGCAATAATAATAAATCTCGGATGACAACACTTTCTCAAAACAATCATGATATGATATAACAAGATGGTATCTCACTAGCCCTTTCTGAGACCGTAAAACATAAATGCAGAGCACCTTTAAAGATCAAGGACTGACTAGACATTGTAATTCATGGTAAAAGAGATCCAGTCAAGTCATACTCAATGTAAACTAACAATAATGGATGCAAATGACAGCGGTGCTCTCCAACTGGTGCTTTTTAATAAGAGGAGGATGACTCAACATAAAAGTAAATAGATAGCCCCTTCACAGAGGGAAGCAGGGATTTGTAGAGGTGCCAGAGCTCGGTTTTGAAATAGATATGAATAATATTTTGAGCGGTATACTTTCATTGTCGACATAACAACCAAGAGATGGCGATATCTTCCATGCTACACACATTATAGGCGGTTCCGAAACAGAATGGTAAAGTTTATACTCCCCCTCCACCAACATGCATCAATCCATGGCTTGCTCGAAACAACGAGTGCCTCCAACTAACAAGAGTCCTCGGGAGTTTTTTTTGCAATTATTTTTGATTTGATTTGCATAAAGCATGGGACTGGGCATCCCGGTGACCAGCCATTTTCTCGTGAGTTAGGAGCGGAGTCCACTCCTCTTGAGAATAACCCGCCTAACATGGAAGATACGGACAGCCCTAGTTGATACATGAGCTATTCGAGCATACAAAACAGAATGTTTATTTGAAGGTTTAGAGTTTGGCACATACAAATTTACTTGGAACGGTAGGTAGATACCGTATATAGGTAGGTATGGTGGACTCATATGGAATAACTTTGGGGTTTATGGAATTGGATGCACAAACAGTATTCCAGCTTGGTACAAGTGAAGGCTAGCAAAAGACTGGGAAGCGACCAGCTAGAGAGCGACAACAGTCATGAACATGCATTAAAATTAATCAACACCGAATGCAAGCATGAGTAGGATATAATGCACCATGAACATAAATATCATAGAGGCTATGTTGATTTTGTTTCAACTACATGCGTGAACATGTGCCAAGTCAAGCCACTCGAATCGTTCAAAAGAGGATACCACCCTATCATACCACATCACAACCATTTTAATAACATGTTGGCACGCAAGGTAAACCATTATAAACTCCTAGCTAATTAAGCATGGCATAAGAAACTATAATCTCTAATTGTCATTGCAAACATGTTTATTCATAATAGGCTGAATCAGGAATGATGAACTAATCATATTTACAAAAACAAGAGAGGTCGAGATCATACCAGCTTTTCTCATCTCAATAAGTTCATCATATAATCATCATTATTGCCTTTCACTTGCACGACCGAACAATGTGAATAATAATAATAGTGCACGTGCATTGGACTAATCTGCGAGCATTCAATTCAAGATAGAAGACAAAGTAATATGGGCTCTTTTGTCAGATCAACAATAATGCATATAGGAGACACTTTAACATTTTAATCATGGTCTTCTCCTCTCGACCCCCAAAGGAAAGAAAAGAAACAAAACTATTTACACGAGAAAGCTCCCAACAAGCAAAAGAAGAATGAGAAATCTTTTTGGGTTTCCTTTTTAATTACTACTACAAGCATGGAAGGTCAACTAATTAAAAGCTACAACTAATTTTTTTGTTTTTTGATTTTTATAAGGTATATTAAACACACAAGAAGAAAACATAAAAAGGAAAATAAACTAGCATGGGTGATACAATGAAAAAGTATGAGCACTGATACGTCTCCAATGTATCTATAATTTTTGATTGCTCCATGCTATATTATCTACTGTTTTGGACATTACTGGGCTTTATTATCCACGTTTATATTATTTTTGGGCCTAACCTACTAACCGGAGGCCCAGCCCAGAATTGCTGTTTTTTTCCTATTTTAGGGTTTCGAAGAAAAGGAATATCAAACAAAGTCCAAACGGAATGAAACCTTCGGGAACGTGATTTTCTCAACGAACAAGACCCAGGAGAATTGGACCCTACGTCAAGAAACAAAAGAGGAGGCCACGAGGTAGGGGGCACGCCTACACCCCCCCAGGCACGCCCTCCACCCTCGTGGGCCCCCTGTTGCTCCACCGACGTACTCCTTCCTCCTATATATACCAATGTACCCCCAAATGATCAGATATGGAGCCAAAACCCTAATTCCACCGCCGCAACTTTCTGTATCCACGAGATCCCATCTTGGGACCTGTTCCGGAGCTCCGCCGGAGGGGGCATAGATCATGGAGGGCTTCTACATCATCACCATAGCCCCTCCGATGAAGTGTGAGTAGTTTACCTCAGACCTTCGGGTCCATAGTTATTAGCTAGATGTCTTCTTCTCTCTTTTTGGATCTCAATACAATATTCTCCCCCTCTCTTGTGGAGATCTATTCGATGTAATCTTCTTTTTGCGGTGTGTTTGTTGAGACCGATGAATTGTGGGTTTATGATCAAGTCTATCTATGAACAATATTTGAATCTTCTCTCAATTCTTTTATGTATGATTGGTTATCTTTGCAAGTATCTTCGAATTATTAGTTTGGTTTGGCCTACTAGATTGATCTTTCTTGCAATGGGAGAAGTGCTAAGCTTTGGGTTCAATCTTGTGGTGTCCTTTCCCAGTGACAGTAGGGGCAGCAAGGCACGTATTGTATTGTTGCCATCGAGGATAACAAGATGGGGTTTTCATCATATTGCATGAGTTTATCCCTCTACATCATGTCATCTTGCTTAAGGTGTTACTTTGTTTTCATGAACTTAATACTCTAGATGCATGCCGGATAGCGGTCGATGAGTGGAGTAATAGTAGTAGATGCAGGCAGGAGTCGGGCTACTTGTCTCGGACGTGATGCCTATATACATGATCATACCTAGATATTCTCATAACTATGCTCAATTCTGTCAATTGCTCAACAGTAATTCGTTCACCCACCGTAGAATACCTATGCTCTTGAGAGAAGCCACTAGTGAAACCTATGGCCTCCGGGTCTATCTTAATCATATTAATCTTCCAATACTTAGTTATTTCCTTTGCTTTTATTTTACTTTGCATCTTTATCATAAAAATACCAAAAAATATTATCTTATCATATCTATCAGATCTCACTCTCATAAGTGGCCGTCTAGGGATTAACAACCCCTTATCGCGTTGGTTGCGAGGATTTATTTGTTTTGTGCAGGTACGAGGGACTCGCGCATAGCCTCCTACTGGATTGATACATTGGTTCTGAAAAACTGAGGGAAATACTTACGCTACTTTGTTTCATCATCCCTTCCTCTTCGGGGAAAACCAACGCAGTGCTCAAGAGGTAGAAAGAAGGATTTCTAGCGCCGTTGCCGGGGAGTCTACGCAAAAGTCAATATACCAAGTACCCATAACAATTCGTATCTCCCGCATTACATTATTTGCCATTTGCCTCTCGTTTTCCTCTCCCCCACTTCACCCTTGCCGTTTTATTCGCCCTCTCTCTCTATCCTCCATCTCCTTCTCTGTTTGCCTCTTTTTGCCCCTTGCACTTTCTGCTGTTATGTCTGAAATTCGAGAAATTATTGTCGATATGGACAATAATAATATCATGAAGAATTCTGATGCTCCTGCTAAAGAACCACCCATCTTACATACAAAAAAATTTCCGTGTTGGTAGTGGTAATATTATTGGAAAAGGAGTTATTCAAGATTTCTTTACTTGTGCCGGTGCTTTACCTTCTATGGGTAGTCCTATCCTTCATAGAACTAGTAGTCTTGCGGACGCTATTGCCATGCTTGTAGTTGAACTTGAAAGACAATTCATGCACATGCATCCTTGCATACAAAGGATTTTCCTAGAATTTTCTAATGTTGAGCATTCTTCTGTTAAGTGTGCCGCTACTATCTTTTTGGCTCATGAGTTTAGATTCATAATAAAAGAGGCCAAAGAAATCTTTGCGCATTATAGGGTGGATGCTTGCCATCCTCCCATAGAGGCTGTCCTTTTTGATCAACAAGAAATAATGCGTTTTCAATCTCTAGACTATGTTGCTTTTAATGAGAATCTTAGAAAAAGGGTTCCTACCAATGTTTTATTTGATAGAATTTCTGAGCTTAATGATGATTTGGCCATTTGAAATAATGAACTAGGATATTCTCTTGAATATAGGCTCACTAAGTTCTGTCAAAAGAATGCTTATAATGATGAATTGGTTGTACAATACGAAGGACCAAAGGAGGAACCTATACCTCCCAAGGTTGATCTTGGGGACTTTTGCCCCATTAAATTTAGCCCTTTTGATTACTTTTGCTTGCCTCAAAGAAAACTTGCTGCCGAACGTAGAAAATATGAAATGAGTTTTAATGATCTATCTTACTATTATGGCAATACCTAGATCTATCCTTGCTTTTTATGCCTATTTAGGGGCGTTAAACGATAGCGCTTGTTGGGAGGCAACCCAATTTTATTTTTATTCCTTCCTTTTTGCTCCTGTTTAGTAATAATTTATCTAGCCTCTGTTTAGGTTGTGTTTTTTGTGTTTAATTAGTGTTTGTGCCAAGTAGAACCGTTGGGAAGACTTGGGGAAAGTCTTGTTAATCTTGCTGTAAAAAACAGAAACTTTAGCGCTCACAAGAACTGCTGCCATTTTTATTTGGAAAGTGCTATTTAGTTAATTCTTTTTGCATTAATAGATACATTCCTCACGTCCAGAAATTTATTTTAGAATTTTTGGGGTTCCAGATCTTGCGCTAGCTATAGATTACTACAGACTGTTCTGTTTTTGACAGTGTGTTGTTTGCTTATTTTGATGAATCTATGGCTAGTAAAATAGTTTATAAACCATAGAGAAGTTGGAATGCAGTAGTTTTAACACCAATATAAATAAATAATGAGTTCATTACAGTACCTTGAAGTGTTCTTTTGTTTTCTTTCGCTAACGGAGCTCACGAGATTTTCTACTTTGAGTTTTGTGTTGTGAAGTTTTCGAGTTTTGGGTAAAGATTTGATGGATTATGGAACAACGAGTGGCAAGAGCCTAAGCTTGGGGATGCCCATGGCACCACCAATATAATCTAAGGACACCTAAAAGCCAAAGCTTGGGGATGCCCCGGAAGGCATCCCCTCTTTTCGTCTACTTCTATCGGTGACTTTACTTGGAGCTATATTTTTATTCACCACATGATATGTGTTTTGCTTGGAGCGTCTTGTATGATTTGAGTATTTGCTTTTTAGTTACCACAATCATCCTTGCTGTACACACCTTTTGAGAGAGCCATACATGATTTGGAATTTGTTAGAATACTCTATGTGCTTCGCTTATATCTTTTGAGTTATATAGTTTTGCTCTAGTACTTCACTTATATCTTTTAGAGCACGGTGGTGGATTTGTTTTATAGAAACTATTGATATCTCATGCTTCACTTAGATTATTTTGAGAGTCTTAAATAGCATGGTAATTTGCTTAAATAATCCTAATATTCTAGGTATTCAAGATTAGTAAAAAATCCTAGGAGTGTTTTGAATACTAAAAGAAGTTTGATGCTTGATAATTGTTTTGAGATATGGAGGTAATAATATCAAAGTCGTGCTAGTTGAGTAGTTGTGAATTTGAGAAGTGCTTGTGTTGAAGTTTGCAAGTCCCGTAGCATGCACGTATGGTAAATGTTATGTAACAAATTTGAAACATGGGGTGTTCTTTGATTGTCTTCCTTATGAGTGGCGGTCGGGGACGAGCGATGGTCTTTTCCTACCAATCTATCCCCCTAGGAGCATGCGCGTAGTGCCGAGGTTTTTGACTTGTAGATTTTTGCAATAATTATGTGAGTTCTTTATGACTAATGTTGAGTCCATGGATTATACGCACTCTCACCCTTCCATCATTGCTAGCCTCTTCGGTACCATGCATTGCCCTTTCTCACATTGAGAGTTGGTGCAAACTTCGCCGGTGCATCCAAACCCCATGATATGATACGCTCTTTCACACATAAACCTCCTTATATCTTCCTCAAAACAGCCACCATACCTACCTATTATGTCATTTCCATAGCCATTCCGAGATATATTTCCATGCAACTTTCCACCATTCCGTTTATCATGACACATTCATCATTGTCATATTGCTTAGCATGATCATGTAGTTGAAATAGTATTTGTGGCAAAGCCACCGTTCATAATTCTTTCATACATGTCACTCTTGGTTCATTGCATATCCTGGTACACCGCCGGAGGCATTCTACAGTCATCTTTTGTTCTAGCATCGAGTTGTAATCATTGAGTTGTAAATAAATAGAAGTGTGATGATCATCATTTTCTAGAGAATTCTCCCAAGTGAGGAAAAAAAGGAAGGCCATAAAAAAATAAAGGCCCAAATAAAAAAATGAGAGAAAAAGAGAGAAAGGACAATGTTACTATCCTTTGCCACACTTGTGCTTTAAAGTAGCACCATAACCTTCATGATAGAGAGTCTTTTGTTTTGTCACTTTCATATACTAGTGGGAAATTTTCATTATAGAACTTGGCTTGTATATTCCAACAATGGGCCTCCTCAAGTGCCCTAGGTCTTCGTGAGCAAGCAAGTTGGATGCACACCCACTTAGTTTCTTTTGTTGAGCTTTCATACATTTATAGCTCTAGTGCATCCGTTGCATGGCAATCCCTACTCCTTGCATTAACATCAATCGGTGGGCATCTCCATAGCCCATTGATTAGCCTCGTTGATGTGAGACTTTCTCCTTTTTTGTATTCTCGACATAACCCCCTCATCATATTCTATTCCACCCATAGTGCTATGTCCATGGCTTGCGCTCATATATTGCGTGAAAGTTTATAGGTTTGAGATTGCTAAGGTATGAAACAATTGCTTGGCTTGTCATCGGGGTTGTGCATGATGAGAGCATTCTTGTGTGACGAAAATGGAGCATGACTAAACTATATGATTTTGTAGGGATGAACTTTCTTTGGCCATGTTATTTTGAGAAGACATAATTGCTTAGTTAGTATGCTTGAAGTATTATTATTTTTATGTCAATATGAACTTTTGTCTTGAATCTTTCGGACCTGAATATTCATACCACAATTAAGAAGAATTACATTAAAATTATGCCAAGTAGCACTCCGCATCAAAAATTCTGTTTTTATCATTTACCTACTCGAGGACGAGCAGGAATTAAGCTTGGGGATGCTTGATACGTCTCCAACGTATCTATAATTTTTGATTGCTCCATGCTATATTATCTACTGTTTTGGACATTATTGGGCTTTATTATCCACTTTTATATTATTTTTGGGACTAACCTACTAACCGGAGGCCCAACCCAGAATTGTTGTTTTTTTTTGCCTATTTTAGGGTTTCGAAGAAAAGGAATATCAAACGGAGTTCAAACGGAATGAAACCTTCGGGAACGTGATTTTCTCAACGAACAAGACCCAGGAGACTTGGACCCTACATCAAGAAACAAAAGAGGAGGCCACGAGGTAGGGGGCACGCCTACCCCCCCCCCCTAGGCGCGCCTTCCACCCTTGTGGGCCCCCTGTTGCTCCACCGATGTACTCCTTCCTCCTATATATACCTATGTACCCCCAAACGATCAGATATGGAGCCAAAACCCTAATTCCGCTGCCGCAACTTTCTGTATCCACGAGATCCCATCTTGGGGCCTGTTCCGGAGCTCCACCGGAGGGGGCATCGATCACGGAGGGCTTCTACATCATCACCATAGCCCCTCTGATGAAGTGTGAGTAGTTTACCTCAGACCTTTGGGTCCATAGTTATTAGCTAGATGGCTTATTCTCTCTTTTTGGATCTCAATACAATGTTCTCCCCCTCTCTTGTGGAGATCTATTCGATGTAATATTCTTTTTGTGGTGTGTTTGTTGAGACCGATGAATTGTGGGTTTATGATCAAGTCTATCTATGAACAATATTTGAATCTTCTCTGAATTCTTTTATGTATGATTGGTTATCTTTGCAAGTCTCTTCGAATTATCAGTTTGGTTTGGCCTACTAGATTGGTCTTTCTTGCAATGGGAGAAGTGCTTAGCTTTGGGTTCAATCTTGCGGTGTCCTTTCTAGTGACAGTAGGGGTAGCAAGGCACGTATTGTATTGTAGCCATCGAGGATAACAAGATGGGGTTTTCATCATATTGCATGAGTTTATCCCTCTACATCATGTCATCTTGCTTAAGGCGTTACTCTGTTTTCATGAACTTAATACTCTAGATGCATGCTGGATAGCGGTCGATGAGTGGAGTAATAGTAGTAGATGCAGGCAGGAGTCGGTCTACTTGTCTCAGACATGATGCCTATATACATGATCATACCTAGATATTCTCATAACTATGGTCAATTCTGTCAATTGCTCAATAGTAATTCGTTCAGCCACCATAGAATACCTATGCTCTTGAGAGAAGCAACTAGTGAAACCTATGGCCCCCGGGTCTATCTTCATCATATTAATCTTCCAATACTTAGTTATTTCCTTTGCTTTTTTACTTTGCTTTTATTTTACTTTGCATCTTTATTATAAAAATACCAAAAAAATATTATCTTATCATATCTATCAGATCTCACTCTTGTAAGTGACCGTGTAGGGATTGACAACCCCTTGTCGCGTTGGTTGCGAGGATTTATTTGTTTTGTGCAGGTACGAGGGACTCACGCGTAGCCTCCTACTGGATTGATACCTTGGTTCTCAAAAACTGAGGGAAATACTTACGCTACTTTGCTGCATCATCCCTTCCTCTTCGGGGAAAACCAACGCAGTGCTCAAGAGGTAGCAAGAACCGACAGCTAGCAATGAGTGAGTGAATATGAATGTAATGCTGGTGAGAAATACGTACTCCCCCAAGCTTAGGCTTTTGGCCTAAGTTGGTCTATGGCCACGGCTGGCCTGGCGGATATCCAAAGTTGTAGTTGGGGTCATACTGAGATGCAGTAGCTATTGCCTCATGAGCTGCCGCTTGGAGACGGGTCGTCTCCATCCTCCTCTTATACTCGGCCGCCTCCTCCCTGGTAATAACATATCTCCCTTTTGCCTGAAAGTCAAAGAAAGCAGGAGCAAGAAGAGCGACGTGATAGGTGCATCGTCTGTCAAAGATTAGTCGGTACTGGGGGAACTGATCGTTCCTCTCAACAAACTGATGACGAACCATGGCCTCATAATCGAAATAAAAAGGAGGCAACTCAATATCATACCCACATATGGTTAGACCAAGAAAATTAGCTAGACGGGTTGCATAAATTCCACGGAAGAAATCTCCACTAAATCTATTATTATGCAACCTACGTGCAACAATGTCTCCCAGATTATAATGTCTATCTTCTAATACAGCACTCCTGAGAACACTGCGGTCAGGGACACACATGTGACATGCTTCATCCTTACCATTTATGCACCTACCTATGAAGAGAACAAAATAATGTATAGCAGGAAAATGAATGCTCCCTATGGTAGCTTGTGTTATGTCTCTAGATTCCCCCACAATTATACTAGCAAGAAAATCTCTAAATTCAGATTTGTGAGGTTCATTAGGACTACCCCATTGTGGAAGTTTGCAAGCAGTGTTAAAATCCTCTAAGTCCATAGTATAAGAATTTTCATAGAGATCAAACAGGACAGTTTGAGAATTGTGTGATGATGAAAATTCAAACTTCCTCACAAAGGAATCAGTGAGATAGTGATACTGGTGGCATTTGTCTGCCTCGAAGCTCTCAAGATCAGCATTACGCACATATGCATTAAATTCTTCCTTAATTCCCGCTCGATCCATAAAGTCCTCTTAAGGCCATTCACAAGCCCGCACTTGAGCTTCCCTCAGTGGTTCTTCGTCGGCATTGCGCATTGCGAGCCTGGGTCCTTGCTTCCTTGAAGGGTCACCTTGGTACATTTTCCTAAACATATTTCTTCCTCTGAAAAATTTCTGAAATTTTAGTAACTTCAAGATAAGAGTAAACCAAACTCAACAAAATTGATAACAACTACTCCTACAAGTGCCTAGAGGCAATATCATGCATCAAAACTACTTTTGACCATATAAATTTGACATGCAAGCTCAAGAACAGGGTCACCTAAGCAGCAAAAATATGCAATGAATAAAGCACTAGAACAAAAACTAATTGGACCATTGGAGGAGTCACATGCCAAGGAACAATCTCCCAAAGCAGTTTTGTGAGAGGTGCTTTGAGCAAGGAGATCGAAAATGGCAGCAAGATGAGCTTGGGCTCGGATTTGAGCTGGTTGGTGGTGTTTGTGGGAGGAAGAAGTAGTGTATGGTAGCTGGAATAAGTGGAGGGGAGCCACCATGGGCCCACGAGGCAAGGGGCGCGCCCTCCACCCTCGTGGTCAGGTGCTTGCTCCCCCTACTATGTTCTCAGTGCCAGATATTCTCAAATATTCCAGAAAAAATCATATTTAAACTTCAGGGCATTTGGAGAACTTTTATTTTCGGGGTATTTTTATTGCAAGGATAATTTACAAAACAGAGAGAAAAATACTATTTTTGCTTTATTTAATATAAATAATAGAAAGTAAAAGGAGGGTACACATAGTTGTGTTTTCTAAATTCATCTATCTCAGGCTCATCAAAAGGAATCCACTAACAAGGTTGATCAGGTCTTGTTAACAAACTCATTCCGAATAACATGGAACCGGAGAATTTTCGAATAACACTAGGTTACCTCAACGGGGATATGCACGTCCCCAATAATAAGAATATCATATTTGTTCTTGACAGTAGGTAGAGGAAATTCAAAACCTCCAAAAATAATCGATGGCATTTTTCCAATAGAGTTTATACTGTGGACTTGAGGTTGTTTCCTCGAAAAGTGTACCGTATGCTCATTACCATTAACATGAAAAGTGACATTGCCTTTGGTGCAATCAATAACAGCCCTTGCAGTATTCAAAAAGGGTCTTCCAAGAATAATAAACATAATATCGTCCTCAGGAATGTCAAGAATAACAAAGTCCCTTAAAATAGTAACGTTTGCAACCACAACAGGCACATCCTCACAAATACCGACAGGTATAGCAGTTGATTTATCAGCCATTTGCAAAGATATTTCAGTAGGTGTCAACTTATTCAAATCAAGTCTACGATATAAAGAAAGAGGCATAACACTAACACCGGCTCCAAGATCACATAAAGCAGTTTTAACATAGTTTGTTTTAATGGAGCATGGTATAGTTGGTACTCCGGGATCTCCTAGTTTCTTTGGTATTCCACCCTTAAAAGTATAATTAGCAAGCATGGTGGAAATTTTAGCTTCCGGTATCTTTCTTTTATTAGTAACAATTTCCTTCATATATTTAGCATAAGGATTCATTTTGAGCATATCAGTTAATTGCATACGCAAAAAGATAGGTCTAATCATTTTAGCAAAGCGCTCAAAATCCTCATCATCCTTTTTCTTGGATGGTTTGGGAGGAAAGGGCATGGGTTTCTGAACCCATTGTGATATCCTGGCTTAATAGGGATGATAGACTACTCATATCAATAAGGAATTCCTTCTTTTCCAGGAGCCCATTCGGACAAAAATTTCAAAGTTAAGCATGCTCAGCTTGGAGTAGTTTCAGGATGGGTGACCGACCGGGAAGTTCCTCCCGGGTGCGCACGAGTGAGGACAAAGTGCGCAGAAAAGACTAGTATTGATCTGCGGGGCCAGTCTAGATCCCACCAGGAGTAACGACCACCGGCGGGTGTGTCCGGGGCGTTACAAGTTGGTATCAGAGCCGACCCTCACGGTTACATGGATGTTTGCGGACAGGAGCACGGTCATGTTGTTCATGACGTTTGTGACCCATCGTGGCACACGACGTGGCACATGTACCGGACTGGATGCACAAACGTATGTGCCAAGAGGGAACGTTCTTGTGGCCCGACGAGGACGTCGGTTCCTCTGAGTGGGGGTGTATGTGATAGCCTGGCTTAATAGGGATGATAGACTACTCATATCAATAAGGAATTCCTTCTTTTCCGGGAGCCCATTCGGACAAAAACTCCAAAGTTAAGCGTGCTCATCTTGGAGTAGTTTCAGGATGGGTGACCGACCAGGAAGTTGCTCCCGGGTGCGCACCAGTGAGGACAAAGTGCGTAGAAAAGACTAGTATTGATCTGTGGGGCCAGTCTAGATCCCTAGGAGTAACAACCACCGCCGGGTGTGTCCGGGGCGTTACACCCATGGTTCTCTTTCTTTACCGTGCTTCCTAGCAACAAAGTCTCTCTTGTCATAACGTTGATTCTTTGATTGTGGGTTATCAAGATCAACAACAGGTTCAATTTCTACATCATTATTATTGCTAGGTTGAGCATCAGCATGAACATCATCATTAACATTATTACTAGGTTCATGTTCATTACCAGATTGTGTTTCAGCATCAGAAATAGAAATATCATTGGGATTCTCAGGTGTGTCTACAACAGGTTCACTAGAAGCATGCAAAGTCCTATCATTTTTCTTTTTCTTCCTTTTAGAAGGACTAGGTGCATCACTATTATTTCTCTGAGAATCTTGCTCAATTCTCTTAGGATGGCCCTTAGGATACAAAGGTTCCTGAGTCATTTTACCACCTCTAGTCATAACTCTAACAACATTATCATTTTTCTTACTATTTAATTCATTGAGCAAATCATTCTGAGCTTTAAGTACTTGTTCTACTTGGGTGGTAACCATAGAAGCATGTTTACTAATAAGTTTTAGTTCACCTTTAATATTAGCCATATAATCACTCAAGTGTTCAACCATATAAGCATTACGTTTTAATTCTCTACCAAAATAAGCATTGAAATTTTCTTGCTTAACCATAAAGTTATTGAACTCATCTAAGCATTGGCTAGCAAACTTGGTAGGAGGGATTTCAGCTTTATCATATCTATAGAGAGAATTTACCTTTACTACCTGTGTGGGGTTATCAAGACCATGTATTTCTTCAATAGGAGGTAAATTCTTAACATCTTCAGCTTTAATACCTTTCTCTTTCATAGATTTCCTTGCCTCTTGCATATCTTCAGGACTGAGAAATAGAACACCCCTTTACTTCGGTGCTGGCTTAGGAGTTGGTTCAAGAATTGGATCAGGAATTGGATCAGGAAGTGTCCAATTATTTTCATTAGTCAACATATTATTCAGTAAAATTTCAGCTTCATCTGGTGTCCTTTCCCTGAAAACACAACCAGCACAACTATCTAGGTGGTCTCTGGAAGCATCGGTTAGTCCATTATAAAAGATATCAAGTATTTCATTTTTCTTAAGAGGATGATCAGGCAAAGCATTAAGTAATTGGAGAAGCCTCCCCCAAGCTTGTGGGAGACTCTCTTCTTCAATTTGCACAAAATTATATATTTCCCTTAAAGCAGCTTGTTTCTTACGAGTGGGGGAATATTTAGCAGAGAAGTAATAAATCATATCCTGGGGACTACGCACACAACCAGGATCAAGAGAATTAAACCATATCTTAGCATCACCCCTTAATGAGAACGGAAATAATTTAAGGATATAATAATAGCGAGTTTTCTCATCATTAGTGAACAGGGTAGCTATATCATTTAATTTAGTAAGATGTGCCACAGCAGTTTCAGATTCATAGCCGTAGAAAGGATCAGGTTCAACCAAAGTAATTATATCAGGGTCGATAGAGAATTCATAATCCTTATCGGTAACAAAGATAGGTGAAGTAGCATAAGCAGGATCATAATTCATTCTAGCATTCAGAGTTTTTTGTTTCAGCTTAGCTAATAATTTCTTAAGATCACTCCTATCATTGCAAGCAAGAAAATCTCTAGCAGTTTCTTCGTCAACAACATAACCCTTAGGAACAACAGGCAATTCATATCTAGGGGGAGAATCTTCATCATCACTTTCATCAATATTATTAGTTTCAATAATTTCATTCTCTCTAGCCCTAGCAAGTTGTTCATCAAGAAATTCACCAAGTGGCATAGTAGTATCAAGCATAGAAGTAGTTTCATCATAAGTATCATGCATAGCTGAAGTGGCATCATCAATAACATGCGACATATCAGAATGAATAGCAGAAGCAGGTATAGGTGTCGCAAGCTTACTCAAAACATAAGGTGAATCAAGTGTAGAGCTAGATGGCACTTCCTTACCTCCCCTCGTAGTTGAGGGATAAATTTTTGTTTTAGTGTCTTTCAAGTTCTTCATAATGATAAGTAGATATAAATCTGATACGTCTCCAACGTGTCTATAATTTTTGATTGCTCTGTGTTATATGATCTACTGTTTGGACTATATTGGGGTTTATTTTCCACTTTTATATTATTTTTGGGACTAACCTATTAACCGTAGGCCCAGCCCAGAATTGTTGTTTTTTGCCTGTTTTAGGGTCTCGAAGAAAAGGAATATCAAACAGAGTCCAAACAGAATGAAACCTTCAGGAACATGATTTTCTCATCGAATACAACTCAGGAGACTTGGACCCTACGTCAAGGCACGTAACAGGAGGCCGCGAGGTAGGGGGCGCGCCCTACCCTACCAAGCGCGCCCCCACCCTCGTGGCCCCCCTGTTGCTCCACCGACGTACTTCTTCCTCCTATATATATCCACGTACCCCCAAATGATCAGATACGGAGCCAAAAACCTAATTCCACCACCGCAACTTTTTGTATCCACGAGATCCCATCTTGGGGCCTGTTCGGGAGCTTCGCCGGAGGGGGCATCGATCACGGAGGGCTTCTACATCATCAAACAAGCCTCTCCGATGAAGTGTGAGTAGTTTACTTCAGACCTACGGGTCCATAGTTAGTAGCTAGATGGCTTCTTCTCTCTTTTTGGATCTCAATACAATGTTCTCCCCCTCTCTTGCGGAGATCTATTCGATGTTATCTTCTTTTTGCGGTGTGTTTGTTGAGACCAATGAATTGTGGGTTTATGATCAAGTCTATCTATGAAGAATATCTAAATCTTCTCCAAATTCTTTTATGTATGATTGGTTATCTTTGCAAGTCTCTTCGAATTATCAGTTTGGTTTGGCCTACTAGATTGGTTGTTCTTGCAATGGGAGAAGTGCTTAGCTTTGGGTTCGATCTTGCGGTGTCCTTTCCTAGTGACAGAAGGGGCAGCAAGGCACGTATTGTATTGTTGCCATTGAGGATAACAAGATGGGGTTTTTATCATATTGCATGAAACTATCCCTCTACATCATGTCATCTTGCTTAAGGCGTTACTCTGTTTTTAACTTAATACTCTAGATGCATGCTGGATAGCGGTCGATGAGTGGAGTAATAGTAGTAGATGCAGAATTGTTTCGGTCTACTTGTCTCGGACTGATGCCTATATACATGATCATACCTAGATATTCTCATAACTATGCTCAATTCTGTCAATTGCTCAACAGTAATTTGTTCACCCACCGTAGAATACTACGCTCTTGAGAGAAGCCACTAGTGAAACCTATGGCCCCCAGGTCTCTTTCTCATCATATCAATCTCCATCACTTTATTATTGCTTTGCTTTTACTTTGTCTTTTACTTTTTACTTTGCATCTCAATACCAAAATCATTATTTATCATCTCTATCAGATCTCACTTTCGTAAGTGACCGTGAAGGGACTGACAACCCCTAAGCGTGTTGGTTGCGTTGAGCTATTGTTTTTGTGTAGGTACAAGGGACTTGAGCGTAGCCTCCTATTGGATTGATACCTTGGTTCTCAAAAACTAAGGGAAATACTTACGCTATTTTGCTGCATCATCCTCCCCTCTTCGGGGAAATCCAACGCAGTGCTCAAGAGGTAGCAAGAAGAATTTCGGGCGCCGTTGCCGGGGAGTCTGCGCAAAATTCAACATACCAAGTACCCATCACAATCCCTATCTCCCGCATTACATTATTTGCCATTTGCCTCTCGTTTTCCTCTCCCCCACTTCACCCTTGCCGTTTTATTCGCCCGCTCTCTCTCTCTCTCTCTATCATCCTTCTTTTTCCTTGCCTTTCTTCCGCTATGTCTGAATCCAAAAGGGTAGGGGGTTCTCTCCGGAGTTTTAGTACTTTGGACAACCCTTCTGTTATCGCTAAGCTCATAAATACTATGGAAAACCTACCAGAGTTATCAATGAGAATCTTAATAATTTTGATGAAGATGATTCTGTAATTTTTTCATTATTTACTTGATGAATCTTTGAAAGATGCTTGGTATAGACTACTAAGAATAAGGGCTAGTTATGTGCCTCAATATCAAATTGAAGTCTACTTAAAAAGCTTTTATAATGCCCTTCCTTCCTCTTTTAAGCATGTCTTAGATTCTATATTTGAGGAAGGTTTTCTTGAAGGGGATGTCGTAGACACTTATGAAAAAATGAAAACCATATTTGGTCACCCCATGAATGAGAAAGTTGAATCTACATCTCTTTTCCTCTCTTACCAAAATGAATCTATTAAAGAGATTAAGGCTAGTCTAGATACAAATTTCCGTAACATACTTAATATTTCTTCTACCATTAATAGCCATGTTCTTTATCAAAGTAGAAGGATTAATTCTATAGATAGCAAGTTTGCTCTTTTCTTTCCTAATACCAAAGATGGCAACACCTAGATCTATTCTTGCTTGTTATGCCTAGCTAGGGGCATTAAACGATAGCGCTTGTTGGGAGGCAACCCAATTTTATTTTTATTCCTTGATTTTTTTTCTCATGTTTAGTAATAAATAAATTATTTAGCCCCTGTTTGGGTTGTGCTTTTTTTGTTTAATTGGTGTTTGTGCCAAGTAGAACCGTTGGGAAGACTTGGGGAAAGTCTTGTTGAACTTGCTGTAAAAAACAGAAACTTTAGCACTCACAAAAACTGCTGTAATTTTTATTTAAAAAGTGATATTTAGTTAATTATTTTTGCAGATGATTAATAGATAAATTCCTCGTCCAGAAATTTATTTTAGAATTTTTGGGGTTCAAGATCTTGCGCTAGCTACAGATTACTACAGACTGTTATGTTTTTGACAGATTCTGTTTTTCGTGTGTTGTTTGCTTATTTTGATGAATCTATGGCTAGTAAAATAGTTTATAAACCATAGAGAAGTTGGAATACAGTAGGTATAACACCAATATAAATAAAGAATGAGTTCATTACAGTACCTTAAAGTGGTCTTTTCTTTTCTTTCGCTAACGGAGCTCACGAGATTTTCTACTTTAAGTTTTGTGTTGTGAAGTTTTCAAGTTTTGGGTAAAGATTTGATGGATTATGGAACAAGGAGTGGCAAGAGCCTAAGCTTGGGGATGACCATGGCACCCCCAACATAATCTAAGGACACCTAAAAGCCAAAGGTTGGGGATGCCCCGGAAGGCATCCCCTCTTTCGTCTACTTCTATCGGTAACTTTACTTGGAGCTATATTTTTATTCACCACATGATATGTGTTTTGCTTGGAGCGTCTTTTATGATTTAAGTCTTTGCTTATTAGTATACCACAATCATCCTTGCTGTACACACCTTTTGAGAGAACCATATATAATTTGGAATTTAATAGAATACTCTATGTGCTTCACTTATATCTTTTGAGCTTTATAGTTTTGCTCTGGTGCTTCACTTATATCTTTTAGAGCATGGAGGTGGATTTGTTTTATAGAAACTATTGATCTATCATGCCTCACTTATATTATTTTGAGAGTCTTAATAGCATGGTAATTTGCTTAATAATAATATGCTTGGTATTCAAGATTTGTAGAACTTCCTTTTGAGTGCGTTGAATACTAAGAAAAGATTGATGCTTGATAATTGTTTTGAGATATGAAGATGGTGATATTAGAGTCATGCTAGTTGAGTAGTTGTGAATTTGAGAAATGCTTGTGTTAAAGTTTGTGATTCCTGTAGCATGCATGTATGGTGAACCGTTATGTGATGAAGTTGGAGCATGATTTATTTATTGATTGTCTTCCTTGTGAGTGGCGGTCGGGGACGAGCGATGGTCTTTTCCTACCAATCTATCCCCCTAGGAGCATGCGTGTAATACTTTGCTTTGATAACTTCTAGATTTTTGCAATAAGTATATGAGTTCTTTATGACTAATGTTGAGTCCATGGATTATACGCACCTTCCTTCCTTCCACCATTTCTAGCCTCTCTAATACCACGCACCTTTCGCCGGTATCATACACCCACCATATACCTTCCTCAAAACAGCCACCATATCTACCTATCATGGCATTTCCATATCCATTCCGAGATATATTGCCATGCAACTTTCCACCGTTCCATTCATTATGACATGCTCCATCATTGTCATATTGCTAGCATGATCATGTAGTTGACATCGTATTTGTGGCAAAGCCACCATTCATAGTTCTTTCATACATGTCACTCTTGATTCATTGCATATCCTGGTACACCGCCGGAGGCATTCATATAGAGTCATACCTTGTTCTAAGAATTGAGTTGTAATTGCTTAGTTGTAAGAAAAATAAAAGTGTGATGATCATCATTTTTAGAGCATTGTCCCAAGTGAGGAAAGGATGATGGAGACTATGATTCCCCCACAAGTCGGGATGAAACTCCGGACAAAAAAAAGAGGCCATAAAAAAAGGCCCAAACAAAAAAAGAGAGAAAAAGAGAGAAGGGACAATGTTACTATCCTTTTACCACACTTGTGCTTCAAAGTAGCACCATGATCTTCATGATAGAGAGTCTCTCATTTTGTCACTTTCATATACTAGTGGGAATTTTTCATTATAGAACTTGGCTTGTATATTCCAATGATGGGCTTCCTCAAAATGCCCTTGGTCTTCGTGAGCAAGCGAGTTGGATGCACACCCACTTAGTTTATTTTGTTGAGCTTTCATATACTTATAGCTCTAGTGCATCCGTTGCATGGCAGTCCCTACTCACTCACATTGATATCTATTGATGGGCATCTCCATAGCCCGTTGATACGCCTAGTTGATGTGAGACTATCTTCCCCTCTTTTTGTTTTCTCCACAACCACCATTCTATTCCACATATAGTGCTATATCCATGGCTCACGCTCATGTATTGCGTGAAGATCGAAAAAGTTTTGAAAATGTCAAAAGTATGAAACAATTGCTTGGCTTGTCATCGGGGTTGTGCATGATTTAAATACTTTGTGTGGTGAAGATAGAGCATAGCCAGACTATATGATTTTGTAGGGATAGCTTTCTTTGGCCATGTTATTTTGAGAAGACATAATTGCTTTGTTAGTATGCTTGAAGTATTATTATTTTTATGTCAACATGAACTTTTGTCTTGAATATTTTGGATCTGAATATTCATACCACAATTAAGAAGATTTACATTGAAATTATGCCAAGTAGCACTCCGCATCAAAAATTCTATTTTTATCATTTACCTACTCGAGGACGAGCAGGAACTAAGCTTGGGATGCTTGATACGTCTCCAACATGTCTATAATTTTTTATTGCTCCATGCTATATTATCTACTGTTTTGGACTATATTGGGCTTTATTTTCCACTTTTATATTATTTTTGGGACTAACCTATTAACTGGAGGCCCAACCCAGAATTGTTGTTTTTTGCCTGTTTTAGGGTTTCGAAGAAAAGGAATATCAAACGGAGTCCAAACGGAATGAAACCTTTGGGAACGTGATTTTCTCATCGAATACAACTCAGGAGACTTGGACCCTACATCAAGGCACGTAACAGGAGGCCACGGGGTAGGGGGCGTGCCCTACCCTACCAGGCGCGCCCCACACCCTCGTGGGCCCCTTGTTGCTCCACCGACGTACTTCTTCCTCCTATATATATCCACGTACCCCAAAACGATCAGGTACGCAGCCAAAAACCTAATTCCACCACCGCAACTTTCTGTATCCACGTGATCCCATCTTGGGGCCTGTTCTGGAGCTCCGCCGGAGGGGGCATCGATCACGGAGGGCTTCTACATCATCATCCAAGCCTCTCTGATGAAGTGTGAGTAGTTTACTTCAGACCTACGAGTCCATAGTTAGTAGCTAGACGGCTTCTTCTCTGTTTTTGGATCTCAATACAATGTTCTCCCCCTCTCTTGCTGAGATCTATTATCTTCTTTTTGTGGTGTGTTTGTTGAGACCGATGAATTGTGGGTTTATGATCAAGTCTATCTATGAATAATATTTGAATCTTCTCTGAATTCTTTTATGTATGATTGGTTATCTTTGCAAGTCTCTTCGAATTATCAGTTTGGCTTGGCCTACTAGATTGGTTGTTCTTGCAATGGGAGAAGTGCTTAGCTTTGGGTTCGATCTTGCGGTGTCCTTTCCTAGTGATAGAAGGGGCAGCAAGGCACGTATTGTATTGTTGCCATCGAGGATAACAAGATGGGGTTTTCATCATAGGGGATCACAACAGTTTTCGAGGGTAAAGTATTCAACCCAAATTTATTAATTCGACACAAGGGGAGCCAAAGAATACTCTCAAGTATTAGCAGTTGAGTTGTCAATTCAACCACACCTAGAAGCTTAATATTTGCAGCAAAGTATTTAGTAGCAAAGTAATATGATAGTAGTGATAACGGTAACAAAAGGTAACTGTAGTAAAAGCAATGTTTTGGGTATTTTGTAGTGATGATAGCAATAGCAATGGGAAAGTAAATAAGCGAAGAACAATATATGGAAAGCTCGTAGGAAATGGATCGGTGATGGAGAATTATGTCGGATGCGGTTCATCATGTAACAGTCATAACCTAGGGTGACACAGAACTAGCTCCAGTTCATCAATGTAATGTAGGCATGTATTCCGAATATAGTCATACGTGATTATGGAAAAGAACTTGCATAACATCTTTTGTCCTACCCTCCCGTGGCAGCGGGGTCCTTACAGAAACTAAGGGATATTAAGGCCTCCTTTTAATAGAGAACCGGAACAAAGCATTAACACATAGTGAATACATGAACTCCTCAAACTACGGTCATCACCGGTAAGTATCCCGATTATTGTCACTTCGGGGTTAACGGATCATAACACATAATAGGTGACTATAGACTTGCAAGATAGGATCAAGAACACTCATATATTGATGAAAACATAATAGGTTCAGATCTGAAATCATGGCACTCGGGCCCTAGTGACAAGCATTAAGCATAGCAAAGTCATAGCAACATCAATCTCAGAACATAGTGGATACTAGGGATCAAACCCTAACAAAACTAACTCGATTACATGATAGATCACATCCAACCCATCACCGTCCAGTATGCCTACGATGGAATTACTCACGCACGACGGTGAGCATCATGAAATTGGTGATGGAGGATGATAAACGATGGCGACGGATTCCCCTCTCCGAAGCCCCGAACGGACTTCAGATCAGCCCTCCCGAGTGGTTTTACGGCTTGGCGGCGGCTCCGTATCGTAAAACGTGATGATTTCTTCTCCCTGATTTTTTTTCTCATCAAAACTCAATATATGGAGGTGGAGTTGGAGTCAGAGACGCAACAGGGGGACCACGAGGTAGGGGGCGCGCCCAAGGGGGGCAGGCACGCCCCCGCCCCTCGTGGCAAGACGGTGCCCCCCCTGGCCTTCATCTTTAGCAGGTATTTTTCTTATTTTCTGAAAAGTGTCTCCGTGAAGTTTCAGGTCATTCCGAGAACGTTTGCTCCTGCACATAAATAACACCATGGTAATTCAGCTGAAAACAACGCCAATCCGGGTTTGTTCTATTGAAATCATGCAAGTTAGAGTCCAAAACAAGGGAAAAGTGTTTGGAAAAGTAGATACGTTGGAGACGTATCAACTCCCCCAAGCTTAAACCTTTGCTTGTCCGCAAGCAATTCAGTTGACAATCTGAAAGTGATAAAGAAAAACTTTTACAAACTCGGTTTGCTCTTGTTGTTGTAAATTTGTAAAGCCAGCATTCAAGTTTTCAGGAAAGATTATAACTAACCACATTTGCAATAACACATAGGTCTCAAGTTTACTCATATCAATAGCATAATCAACTAGCGAGCCATAATAATAAAACTCGGATGACAACACTTTCTCAAAACAATCACAATATGATATAACAGGATGGTATCTCGCTAGCCCTTTTTGAGACTGCAAAACATAAATGCAGAGCACCTTTAAAGACCAAGGAATGACTAGGCATTGTAATTCATGGTAAAAGAGATCCAGTCAAGTCATACTTAGTGTAAACTAATAGTAATGAATGCAAATGACAGCGGTGCTCTACAACTGGTGCTTTTTAATAAGAGGATGATGACTCAGCATAAAAGTAAATAGATAGGCCCTTCGCAGAGGAAAGTAGGGATTTGTAGAGGTGCCAGAGCTCGGTTTTGAAACAGAGGTGCATAATATTTTGAGAGGTATACTTTTATTGTCAACATAACAACCAAGAGATGGTGATATCTTCCATGCTACACACATTATAGGCGGTTCCCAAACAGAATGGTAAAGTTTCTACTCCCCATTCCACCACAAGCATCAATCCATGGCTTGCTCGAAACAACGAGTGCCTCCAACTAACAAGAGTCCCAGGGGGAGTTTTGTTTGCAATTATTTTGATTTAGTTTGCATAAAGCATGGGACTGGGCATCCCAGTGACCAGCCATTTATCTCGTGAGTGAGGAGCGGAGTCCACTCCTCTTGAGAATAACCCGCCTAACATGGAAGATACAGACAACCCTAGTTGATACATGAGCTATTCGAGCATATAAAACAGGATATTTATTTGAAGGTTTAGAGTTTGGCACATACAAATTTACTTGGAACGGCAGGTAGATACCGTATATAGGTAGGTATAGTGGACTCATGTGGAATAACTTTGGGGTTTAAGGAGTTGGATGCACAAGCAGTATTCCCGCTTAGTACAGGTGAAGGCTAGCAAAAGACTGGGAAGCGACCAGCTAGAGAGCGACAACAGTCATGAACATGCATTAAAATTAATCAACACCGAATGCAAGCATGAGTAGGATATAATCCACCATGAACATAAATATCGTGAAGGCTATGTTGATTTTGTTTCAACTACATGCGTGAACATGCGCCAAGTCAAGTCACTTAAATCATTCAGAGGAGGATACCACCCTATCATACCACATCATAACCATTTTAATAGCATGTTGGCACGCAAGGTAAACCATTATAACTCATAGCTAATCAAGCATGGCATAAGAAACCATGATCTCTAGTTGTCATTGCAAACATGTTTATTCATAATAGGCTGAATCAGGAACGATGAACTAATCATATTTACAAAAACAAAAGATGTCGAGTTCATACCAGCTTTTCTCATTTCAGTCAGTCCATCAAATATCATCATAATTGCCTTTCACTTGCACGACTGAATGATGTGAATAATAATAATAGTGCACGTGCATTGGACTAAGCTAGAATCTACGGGCATTCAATAAGCAAGAGAAGACAAGGCAATATGGGCTCTTTTGTCAGATCAACAATAATGCATATAAGAGCCACTTCAACAATTTAATTATGGTCTTCTCCTATCAACCCCCAAAGAAAAGAAAAGAAATAAAACTATTTACACGGGAAAGCTCCCAACAAGCAAAAGAAGAACAGGAAATATTTTTGGGTTTTCTTTTTAATTACTACTACAAGCATGGAAAGTAAACTAATTAAAAGCTACAACTAATTTTTTTGGTTTTTCTTAAGGTTTATTAAACACACAAGAATAAAACATAAAAAAGAAAATGAACACCGACATCTAGCAATGAGTGTGTGAACATAAATGTAATGTCGGTGAGAAATGCGTACTCCCCCAAGCTTAGGCTTTTGGCCTAAGTTGGTCTATGGCCACGGCTGGCCTGGCGGATATCCATAATAATAGTTGGGGTCGTACTGTGATGCAGAAGCTATCGCCTGCTGAGCTGCAGTGTGGCGACGAGTGGCCTCCTCTCTCCTCTCGTACTAATTTGCCTCCTCTCTGGTAATAGTAAATCCTCCTCTTGCCTGATAATCAAAGAAAGCAGGAGCAGGGAGAGTAATACGGACAGCACGGCCTCTGTCAAAGATTAGTCAATACTGGAGAGGTGATACTTTCCTCTCGACAAACTGGTGGTGAACCATAGCATTAAAATCTAGATAGGTAGGAGGTAATTCAATATCATCTTCGCATACATCTATACCAAGAAAATTAGCTACGCGAGTTGCATAAATTCCACCAAAGAAATCTCCATTACGTCTATTAAGATGCAACCTACGTGCCACAATGGCTCCTAAATTATATGATTTGTCTCCCAACACAGCACTCCTAAGAATACTGAGGCCAGGGACACACACGTGACATGCCTCATCTTTACCATTTATGCATCTACCTATGAAGAGAGCAAAATAATGTATAGAAGGAAAGTGAATGCTCCCTATGGTAGCTTGTGTAATATCTCTAGATTCTCCTATAGTTATATTAGCAAGAAAATCTCTAAATTCATATTTGCGAGGATCCCTTATACTACCCCATTTTGGAAATTTGCATGCAGTGGTAAAATCCTCTAAGTCCATGGTATAAGATTTATCATAAAGATCAAACAGGACAGTTGGAGAATTACGTGAAGTTGAAAATTCAAACCTCCTCACAAAGGAACTAGTGCGATTATGATACTGGTTGCACTTCTCTTCCTCGAAGCTCACGAGATCGGCGTTACGCAAATATGCGTTGAATTCTTCTTTTATTCCCGCTCGATCCATTAATTTTCAGAAGGCCACTCGCAAGGACGCACTGGAGTGTCTCTTGGTGGCTCTTCATCAGCATCACGCATTGCAAGCCTGGGTCCTTTCTTCCTTGAAGAACCACCTTGGAACATTTTCCTAAGCATTTTTCTTCCTCTGAAAAATTCTGAAAAAAATTTAGTAACTTCGAAATAAAAGTAAACCAAACTCAATAATATTGATAGTAACTACTCCTACAAGTGCCTAGGGCCTATATCATGCATCAAAACTACTTGGAACCATATAAATTTGACATGCAAGCTCAAGAACAGGGTCACCTAAGCAGCAAAAATTTGCAATGAATAAAGCACTAGAACAAAAACTAATTGGACCAATGGAGGAGTCACATACCAAGGAACAATCTCCCCAAGCAGTTTTGTGAGAGGTGCTTTGAGCAAGGAGATCGAAAATGGCAGCTAAATGAGCTTGGACTCGGGTTTGAGGTGGTTATTCGTGTTTGGGGGAGGAAGATGAAGTGTATGGGTGAAAGGATAAGTGAGGAGGGCCACCGTGGGCCCACGAGGCAGGGGGGCACGCCCTAGAGGGGTGGGCGTGCCCTCCACCCTCGTGGCAAGGTGGTTGGCCCCCCTGGTGTGTTCTCTGTTCCATAAATCCTCAAATATTCTAGAAAAAAATCATATTTAATTTTCAGGGCATTTGGAGAACTTTTATTTTTGAGGTATTTTTATATTGCACGGATAATCAGATAACAGACAGAAAAATATTTATTTTTATTTTATTTAATATAAATAACATAAAGTAAAAGTGGGGTACAGAAGGTTGTGCCTTCTAGTTTCATCCATCTCATGATCATCAAAAGGAATCCACTAACAAGGTTGATCAAGTCTTGTTAACGAACTCATTCCGAATAACATGGAACCGGAGAAATTTCGAATAACACTATGTTACCTCAACGGGGATATGCACATCCCCAATAATAAGAATATCATATTTCTTCTTGACAGTAGGAAGAGGAAATTCAAAATCTCCAAATATAATCGATGGAATTTTTCCAATAGAGTTGATGCTATGAACTTGAGGTTGTTTCCTCGGGAAGTGCACCATGTGTCATTACCATTAACATGAAAAGTGACATTGCCTTTAGTGCAATCAATAACAGCCCCTGCAGTATTCAAAAAAGGGTCTTCAAATCAAGTCTGTTAAAATAGTAACATTTGCAACTACAACAGGCACATCCTCACAAATACCGACAGGTATAGCAGTTGATTTATTAGCCATTTGCAAAGATATTTCAGTAGGTGTCAACTTATTCAAATCAAGTCTACGATATAAAGAGACAGGCATAACACTAACACTGGCTCCAAGATCACATAAAGCAGTTTTAACATAGTTTCTTTTAATAGAGCATGGTATAGTGGGTACTCCTGGATCTCCAAATTCTTTGGGATTCCACCCTTAAAAGTATAATTAGCAAGCATGGTGGAAATTTCAGCTTCCGGTATCTTTCTTTTATTTGTAATAATATCGTTCATGTACTTAGCATAAGGATTTATTTTGAGCATATCAGTTAATCGCATATGCAAAAAGATAGGTCTAATCATTTCAGCAAAGCGCTCAAAATCCTCATCATCCTTTTTCTTGGATGGTTTGGGAGGAAAAGGCATGGGTTTCTGAACCCAAGGCTCTCTTTCTTTACCATGTTTCCTATCAACAAAGTCTTTCTTATCATAACGTTGATTCTTTGATTGTGGGTTATCAAGATCAACAGCGGGTTCAATTTCTATATCATTATCATTACTAGGTTGAGCATCATTATGAATGTTATCATTAATATTATCACTAGTTTCACGTTCATTACCAGGTTGTGTTTCAGCATCAAAAATAGAAATATCATTTGGATTCTCAGGTGTTTCAACAATAGGATCACTAGGAGCATTCAAAGTCCTATCATTTTTCTTTTTCTTCTTTTTAGAAGAACTAGGTACATCTAAATTATTTCTCTGAGAATCTTGCTCAATTCTCTTAGGGTGGCCTTCAGGATACAAAGGTTCCTGAGTCATTCTACCAGTTCTAGTAGCCACTCTAACAGCATATCATTATCTATGCTATTCAATTCATTGAGCAAATCATTTTGAGCTTTAAGTACTTGTTCTACTTGAGTGGTAACCATAGAAGCATGTTTACTAATAAGTTTAAGTTCACCTTTGACATTAGCCATATAATCACCCAAGTGTCTAAGCAGATTTGAATTGTATTTTAATTCTCTACCAAAATAAGCATTAAAGTCTTCTGCTTAGCCATAAATTTATCAAACTCGTCTAAGCATGGGCTAGCAATTTTAGTAAATGGGATTACAGCTTTATCATATCTATAGAGAGAATTTACCTTTACTACCTGTGTCGGGTTATCAAGACCATGAATTTCTTCAATAGGAGAAGGATTAAGATTATATGTTTCTTCAACAGGCGGTGAATTAAGACCATGTATTTCTTCGATTGGAGGTAAATTCTTAACATCTTCGGCTTTAATACCTTTCTCTTTCATAGATTTCCTTGCCTCTTGCATATCTTGAGGACTGAGAAATAGAATACCCTCTTCTTCGGAGTTGGTTTAGAAATAGGCTCAGGAATTGGCTCCGGAGGTGTCCAATTATTTTCATTTGTCAACATATTATTCAATAGAATTTCAGCTTCATCCGGTGTTCTTTCCCTGAAAACAGAACCAGCACAACTATCCAGGTAATCTCTGGAGGCATCGGTTAGTCCATTATAAAAGATATCAAGTATTTCATTTTTCTTAAGAGGATGATCAGGCAAAGCATTAAGTAATTGGAGAAGCCTCCCCCAAGCTTGTGGGAGACTCTCTTATTCAATTTGCACAAAATTATATATATCCCTTAAAGCAGCTTGTTTCTTATGAGCGGGGAAATATTTAGCAGAGAAGTAATAAATCATATCCTGGGGACTTCGCACACAACGAGGATCAAGAGAATTAAACCATATCTTAGCATCACCCTTTAATGAGAACGGGAATATTTTAAGGATGTAAAAGTAGCAAGTTCTCTCATCTTTAGTGAACAGGGTAGCTATATCATTCAGTTTAGTAAGATGTGCCACAACAGTTTCAGATTAATAACCATGAAAAGGATCAGATTCAACCAAAGTAATTATATCAGGATCAACAGAGAATTCATAATCCTTATTAGTAACAAAGATAGGTGAAGTAGCAAAAGCAGGGTCAGGTTTCATTCTAGCATTTAGAGATTGCTTACTCCATTTAGCTAATAATTTTTTAGTCCAGTTCTATTTCTGCAAGTTAAAATGGCTAAAGGGGCATCTTGGTCAAAAACATAACCCTTAGGGATGGCAAGTGGTTCTTCATCATCACTTTCATCAGTATCATCAGATTCAATATTTTCAATTTCTCTAGCCCTAGCAAGTTGTTCATCAAGAAAATCACTAAGTGGCACAGTAGTATCAGGCATAGAGGTAGTTTCATCATAAGTATCATGCATAGCAGAAGTGGGTGTAGGTGTCACAAACTTACTCAAAACAGAAGGTGAATCAAGTGCAGAGCTAGATGGCAGTTCCTTACCTCCCCTCGTAGTTGAGGGATAGATCTTGTTTTTTGAATCTCTTAAGTTCATCATAATAATAAGCAGATATATATCCCAAGTGACTCAAAGAATAGAGCTATGCTCCCCAGCAACGGCGCCAGAAAATAGTCTTGATAACCCACAAGTATAGGGGGTCGCAACAGTTTTCAAGGGTAAAGTATTCAACCCAAATTTATTGATTTTACACAAGGGGAGCCAAAGAATACTCTCAAGTATTAGCAACTGAGTTGTCAATTCAACCACACCTAGAAACTTAATATATGCAGCAAATTATTTAGTAGCAAAGTAATATGATAGTAGTGATAACGGTAACAAAATGTAACAGTAGTAAAAGCAATGTTTTTGGTATTTTGTAGTGATGATAGCAATAGCAACGGGAAAGTAAATAAGTGAAGAACAATATATGGAAAGCTCGTAGGCAATGGATCGGTGATGGACAATTATGCCGGATGTGGTTCTTCATGTAACAGTCATAACCTAGGGTGACACAGAACTAGCTCCCGTTCATCAATGTAATGTAGGCATGTATTCCGAATATAGTCATATGTGCTTATGGAAAAGTACTTGCATAACATCTTTTGTCCTACCCTCCCGTGGCAGCGGGGTCCTTACGGAAACTAAGGGATATTAAGGCCTCCTTTTAATAGAGAATCGGAACAAAGCATTAACACATAGTGAATACATGAACTACTCAAACTACGGTCATCGCCGGTAAGTATCCCTATTATTCTCACTTCAGGGTTAACGGATCATAACACATAATAGGTGACTATAGACTTGCAAGATAGGATCAAGAACACTCATATATTCATGAAAACATAATAGGTTCAGATCTGGAATCATGGCACTCGGGCCCTAGTGACAAGCATTAAGCATAGCGAAGTCATAGCAACATCAATCTCAGAACATAGTGGATACTAGGGATCAAACCCCAACAAAACTAACTCGATTACATGATAGATCCCATCCAACCCATCACCGTCCAGCAAGCCTATGATGGAATTACTCACGCACGACGGTGAGGATCACGAAATTGGTGATGGAGGATGGTTGATGATGACGATGGTGACGGATTCCCCTCTCCGGAGCCCCGAACGGACTCCAGATCAGCCCTCCCGAGAGGTTTTAGGGCTTGGCGGCGGCTCCGTATCGTAAAACGCGATGGTTTCTTCTCCCTGATTTTTTTCTCATCGAAACTCAATATATGGAGGTGGAGTTGGAGTCGGAGACGCAACAGGGGGCCCACGAGGTAGGGGGGCGCGCCCCCCACCCTCGTGGCAAGACGGTGGGCCCCCTGGCCTTCATCTTTGGGAGGTATTTTTCTTATTTTCTAAAAAGTGTCTCCGTGAAGTTTCAGGTCATTCCGAGAATGTTTACTCATGCACATAAATAACACCATGGTAATTCTGCTGAAAACAGTGTCGGTCCGGGTTAGTTCCATTCAAATCATGCAAGTTAGAGTCGAAAACAAGGGAAAAAGTGTTTGTAGAAGTAGATACGTTGGAGACATATCACACTGTCATTTGCATTCATTACTGTTAGTTTACATTGAGTATGACTTAACTAGATCTCTTTTAGCATGAATTACAATGTCTAGTCAGTCCTTGATCTTTAAAGGTGCTCTGCATTTATGTTTTGCGGTCTCAAAAAGGGCTAGCGAGATACCATCTTGTTATATCATATCATGATTGTTTTGAGAAAGTGTTTGTCGGTGTCAAAACCGGTGGATCTCGGGTAGGGGGTCCCGAACTGTGCGTCAAGGCCGGATGGTAACAGGAGACAAGGGACATGATGTTTTTTACCCAGGTTCGGGCCCTCTCGATGGAGGTAATACCCTACTCCTGCTTGATTAATATTGATGATATGGGTAGTACAAGAGTAGATCTACCACGAGATCAAGGAGGCTAAACCCTAGAAGCTAGCCTATGGTATGATTGTTGTATATGGAGTTGATTGCCTACGGACTACAACCCTCCGATTTATATAGACACCAGATAGGGTTAGGGTTACACAGAGTCGGTTACAATGGTAGGAGATCTTAAATATCCGCATCGCCAAGCTTGCCTTCCACGCCAAGGAAAGTCCCATCCGGACACGGGACGAAGTCTTCAATCTTGTATCTTCATAGTCCAGGAGTCCGGCTGTAGGTATAGTCCGGCTACCCGAACACCCCCTAATCCAGGACTCCCTCAGTAGCCCCTGAACCAGGCTTCAATGACGACGAGTCCGACGCGCAAATTGTCTTCGGCATTGCAAGGCGGGTTCCTCCTCCAAGTCCTTCGTAGAAGATTGTAAACATCAAGAGTAGTGTCCGGCTCTGCAAAATAAGTTTCCACATATTGCCATAGAGAGAATAATATTGACACAAATCAAATCTGCCGACGTATTCCGCAGTGCGTCATCACACTACGGCCAAGTCCTTTACTCAAATCGTTTTTACTTTTCCACCTCAGCATATTTTGCGAGGCGGTTTCCTTGGCACGTCTTGTCAAAGCAGAGATCGTGTACCCCTTTTACGGGATTCTCATCAATACGGACGTGGGTAACCCAACCGTGCCCGTTAGCATGTTTTCTCGATTAAAGGCGAGTCCCAAACGGTTACGGGGAGGGCTCCTGGTATTCAACCTCTTATAAAGAGACCAGGGCCTTACTCCTTTTCTCCAATCCCAAAACAAGTTCGCCCGTCGCCTCGAGTTCCAACACCCTAGGCTCCAGATTCTGGGCGCCTCAGACCTTCGACAATGTCCGGTTCCGACCTTCAAGGCCGATGGATGCCCTCCTCCGTCACGGAGGAGGACGTGCTAAAGTTGAGAGAGGCTAAGTTCTTGACCGCCGAAATTTCGCATAGGTTGCCTGCTCAAAGGCAGGCTATTCCCAGTCCCCAGCCCGGTGAGAGCGTAGTGTTCATGTCTCACTTCCTTCGGGGGTTAGGCTTCCCGATGGATCCCTTCATGAGGGGGCTGCTATTTTATTACGGGCTGGAATTTCATGACTTATCTCCGGAGTCCATTCTCCACATTTCCTCATTCATCGTTGTGTGTGAAGCGTTCCTCCATGTTACTCCTCACTTCGGATTATGGCTCAAGACTTTTGGAGTGGAGCCGAAGATGATCGAGGGACGGCACGTAGAGTGCGGAGGCGCTGTCATAAGTAAGAATGTTGATGCTCCATGGCCCGAGGGCTCCTTTCAAGAGGAGCTCGGCTTGTGGCAACAAGAATGGTTCTATATCACTGCTCCCAGGAGCGCTAAGTGGGCGGCGCCTCCTGCCTTTCGCTCTAGTCCCCCATCACGGCTAGCGTCATGGGTCAACAAAGGATTAGATTGGGGGTTATCCAAAGACGTGCCCTTGCTGCAGGGCCGCATCAGGGATCTCTTAGAAAGAGACCTCAACCTGGTCAAGGTGAGACAGGTCATGCTGATTCACCGAACACTGCCCGGCAAACGTCGCACCCTTCGTCTGTGGGAGTTTAATCCGGAGGGACCACGAGCTCTCCATCATTTTATGGGCGCAACGCCCGTGGAGATGTATAAACTGTTCTTCGGATCACAAATGATGTGTCCGGATTTGACCGAGGACGCAGGCCTAAGCTGCAATCGCCTGGATACCGAAGTAAGTAACCTTGTGCCCGGACCTACTATCCATATAATTGTCATAAACTTGCCCCTAAAAGAGCTGTCCTTTTAAACAGGAGTGGATAGCAAAGGCAAAGCTGATCAGGTGTCCGGCTCCCCTTCCCGAAACCAGGTCGGATCCCGTGCTTGTCAGGATGTTGAAGATAATGCCTTTGGAGGGAAGTAAGGGGAAGGACAAGGGAACTATGGCCTCCTCGAAGGAGGCTGCTCCGAAGGGAGGAACCGACAATTCCTCTCCCAAGGGGAAGAAGAGGGCCGCCTCTGACGACCCGGAGACCATGGCCCCGAAGCGGGGGAGAAAATCCTCGTCAGAGGGTCCGACGCCGGGGAGTTCCTCGGCCGAACTATGCCCTCAAAGGGATCAGCCCTCCAGCGAGCCGTAAGTAGAGAGAGGTTTTCCTTTTGAGGGATGAAAGAAATCCTTGATTTATATCTGAGAAGATTAACCGAAATTTTACCTTGTAGCTCGGACCTCATCCCTTCTCAGCAGAGCTCGTCTTCGGGGGATCTTCTTCCGGAGATGATGGAGAGCGGGACGCCTCCCCCTGCCGTACCGCCTAGCGAGGCGGGCGACCCTGAGGTGTCATCGCGGAGGGTTTCTCTGAATCCGGCAGGGGCGGAAGATAGCTATGTGGCCCCCCAAGGCTCTCCGCGTCCGGCCTTCGAAAGAGGCCATAGGACAAGTCCGGCACCATCTGGTGCTCGGCCGGAGGAGCTAAAGATTCTGCTGGGGCGAGCTTCTATCTCAGAGGAGCACCGTGCATTGATGGGCACGGTGATTGAAAGGATTTCATCCGCAGAGAGAGGATTGCATGAGGCCGTCAAAAGTTTACTGACGGGTTTTGAGGTACGTTAGATAGTGTACACTTTTGTCAGTTGCGCATAAGTAAGATGCGCCCTGTGTAGATAGTAGCCCCTGAGACTCTGCGCGTTGTCAAGAAATGATGGCACGCAGAGGATCATAATCCCAGATCTAAGATGTCGCCTTTGAATGTAGGTGGTGAGGTGTCCGGAATCTAGCCGAACTGATGATGTAGCCGAACTAAAGCGGCAACTGGACGTGGCAGATGCCGACATCGCGCTTGTCAACAAGCGGCTTGATGAGGCTCAAGGTATGTAATTCTTCGGGCGACATCAGGTAAGAGGAGCTTCATGACAGTGTCTTACAATGTGTGTGCTTGACGCAGATGGTACGGCCGCCGTGGAGAATCTTAGGGCAGAACTTGCCCGAGCTAAGGAGCAAGCCAGAAAAAGCGATGCGGCTGCCGAGAAGGCCCTTGAAGAGCTGAGAGCCGAACAGGCCGCTCACTGCCGAAGCAAAGAAGAGATGGCCGAGATGGCCGAGAAGTTAAAGGGCACTGCAGACCGTTGCAAACTTCTTGAGAAAGAAGACCGGGCGAGACAGACGGACTTAGAGAAGGCCGTTGCTGATGCCAAGGACGCTCGCTCTGTGATGAGAGCTGCGAAGGAGGAGCTGCGTCAGGCCGAACAGATTGCGGCTGGAAAGCCCTTTATGCTGCGAAGGAAATTTTGTGATCCGAAGTTTGCTCCGTTGGACCGGATGTGGACTGTGGAGGATGCCTATCTGGACTTGGCAGCGAGTGCTGCTGATGCAACCGAACACTTTCGGGATCAGAAAGATCGCGAAGTGGAAAAGCTTTTCTGGTCGCAGTTTCACAATCCATAGCGTCCACTGGCAGTGGATGATCGTTTGGCTCAATGGGCCGAACTGAATAGGTTGTCTGGACTCGCCATGAAGTACGTCATGGGTCACCTGTGGCCGGGGAGATCGGAGCCGAAGAGTTATTTCAGCTTGGTGCAGCAATTCCTTGATGCGGTACCGCGTATAAATGCAATGAAGAGGTCAGCATGCATAGAGGGAGCTAGGATGGCTCTTGCCCGTGTTAAGACATACTGGGCAGAGATGGAGACCACCGTTGTTGCGTCCTGAGATTCGGACAAAAGCCGAGTACCCTCCGAGCACTATTTTCAGGAAGTTCTTGAAGGCGCTCATGTAATAGAGACGCAGTGCCCGAAAGATGCTATGTTATGATAGCATATGTAATTATAAAGTAATATTTTGATAAACTGTAGTGGCCTTTTTTATACTTGTGCCTCCAAGTATTGGGAACACCTCCTGTGCGGCCGTTTTAAGATATATATATATATATATATATATATATATATATATATATATATATATATATAGAATCTGAAAGATGGCAGTTGTTGGCTTCAGCCCCCACGCACATAGTGCGGGGGTGCTCGCAGAAGACGCATTTTCACACTTAACCCAACGAATTGGTACTACAAAGGAGGTGATAGCGCAACGGGCCAGGCAACCGGACTATAATGCTTTAACACTTTCACTTAGCCATAGGAGTTTGACAATGAGACTCTTTAGGTAGCTCCTTGGTGGCAACTGCGCTCGTCCGAATTCGGGGCGCGTATGTGCCTGACCGGGAAGCGGCCCTTTGTTAAAGCGGAGGAATCCGACAGATTCCGATAGGTCATCGAGTGGCTGACCAGTCTCACGCTACATCATGACAGTCAGTTTTCGGCTTTCTCTACTGAGGTGCTCGCCCGGCCGAACCGGGGGCACAATTGCAGTAGTTCTCCTGGTGCTACCTTAGCCGATAGAGCGGAACGTGAGGTAGCCGAACTCAGGAGCCGGGCAACCCAACATTTGACCAAAGACATGATTCGGAGCTGATGCATATAATGCCAAAACTCACGACGCCGAACACTCCCTAAGGTGTTCGGTCTTTATGAGTGCGGGCGAAACAACACTCTTTATAAAAAAAGCCCCTAGTGTCCAGGTACGTGCAAAAATTTCTGACGTGGCCACATGCCAAGACGCCAGCCTCCTCCTTGGTTATATCAGAAAAAACCAGGGGATGTGTAGCAACAAGAGACAGTAAAAAAGGTTTACGCAGGGTCTTAATCTAAAAAGAATCCTTTAGGACGGGTCCCTACTGCACGTCTGCGCCTGTGTCTCCGTTGTGCCGTATCCTGGACGGGCGCCGCACGACGTTCATCTGTAAAAGAGAGGAACTGAGTTGAAAACGGTTCGTGCCGAACAAAAGTTTAAAATAAACAAAGTGTAAAGTAAAATATATAAAATTGAGCTTTATTGTCTCTTATTGTATATGCATGGAGCCCCTAGTGCGGGGGTATATGGCCACTAAGCCTGCATCAATGATGATTTTGTATCGAACTCGTCTGTCCGCGTTCGTGGTCTTTAATGACCTATTTCGAAGTTTTTTGGCCGGTGAGGCCATTTTACTGTGGGGCTGTCAAAGCGGCCGCACAGTCCCCCGCTTGGGGAGGCGCACTTTAGTGCTTCCCCTTCAAAGAGATGATGCCTCGTGGACTGGGCATCTTAAGCGTGAGAGATGCATAATGCGGTATTGCATTAAAGCGGGCGAAAGCTTCGTGTCCAAGTAGTGCTTGATAGCGACTTGAGAACGGGACGATATGGAAGGTCAGCTTTTTGCGGCGGAAGTTATCGGCAGAGCCGAATATAACTTCGAGCCGGAGAAAACCCATACAATGGGTGTCCGGACCAGGTGTTACCCCTTGAAAGGAGGTTTTGCTGTGGCGGATTCTTGCTGGGTTTATCCCCAGGTGCTGGATTGTATCCTGATATATCAGGTTTAGTCCGTTGCCGCCGTCCATAAGGACATTTGAAAACTGGAGTCCGCCAATTATTGGATCGAGTATCAAGGCAGTCCAGCCTACATTCTTGATATTCCTAGAATAATCTAGCTGATCGAAGATGATCGGCTTTGACAAGCAGTGGCAGGACCCTTTGGGGATGGGCCGTGTGGTGCGTACCTTTACGGGCGCCGCACATTTTGTTATGTGAAGTGAGTTCACTGTTTTTACTTCTTGTGGGAAGTTCTTTTGTTTCCTAGTGCTCTGCTTTTGGGGTTCGTCCTCGTCTTCGCTTGGTGTGTCGAGCCCCTTGTGTTCGGCATTGAGTCTGCCGGATTGTTTGAAAACCCAACAGTCTCTGTGGGTATGGTTAGCAGGCTTCCCGGGAGTACTGTGTATCTGACATATCCTGTCCAGGATTTTATTTAGGTTGGATGGATCGTCCCTGTTATCCTGGGGGGGCGATTTTTCCTGATTTTGTCGTGAGCCTTTGAATTCGGCATTGACTGCCGTGCTCTTCGGACTTTTGTCCTTAGTCCAGCGACGGTCCTTGTTGCGTCGCGGTTTTCCGTTTCCATCCCTAGTTTCGGATGTACTTGGGTCACTGGGGCTGCACCTTGCCAACCAGCTGTCCTCCCCTGCACAAAAGCGGGTCATGAGGCTTGTTAGTGCGGCCATTGTTCTTGGCTTTTCTTGGCCGAGGTGTCTGGCGAGCCATTCGTCTCGGACGTTATGCCTGAAAGCTGCTAAGGCTTCGGCGTCCAGACAGTCGACTATCTGATTCTTTTTAGTGAGGAATCTATTCCATAACTGCCGAGCCGATTCTCCGGGTTGTTGAGTTATGTGACTAAGATCGTCTGCATCCGGAGGGCGGACATAGGTCCCTTGAAAGTTTGCTCGGAAAGCATCCTCGAGCTCTTCCCAGCTTCCAATTGTGTTTTCGGGAAGGCTTTTAAGCCAATGCCGGGCTGGCCCTTTAAGCTTAAGGGGTAGATATTTTATGGCGTGGAGATCATCTCCTCTAGCCATGTATATGTGGAGGATATAATCCTCGATCCAGACTCCAGGGTCTGTTGTTCCATCATATGCCTCTATGTTTACGGGTTTGAATCCCTCTGGGAATTCATAGTCCAGGACCTCATCGATGAAACATAGGGGGTGTGCGGCGCCCCTGTATTTGGGTGTGCCGGATTCTGATGATGGCTTCATAGCGTTGCTTACGAGAGATTGCTTTCTTGGCCCATAAATGGACCTGACTGGGCCATGATGCGAATCCTTAAGTGGGTCGCATGCCGATTTAGGTGCGGCGCCGCTTGCCGCTTTATGGGGTCGTCTATCCGACCGTGTGGCTTTTTCATTTTTTGAATGCGAGGGCTCTAGGGCCTCTTCGTCGAATTCAGGCAGTAGCTTTCTTTTCGGATAGCTTTTAGTGCGGCGACTGTCGCCGTACTTATCTGTGGTATTGATTACTTTGCTCCATCTAATCCGGAGTGCGTCTTCCGCTGTTTTTAGCTTCCGCTTCTGCTTCTTTAGGCTGCGTGCGGTTGCAACGAGCCTCTCGTGGAGATTCTTCTGCTCCATAGGTTTATTCGGCGTAAGGTCGTCCGGAATGCCGTTTCCGCCGGAGGAGGGATGTTCGGTTTCTCTATCCGTGTTGCCCTGTTTGGACGATTGCTCTAAGGCCTGCTCGTCGTCTACCAGCTCGTCCTGCTCTATGGCTGGGTTTTTGTTGAGGCGGGGCTTGGGTCGGCGTTTACGCCGACGCTTTGATTGCTTTTCGGGGGGTCGATCTCCCGTCCCATCCCCTTTTTCCTCGTTGTCGCTTCCTTTAGGGGTATCCACCATGTACACATCGTGAGATGAGGTGGCTGTCCAATGCCCTATGGGCGTTGGTTCGTCGGTATCTCCTGCATCGTCATCCATGCTGTTGATGTCTCCGGAGTCGAAGTTGAGCACGTCGTTTAAATTGTCGACAGTGGCTACCAAGTGGGTGGTGGGTGGGCTTTGAATTTCTTCATCATCTGTATCCCATCCTCGCTGACCGTAGTTCGGCCACGGCTCTCCTGATAAGGAGAGAGTCTTGAGAGAGTTCAGGATATCGCCACAAGGCGAGTGCTGAAAGATGTCTGCGGCGGTGAACTCCATTATCGGCGCCCAATCAGATTCGATTGGCAGGGGCGCGGGGGGTTCGGAGTCCGGGGAGGAGTCCGGATCCTCGGAGTCATGGGTCGTGCAGAGTGCGGGGCTAGCGTTCGGCTCGATCGCTTTCGGGATCGCAGCCCCCGAGGTGACGTCCAACAACTCATCCTCGATTGGCGCAATAGGCTCCGAGTTAGGGGTTGGAACCGATGCGTGTGCGGCCTCCAGGACACTGTCCGGAGGCAGAGCTAGATCATGCCCCTCGAGATAGTGCGGCGCGCTTGGCCGTGGCTCGAACCCGTCGAAGATCAAGTCTCCGCGGATGTCAGCCGTGTAGTTTAAGCTTCCAAACCTGACTTGATGGCCAGGGGCGTAGCTTTCGATCTGCTCCAGGTGGCCGAGCGAATCGGCCCGCAGAGCGAAGCCACCGAAGACGAAGATCTATCCGGGAAGAAAAGTCACACCTTGGACCGTATCGTTGTTGATGATCAAAGGAGCCATCGGGCCTAAAGGCGACGACATAGAGGAACTCTCAATGAAAGCACCAATGTCGGTGTCAAAACCGGCAGATCTCGGGTAGGGGGTCCCGAACTGTGCGTCAAGGACGGATGGTAACAGGAGACAAGGGACACGATGTTTTTTACCCAGGTTCGGGCCCTCTGGATGGAGGTAATACCCTACTCCTGCTTGATTAATATTGATGATATGGGTAGTACAAGAGTAGATCTACCACGAGATCAAGGAGGCTAAACCCTAGAAGCTAGCCTATGGTATGATTGTTGTATATGGAGTTGATTGCCTACGGACTACAACCCTCCGGTTTATATAGACACCGGATAGGGTTAGGGTTACACAGAGTCGGTTACAATGGTAGGAGATCTTGAATATCCGCATCGCCAAGCTTGCCTTCCACGCCAAGGAAAGTCCCATCCGGACACGGGACGAAGTCTTCAATTTTGTATCTTCATAGTCCAGGAGTCCGGCTGAAGGTATAGTCCGGCTACCCGAACGCCCCCTAATCCAGGACTCCCTCAGTGTTGTCATCTGAGATTTATTGCTCGTTAGTTGATTATGCCATTGATATGAGTAAACATGAGACCTAAATGTTATTGTGAATATGATTAGTTCACAATCTTTGCTGAAAACTTGAATGTTGGCTTTACATATTTACAACAACAAGAGCAAACAGAGTTTGTAGAAGTTTTTCTTTATCACTTTCAGTTTATCAACTGAATTGCTTGAGGACAAGCAAAGTTTTAAGCTTGGGGGAGTTGATACGTCTCCTTCGTATCTACTTTTCCAAACACTTTTGCCCTTCTTTTGGACTCTAGCTTTGCATGATTCGGATGGAACTAACCTGGACTAATGTTGTTTTCAGTAGAATTGCCATGGTGTTATTTTTGTGCAGAAATAAAAGTTCTCGGAATGACCTGAAAATCAATGGAGAATTATTTTGGAGTATATAATAAATACTGGAAGGAAGATCCACGTCAGGGGGGCCTCCACCTGTCCACGAGGGTGGGGGCGCGCCCTACCCCCTGGGCACGCCCCCTGCCTCGTGGGCCCCCTGACGCTCCACCGACCTCAACCTTGACTCCATATATTCACTTTCGGGGAGAAAAACCCATAGAGAAGGATTCATCACGTTTTACGATACGGAGCCGCCGCCAAGCCCTAAACTCTCTCGGGAGGGCTGATCTGGAGTCCGTTCGGGGCTCCGGAGAGGGGAATCAGTCGCCATCGTCATCATCAACCTTCCTCCATCACCAATTTCATGATGCTCACCGCCGTGTGTGAGTAATTCCATCGTAGGCTTGCTGGACGGTGATGGGTTGGATGAGATTTATCATGTAATCGAGTTAGTTTTGTTAGGGTTTGATCCCTAGTATCCACTATGTTCTGAGATTGATGTTTCTATGACTTTGCTATGCTTAACGCTTGTCACTAGGGCCCGAGTGCCATGATTTCAGATCTGAACCTATTATGTTTTCACCGATATATGAGAGTTCTTGATCCTATCTTGCAAGTCTATAGTCACCTATTATGTGTTATGATCCGTTAACCCCGAAGTGACAAAAATCTGGATATTACCGGTGATGACCGTAGTTTGAGGAGTTCATGTATTCACTATATATTAATGCTTTGTTCCGGTACTCTATTAAAAGGAGGCCTTAATATCCCTTAGTTTCCAATAGGACCCCGCTGCCACGGGAGGGTAGGACCAAAAGATGTCATGCAAGTTCTTCTCCATAAGCATGTATGAATATATTCAGAATACATGCCTACATTACATTGATGAACTGGAGCTAGTTCTGTGTCACCCTAGGTTATGAATGTTACATGATGAACCGCATCCAGCATAATTCTCCATCACCGTTCCATTGCCTACGAGCTTTCCATATATTGTTCTTCGCTTATTTACTTTTCCGTTACTATTGTTATCATCACTACAAAACACCAAAAATATTACTTTTGCTACTGTTACTTCTGCTATTGTTACCGCTACTATCATATTACTTTGCTACTAAATACCTTGTTGCAGATATTAAGTTTTCAGGTGTGGTTGAATTTACAACTTAGCTGTTAATACTTGAGAATATTCTTTGGCTCCCCTTGTGTCGAATCAATAAATTTGGGTTGAATACTCTACCCTCGAAAACTGTTACGATCCCCTATACTTGTGGGTTATCAATAAGTTGTATCCGGCTAGCTATGTTATATTACATGTTTATTGTAAGAAACATCTTCCAGGGAGAATAGTTCCGTTAAGGGTTCGTTTCCCTGGCCGGATATGCGTTAGTATGCATGTCCGAACTATGATTGAAAAATCACAGTATACGTAACATCTGGGGGTTCATGGTGTGACGGAGGTAAAACGTCTTTAGTTCGCCGACTGAATATTCCCTTAAGAACGCTAGCTTTCGGCTTCACCTAGTCTGAGGTACAAATCCAGATGACCCGGCTGTAACAATCACAGAGGTGCTCCCTTTATGCCCTAGCCGAACAAACGGGAATGTAGGGCATAAGCACAAGATCCAGGCAACCCAGCTTGGCAAAAACTTAAGTCATAACGATGCATATAATGGCGAAGAAAAGGTACATATGCGGAAGAGGACACATATGTGTTGAGCTTGATGCTCGGATAATAATAATAAGCTTCTGTAAAAGAAGCCCCCAGGTATTATGAGTGTATACATGTAAGGATGTGTACATCATATGTGTGCGGTTTGGCCGCACAAGAGCTAAAGAGCTAGAGAGAAAAATAAAGAGGGTAAAAAACGAAAACAAAGGGAGAAGAATACGAACAAAGAGTACGACTCTAGGCATAGAATCTTCGGAGTCTGGCGGCATTCCACGGGTTCGGCTCTAGGCGATTGTCAGATGCATCACGCAGGCGGTACGCTCCTCCAGTGAGAACCTCATCTATGATGAAGGGACCCTCCCACTTGGGCTTGATTTTGTCCTTTTCTTTTCTGGCAAGCGTAGAACGAGTTCACCAACATTATAAGTCTTGACCCGCACTTCTATGCTTTGGTATCTGCGAGCCTGTTGTTGATAGAATGCAGAACGGGCTTTTGCAACGTCACGCTCCTCCTCCAGGGCATCCAGACTGTCCTACCGATCGAGCTTGGCCTCTCTCTCTTCGTACATGCGCACCCGAGGTGAGTCATGAATGATGTCGCAGGGCAAAACTGCCTCTGCGCCGTACACCATGAAGAATGGTGTATCCGGTAGTGCGATTGGGCGTGGTCCGCAGCCCCTAGAGTACGGAGTCGAGCTCCTCAACCCAGTGCTTGCCTGATTCTTTCAACGACCGCACTAGTCTAGGCTTAATGCCGCTCATAATAAGACCATTAGCTCGTTCAACTTGACCGTTTGTTTGTGGATGTTAAACCAAGGCGTAATCGAGTTTAATGCCCAATTTAGCACACCAGGATTTCACTTCATCAGCTGTGAAATTGGAGCCATTATCGGTGATGATGCTGTGTGGGACACCATAATGGTGCATGATGTCGTGGTTATAAGACTGATAGTAGAATAGGGGGGTAGGAATGTAGAGGCAAGATCCTAGCTATGGAGGAGTTGTGCACATGAGTTTTACGAGTTCAGGCCCTTCTCGGAGGAAGTAACAGCCCTGCATCTCGGAGCCCGGAGGCAGTCGACTGGATATATGCGTGTGAATTACAGAAAGTGCGAACCCCTGTCCCAAAGGAGGAGGGTGGCTTATATAGAGTGCGCCAGGACCCCATGTCAGGACCCCGACTCGATGTCACATCGATCTAGCCGGTAACACCTCATATCACTTTGCGGCCTCACGCACGGTATCCTCACGGGTGTCGCCTTACCTTTGCCCGGGACCGTTTGCGCCTTTTGGCTCACGTATATGATAGTGTCGCTAGCATCCATATGATAAAGAGCCCAGGCTGACATGACTAGTCGTAAACCCAAAGTGGCACAGACTTACAGGGACAGGCATTCATGACCCAGCTTCGAACGTGTCGGTCATCAGCAAGTGGGTCCGGGCTGTAGCACTGGGCTAGCAGGACTCCGGTAAACCGGGCTATAGCGGGCTAACAGGACTCCGGTACTCAAAGCGTGACATTTCCCCGAAGGGACAGACACAGGAACGAAGAAGGACACATGCCGGCCAGCCTAAGTGTTCCAGAGCAGTAGCAAGCTACCATGGCTCAGCGGTAACACTAGGAGACATTTCCCGGTAAGAGAGGCTACTAAAGATAAACAACTAGATAGTCAGATCCCACACATACCAAGCATTTCAATCATACACACAATATGCTCGATATGTGCAAATACAACGAAGCATCACAACATGACTCTACGACACAAGTACTTTATTTAAGGCTCAGAGAGCCATACATGACATACACAAAGGTACGGGTCTCACGACCCAACATACAAGTCATACAGTCATACAAACCAGCAGCGGAAGTAACTTGTCTGAGTACAGACAACTAGTAAAATAAAGAGGCTTGGGAAGCCTAGCTATACTACAAGGTCCTTCACAAGCTCAGGGTCACCACCTGGGTCTTTCAGCCTACTCGTTGATGTCAACGTCTACATAGAACCCATCAGAAGGGGTTGCAGCGTCTTCTGTAAAAATGTAAATTATAGCAACATGAGTACAAAGGTACTCAGCAAGACTTACATCAGATCCTACATACATGCTTAGTATCAAGAAGGGTTGGTGGAGTTATTGCAGCAAGCCAGCTTTGACTCTTGGCTAGACTATCCTACGAGACTCCAACTTGAAATGGTTTTTCGCACACGAGTCCACTACTCACCACTTCAATACACTACCGAGGATTCGCCTCCGTCTTCCTACGGAAGAGCCATCCTCGGCACTCACACTTATCTTGAGGCTTTTAACAGTTTCCATTTACTTGTCTATGAACTGTATAGGCAACCAAGTAGTCCTTTACCGCGGACGCGGCTATTCGAATAGATCATGTTAACCCTGCAGGGGTGTACTTCTTCATACATGTTTCCACCACTTAGCGTCTGCACACGACATGTGCTCGGCAGACTTCAAGCGAAAGCCGACGTGGGTGTAGACCACGACCTACCTAAACACTTAAGCCTCTAGTCCAGGTTTATCGCCTATTCAGGTTCCATCCGCAGGGAGTCCGGCCGAGGTTTCCCATACGGCCCCGAACGATGTGAACAGGGTTCCCGAGATACCTAACGGGTATTCGGTACACCGTGCCACGTACCTACCGCATCACAGCCCACCCCTACGGTCAGCGCTGTCCACGGCCTCCAGTAGGCTACAAACACCAGAAACTACTTGCAACTCCTGGACAGAGAGCTAGGGTGAATAAGAAGTCGAGCGGGGTCATATTTCAGGGCCCAATGCATGGTAGTAGCTGTATCTTAAATCACGCATACAGATCTCAGTGCTTAGGGTCGGCTTCAATGAAACAACCCACCATGTACTCCTACATGGCCTCTCATCGATACCTTTACCAAATCGTGTTCACCACACCACTCTCATTACCGAGATAAACATTTCACTCTAGCCCATCACCCAGATGAACCAGACCTGACACGACTCTAAGCATAGCAGGCATAGCAAGGTAGGAACAACACATACATATGGCTCAAACAACTCCTACACATGCTAGTGGGTTTCATCTAGTTACTGTGGCAATGACAGGTCATGCAGAGGAAATGGGTTCAACTACCGTAGCACACAGCAGTTTGAAACGCGTTGTCTTAATGCAGTAAAAGAGAGCAGGAGCGAGAACATGGGATTGTATCGATATGATCAAATGGTTGGTTGCTTGCCTGATGGTTCGATGCACTGATACGGTTCTTCGCTAGGGTAATCAGGGTACTCTTCGGGGACAGAACCTGCCGCAGAGAGCACCGATTCACAAACATTACCAAACAGTATGCAACAATATGATGCATGCATGAGACATGGCAAAATGAGTGTATTGGGCTAATGCAACTAAAACCAGAAGGGTTTGAACAAATTTGAATCAAGGATTCAAATTTCAAATTCAAATATGGCCTTTTAAAGTGCTTTTCCTTGTTCTGCTTAAAACATCAATTTAACTTGTTTGATCATGCATGAAAATAGTACAGATGGATAGATTGGATTTTTCTGATCATTTTTCATATATAATTTGTCCAATTTGGAGTTACAGAATAAAAGTTATGAATTTTTGAAGTTTAAATAATATTCTGGAATTTCCTGATTTAAATTAAATCCAGAAAATCAATTACTGCGTCAGCCTGACGTCAGTGTGACGTCAGCAGGTCAACGGAACTGGTCCAGGTCAAACCTGACAGTGGGTCCCGCATGTCAGGGTGATTATTTTAATTAAAACTTAATTAAAACTAATCCTGTTTAATTAACAGGGCTGGGCCCCACCTGTCATTGACTCAGGGGAGTCAACCAGGGCCCACCCGTGGTCAAAGTCAAAGTCGGCTGCCGGCGTTTAGCCGCCGGCGAGCCCGACGCGGCGGCGGGAGTGGTTTTGGCTATTCCGGCCACCAAATGGGCCGCGGAGACCACCGGAGTGGAGCTGAGGACAAACCGCAGCTCTTGGCGGAGTCCGTTGGGGTCGGGGTGGCCGGAGTTGGCGCCGGCGACGACCTTGGCGGCCACCGGGGTTCGGCCGAAGACGAACTTGACGCTAGAGGGTTCGGTGAGGCTCGTGGAGTAGCTAGCTAGGTGCTGCGGGACTTGGTGAGTAAGATGGACACCATCTTGTGGCCGGAGGATGACCGGGAGCACGTCGGCGACGAGCTCCACGGCGGTGGGTGCGGTTGAGCTCCGGGAGGTTGCTACACGGCTCGGGAGCAAGAACGGAAAGGAGGGGAAGATGGCTAAGCTCACAGTGAGTGCGACGGAGTCCTTGGTGCGGCCGGAGATGGACCGGAGCGACGACGGCGTTGAAGGGGATCTCCGGCGACGATGAGCTCGGGCGAGGTCGGTGCGGTGGTCTCGGGCGTTGCGAGCGCTCGGGGCTCGGCTGCTCGATGAAGTGGACAGCGGCGGAGCTCCTAGACACGGTGAGACGGCGTGGGGTGGTCGGAGGGCGTGGCTACGGCGAGGGGGTGGCGGCGATGGCGTCGGCCATGGCTGGGGCGTGCGAGGGGGAGGAGCTGGAGAGGAGAGGGGGTGTCTGGGGGGTTCGGGGGAGAGAGGGAGGCCGATCCACGACGTCACCTGGCGAGGGGAGCGGCGATGGCGTCGAGCAGGTGCGTGGCGCACGCCGCGGTCGCCGTCGGGCACCTGCCTGCCTGCCTGGCCGGCAAGCAGCTCGCTGGAGCGGTGCTGGGCTGGGCCGGCAGGTGGGCCGGGGCAGGCGCCAGGTAAGCTTTCCCCCTTTTTTTTCTGTTTCTGTTTTTATTTAATATATCTGCAACTTTGTTGAATTTAATAAAATACCTAGGCAACTTCAAAAATCACCAAATCACTCCTGGTCCATAGTTGGATTATTTCCAACATGAAACATTTTAGTTTGGAGGTATTTGAGCATTTAAATATTTTATATAATTTTAAATGCCCAAATTCAAATATTTATGAATTAATTCAAAAACCCTAAGATGGCCTAGGAAAATGTGCACCACTTTTGGCAGAGGTTCTGAACCAAGACAAAAATGATGGGCATTTTAGAAGGGCATTTCAGGTTCATTGAAAATTATTTTAGTAAACCCTAGTTGGTTTCAGAGGGGACTGGGGGTTCTGTCATCCCCATTTCAAGTTTCTGATGAAAGAGTAAACATGATGCAACACTCTAATGCATGACTAGCTAGGGTGTGACACCCCAGCTCTCCTCCGTTACACAGAGTTCAATGTTCATAAAGGAGGAGCGTTACTGGTAACGTCCGAAGTAAAGTGCTATAAATGTTCATAAAGCTATGGTTTAAACCCTGACTGTTGCGGAGTGATGGGCTTCTCATCTTCTGGTGGTCGAGTGTCTTCAAGGTGGTCGAGTGAGCACATCTTCATGGTCGAGTGGATGATGGTTTCTCTTCGACTACTTCTGATTCTTTGCAGAGATGTCCTTGGGGAGGGTATGTTGGACAGATACATGACCCTACCCTAGGTACATAGCTTCATCATTAGCCCCCGAATGGATCAGGGTTTGAGTGAGGAAGGAGTTGGGAACACTTCCGACTCATTCTTTGCACTATGAGTATATCTTGCTCTGGAACAATGAATTGAGGAGACGACGTCGACTCCTTTTTCAGTCGCCTTGGTCCATTCTTGGTTTTTGTCGAGTGAATTTTCACGGTAGAATTCCGAATGATAATGTAGATGGTGTTTGTCTTTAGTCTGGCAAGTTGCTCTGCTCCCCACGGATTTTGCGGGATTCGAATTTTGGGAAGCGCGCCAGACGGGCGAGACTGTGGTAATCAGGACGGATTAGGCAAGTCTCCTCGATCTCCGCGCCACCTTTTTCGCCACGTACTGCGCATGCGGCTGTTGCGGGATTTGTTTTGATCGTCTTGGTCCACTAGTCAGTCACTCGGGGAACGACCTTATAAAAGGCGTCGGACCAGTCCTCTGCCCCATGCGCTCCCATTCTCTTTTCTTCTTCCTCCGACCTCTCCTCCAAGCTCGCTTCTACTCTCGTCGCCGGACCCTCGATCGAACTTGATTTGTCGCCATGGGGAAAGAGAAGACGGTGGCGCTGGAGCGTGCAAAGAAGGCGACCACGAAGGCGAAGGGCAAGCGGACCAGCCGGGGCGGATCCTCGTCGAGATCCGGCCTGCCGCCGGGCTGGATCCAGGGCGACTGGATCCGCTCGATGATCAGCCAGGATGACCTCGATGACCTGGTGGAGGGGGGACTGATCCCCCACAAGTCGGCACGGCTCCCGGGGAACGAGACCGAGCCGCAGCCAAGGGAGGGTGAGTGCGTTCTCCTCACCACCCACGTAGATCGTGGATTCTCACTACCTCCCCATCCTTTCTTCTGGGGCTTTTTAAACTTCTTTGGGGCTCAGCTCCACCATTTCACTCCAAACACCATAGTCTATCTGGCTGCTTTCGTGTCGATGTGTGAAAATTTCTTGGGCTATCGGCCGCACTGGGGTCTTTTCAAACACATCTTCACCTGCCGCTCCCAGTTGGTCAAAAAGGCCAATCCGAGTGATGAGAGGACGCAAGTGATCGAGATGTGCTGGGGCCTGGGGATCCAGATGAGGAGCAAGAGCACCTTCCCACCAATGATACTTCCCGACTCGGTCCGGGGCTGGCAGTCGACTTTGTTTTACTGCAAGGACCAGCCGACCCCGGGTCAGTCGACTGGACTTCCTCCCTTTTATTTGGCTCGAGTGGAGAAGCCCGCCCCCCTGAAGGTGGTTCCAGAAGAGAAGGCGCAGGTCAAGGTGCTGGTCGAGCGGGTCGTCCAACTCGTCTGCGACGGGGTGACCGGGATGGACCTGCTGGAGGTCTTTCTCGGTCGACGCATCCAACTGCTTCAGGCACGTGATCATCCGATGTGGATGTACTCTGGGCTCGAGGATTGCACTCGGATCCACCCGGAGGATGTCAGCGAGGACACCTTGGAGAAGTGGCTGATGGGGATCACCAGCAACAAAGACAACCCTCGGGGGTCTAGGAGGGTGATTCCACTCGACCACTCGCGTCAGCCGGAGCAGGTATGATTTTGTTTTATCAAGTATCTTTACAATTCACTGTGTGACATCTTGTTGATAGTCGACTGAATTTCCTTTGATCGTTGTCTTTTCAGGCCCTCATCGACATGTACTCAATGCCCAACGGAGTGCAGGAGCAAGACGTCGAGGAAGGAGCGAGCGGGGGTGAGAGCGGCGAAGGGTACTCGGACACCGAGGAGGACGAGGAGAGCGATGAATCGACTGATGACTAAGATGTCGACTCACCTCCTCGCAGGGAGAGGAGATCCAAACACGCTCACGACCCAGCAAGTGCTCCGGGCCTGGTGGCCACGCCGATTGGGCAGTCTTCGAAGCGTCCCAGGACGTCTTCCCCAACGTCGATTGAGAAGGCTCTGAAGCAGCCCAAAGTTGTGCCGCCTCCAGCACCGAAAGCACCGAAAGCCACCTCCTCCAAGCTGCCAAAGGCTTTGCCCAGGATCAAAGTGACCGTCCCTACTATCTCTGGGTAATCATCTGACTTGTTCTTCTCGTCGACTCGAGTAACAGGACGTAACCGACTGAATGTGGGTCTTTGTAGTGCTGCTACGTCAGGAACCTCTTCTCTCCAGTACCGAGACGAGGAGATGGAAGACGCGGTTACCTCTAACCCAGGTAGAAACTCTTATGATCTTGTTCTTGATTCCTTGGTCGATTGCGTTCTAGTGGTTCACTTGGGGTCGAATGATCTGTCTTGCAGCTCCACCCAACGTCATCGATCTTCCAAATGACAACGAAGATGTGGCTCTTAAGCCCAGGAAGAGCAAGAAGGTAGCAGCTGGCAAGATGTCTCGGCAAGGGACAACAACGACACCACCCGTCCATCAATCTGAAGACGCGGGCAGGGCCTCTGTAACCTTCGCTGCACCCTTGTCGAGTGAGCACCCTGCACCGTCGATTGCACCTTTGATTCCTTCAGTCATCCAACTCCACGCCACGGAGCTCCAAGCTGCCACACCTGGGTCGTCTGCTCTCTTTTTCACCAGCTACCCCGTCCCGGACAACTAGTCGGAAGCAGTTGCGGAAGCCATCCGACAGGCTGACGCGATGATGGAGTGGGTGAAGACGGTGCATGAGAATAGCCAGGCTGCCTACAATGCCAGCGCTGCTCTTCAGGCCAATGTCCAGGTGAGTAGACTTTCCAACTGCTCTTGTTCTATGAGGATATGCTACCCGAAATGTTTTCTTCTACACAATCTCCTGTTGTTTGTGTCGAATTAGAGCACCCACTGGGTGTTTTGTTGTCTTTGGTAGTTGTGTTCTTCCACTCGGTCTGGGCGAGTGGGATCTGAACCGGTGGGGGCATGCTAAGTGCACCCACTGGGTGTAGTCCCCGAGACCGCGGTCGACTGCTGGCAGTCGATTGGGGTCTGAGTTCTACCTTCCTTTCTTTTTCTTTTCTTACACTCGACTCGGGCGGACCGGTCGAGTAGGATCTGAACCGGTGGGGGCACGCCAAGTGCACCCACTGGGTGTAGTCCCCGAGACCGCAGTCGACTGTGTGCAGTCGGCTGGGGTCTAAGCGAACTTCTTTAGGTTTTATTCACTCAGAAGTAAACAGCCTTGATCTTATCGACTGACCCGTCTTTTGCCTTCTGCAAAAGTCTTGTACTCTTATTTCCAAGTTTCCTGAACTTGAGGAGAAGCAGAGGCAACTCAACCCCGACTTGGAATTGGCCTAGCAGAATCTGAAGAAAGCTCAAGACGAAGCTTCTGGTATGGAAGGTAACTGGCTGTCGACTGACTTTCAATATATTTCTTTGATCTCTTGTTTGATTTGATTGCTTCTTTTGCAGAGAAAATGAAGTTGGCTCTGGAGAAGAAGGACTCGAACCTCGCCGCCGCGCAAAAAGCAGCCCAAGATAAAATTGCTCTCACAGACCAGAAGCTTGCTTCAGTCGGAACGCTGGAAGGGGAGGTGAACAAACTGAAATCTTGTCTCAATGAAGCTAACCGTGAAGTGACTAGTCTGAAGAAGGACAAGGTTGCCCTGAACGAAAAGCTGGAGTCTGCGATCCGCAAGAGGAATGCCACGAAAGCTTATCTGAGGACTCTTGCCAAGAAACTCTATCTCACGCTGGAAGGTATTTCTTTTAAACCGACTAGGTTGATGCTTGCGATCGGATCTTGCTCGGTCGACTCACTAATTTTTGGCTGCAGAATTCTGCCAAGCCTTCGACGAGGAAACTGGAAGGTCGAGACGGGTCTGGACCCTATCGCTTCTCCAGTTTGCGACGAAACTGCAATGAACGTGCTCCGACTGGAGTCCCGTACCGCCAGCGCCATAAGCTACCTCGTGCGCCTGAAGGAGGCAGTCTCCCGAATCGACTCATCGCTTTGGCCGAGGGCGACGCTTCAAAATGACCTGGAATCCCTGATGGCTCGACTGAACGAGATCCCTGACCAAGTGCAAGAATGGAAGAAGTCCTCCGCCCGGTGTGGTGCTGATGTGGCGTTGTCCTTGGTGCGAGTCCATTGCGAGGAGGCTCGTGAAGACAAGCTGGCTGCGATCAAAGTCGCTAACACCAAAAAGCATGACTTCCAGTCCTTCATGGAGACTTTCATTACTGCCGCTACTCGGATCGCTGATGGGATCGACCTGGACTCATTCGTGGAGCCTGCCAGCCCTCCTCCTGCCGAGTGAACAAACTTATGAGACTTGAATCTGCTTTAAATTTGCCTCGGAATGCCGAGTGATTGCTGTAACCATTAAACTCCTTCGGGCTTGATGCCTGATACTTTTCATTTGCTGCTTGGAACTTTAGGATTTATCCAAATTTGGTTTATCTCCGAATGTGCTTGTGTTTTGCCTTCGAATGGACTTTGTTCACTGCTCGGAATAGTCTTTGCGCTGGAGATGCAGCTCTGAAGAGGTGGCTCCAGTCGACATGCGCTTCGTCGTCCTTGCGGATAGGGATGGAGCGCACATTGTACTTGTGCTGTAGCTCCGAAGGAGAAGGTTGCAGTCGACCTGCACCTCGTCGTCCTTGCGGATATGGATAGAGCGCACGTTGTACTTGTGTCGTAGCTCCGAAGGAGAAGGTTGCAGTCGACCTGCACCTCGTCGTCCTTGCGGATAGGGATGGAGCGCACGTTGTACTTGTGCCGTAGCTCCGAAGGAGAAGGTTGCAATCGACCTGCACCTCATCGTCCTTGCGGATATGGATGGAGCGTACGTTGTACTTGTGCTGTAGCTCCGAAGGAGAAGGTTGCAGTCGACATGCACCTTGTCGTCCTTGCGGATAGGGATGGAGCGCACGTTGTACTTGTGTCGTAGCTCCGAAGGAGAAGGTTGCAGTCGACCTGCACCTCGTCGTCCTTGCGGATAGGGATGGAGCGTATGTTGTACTTGTGCCATAGCTCTGAAGGAGAAGGTTGTAGTCGACCTGCACCTCGTCGTCCTTGCGGATAGGGATGGAGCGTATGTTGTACTTGTGTCGTAGCTCCAAAGGAGAAGGTTGCAGTCGACCTGCACCTCGTCGTCCTTGCGGATAGGGGTATGTTTCGAACTTAGGCGAGTACTGGACTGCAGCTAAGCCCCCGAGTGGGAGGATTGCTCTCCACTCGGTAGGATTTTTTCAAACTTAGGCGAGTATTGGACTGCAGCTAAGCCTCCGAGTGGGAGGACTTAGGCGAGTACTGGACTGCAGCTAAGCCCCCGAGTGGGAGGATTGCTCTCCACTCGGTAGGATTTTTTCAAACTTAGGCGAGTACTGGACTGCAGCTAAGCCTCCGAGTGAGAGAACTTAGGCGAGTACTGGATTGAAGCTAAGCCCCCGAGTGGAAGGATTGCTCTCCACTCGATAGGATTTTTCAAACTTAGGCGAGTACCGGACTGCAGCTAAGCCTCCGAGTGAGAGAACTTAGGCGAGTACTGGACTGCAGCTAAGCCACCGAGTGGAAGGATTGCTCTCCACTCGATAGGATTTTTCAAACTTAGGCGAGTACTGGACTGCAGCTAAGCCTCCGGATGAGAGAACTTAGGCAAGTGCTGGACTGCAGCTAAGCCCCCGAGTGGGAGGATTGCTCTCCACTCGGTAAGATTTTTAAAACTTAGGCGAGTACTGGACTGCAGGTAAGCCTCCGAGTGAGAGAACTTAGGCGAGTGCTGGACTGCAGCTAAGCCCCCGAGTTGGAGGATTGCTCTCCACTCGGTAGGATTTTTCAAACTTAGGCGAGTATTGGACTGCAGCTAAGCCTCCGAGTGAGAGAACTTAGGCGAGTGCTCGACTGCAGCTAAGCCCCCGAGTGGGAGGATTGCTCTCCACTCGGTAGGATTTTTCAAACTTAGGCGAGTACCAGACTGCAGCTAAGTCTCCGAGTGAGAGAACTTAGGCGAGTAATGGACTGCAGCTAAGCCCCTGAGTGGGAGGATTGCTCTCCACTCGGTAGGATTTTTCAAACTTAGGCGAGTACTGGACTGCAGCTAAGCCTTCGAGTGAGAGAACTTAGGCGAGTGCTAGACTACAGCTAAGCCCCCGAGTGGGAGGATTGCTCTTCACTCGGTAGGATTTTTGAAACTTAGGCGAGTACTGGACTGCAGCTAAGCCTCCGAGTAAGAGAACTTAGGCGAGTGCTGGACTGCAGCTAAGCCCCCGAGTGGGAGGATTTCTCTCCACTCGGTAGGATTTTTCAAACTTAGGCGAGTACCAGACTGCAGCTAAGTCTCCGAGTGAGAGAACTTAGGCGAGTACTGGACTGCAGCTAAGCTCCCGAGTGGGAGGATTGCTCTCCACTCGGTAGGATTTTCTTTCGAACTTAGGCGAGTACCAGACTGCAGCTAAATCTCCGAGGGAGAGAACTTAGGCGAGTACTGGACTGCAGCTAAGCCCCCGAGTGGGAGGATTGCTCTCCACTCGGTAGGATTTTCTTTCGCACTTAGGCGAAACGGATTCGCAACTAAGCCCACCCACTGGGGGATTTCAGAAGTAAATAAGAACAACAACAATCGTATGAGAGGACCGTAAGCTCTTGTCTTTGATAAACAAATTACAAAGGTGTTTGTTATTACACTTTATTCGAACGAGTGCTTAAGTATAAAAGGGGCAGAGCAGCTCCGCGTTCCAAGCCTGTGGCTCGTCTTTCTGATGCTCAATACTGTAAAGATGGTATGCTCCGCTGTGGAGAACTTTGGTGATGATGAAGGGGCCTTCCCAAGTCAGGGCGAGCTTGTGCGGTTTCTGTTGATCCACTCAAAGAACCGAGTCTCCTTCTTGAAAGGCTCGACCCCTCACATTTCTGGCGTGGAATCGACGCAAGTCTTGTTGATAAATGGTCGACCGGATAAAGTCCATCTCTCTTTTCTCCTCTAAGAGATCGACAGAATATTGCCGGGCCTGCTCTGCTTCCTCTTCGGAGAAGAGCTCGACTCGGGTGCATTGTGGAGCAGGTCACTTGGCAGAACAGCTTAGGCTCCATAGACTAAGAAGAAAGGAGTTCGTCCGGTCGACCGATTAGGAGTTGTCCTTAAACCCCACAGAACTGACGGAAGTTCATCAACCCAAGCGCCTGCTGCATGTTTGAGATCACGCATCAGTCGGGGTTTCAGTCCTTTGAGAATTAGGCCATTGGCTCTTTCTGCTTGTCTGTTCGACTGCGGGTGAGCTGCTGAAGCATAGTCTGCTCGTGTGCCTTGAGAAGCGCAGAAACCTCTAAACTCATCAGAATCGAAGTTTGACCCGTTGTCCATGATGATGTTGTGTGGAACTCCATATCTGAATGTCAATTCTCTGATAAAACTGACAGCGGTGCTGGCCTCAATGTTCTTGATAGGTTTAGCTTCGTTCCATTTGGTAAACTTGTCGACTGCAACGAGCACATGAGTGAAGCCTCTCCTGCCAGTTCTCAGTGGTCCAACCATATCCAGTCCCCAAACAGCAAAGGGCCAGATGAGGGGGATGGTCTTCAGGGCTGACGCTGGCTTGTGAGACATGTCGGAGTAAAACTGGCAGCCTTCACATCTGTCGACTATATCTTTTCACCATTTCATTTGCTCATGGCCAATAGAATCCAGCTCGGTATGCTTTAGCCATGATGGCCCGAGAGGACGCATGGTGACCACAGGTCCCCGAGTGGATGTCATTGAGGATCATTCGACCTTCTTCTGGTGTTATGCATTTCTGACCGACTCCAGTCACGCTTTCCCTGAACAGTTGTCCTCTTATCACAGTAAATGCCTTGGATCGATGGACGATCTCTCGAGCCTCTTCCTCATCCTCTGGGAGTTCTTTCCTGAGGATGTACGCAATGTAGGGCACTGTCTAGTCGGGAGTAATGGCCATAATTTCCATGATCAGGTCGACCACGGCTGGGACCTCGACTTCAGTCGGGTCTATGGTGCTCTTAGGCTGCGGGGGCTCTTCAGTAAAAGGATCTTCCTGAACTGTCGGCGTGTGAATATGCTCCAAAAACACATTGCTGGGAATGGCTTCTCTCTTGGAACCTATCTTTGCCAAGTCATCGGTTGCTTGATTTTTCAGTCCGGGTATGTGATGGAGCTCTAACCCCTCAAACTTCTTTTCCAGCTTCCTCACCGCGTTGCAGTAACCAGTCATGGCTGGGCTTCTGACGTCCCACTCCTTCATCACTTGATTGACAACAAATCTGAGTTGCTGTAGACCATGAAGCAACGGACGCCGAGTGAGATGGCCATACACAACCCATACATGAGTGCTTCATATTCTGCTTCATTGTTGGAGGAATCAAAGTGAATCTGGAGGACATATCTGAGCATGTCTCCTCGGGGGGATACCAGTACTACCCCAGCACCAGAACCATTCAGCATTTTGGATCCGTCAAAGAACATGGTCCAGTGCTTCGAGTGAACTTGAGTCGGCAGTTGCTGTTCGATCCACTCGGCGAGGAAATCTGCTATTGCTTGGGACTTGATAGCTTTCTTTGCCTCAAACTTGATATCCAAGGGAAGGAGTTCAATCGCCCATTTTGCCACTCGACCAGTTGCATCTCTGTTGTGCAGAATCTCTGACAATGGAGCGTCGCTGACGACTGTAACAGAGTGATCAGAGAAATAGTGTGCAACCTTCTTCGTCGTCATGTAAATCCCATAGACAAGCTTCTGATAGTGCGGATATCTCTGCTTTGACAGAGTCAAAACTTCAGAAATATAATAAACTTGGCGCTGAACTTTATAAGCTTTTCCTTCTTCTTCCCGTTTGACCGTAAGTACTGTACTGACGACTTGTCCAGTGGCTGCTATATAAAGCAGTAGAGGCTCTTCGCTGATTGGAGCAGCAAACACCGGCTGGGTGGAAAGCAAGGCTTTTAGCTCTGCAAATGTTGCGTCAGCTTCTGGGGTCCACTCGAACTTATCTGATTTCTTCATCAGTCGGTAAAGAGGCAGCACCTTTTCACCAAGGCGAGAAATGAATCGATTTAGGGCGGCCAAGCAACCAGTAAGCTTATGGACATCACGCACACGCACAGGGCGTTTCATTCGGAGTATAGCACCCACTTTCTCTGGGTTAGCATCGATTCCTCGTTCGGAAACGAGGAAACCGAGTAATTTTCCGCCTGGAACTCCAAACGTGCACTTTAATGGATTGAGCTTGATATCGTATCTTCTGAGGCTGGCAAAGATTTCAGCAAGGTCAGTCAGTAGGTCGGAAGCTTTACGTGACTTGACCACAATGTCATCCATGTATGCTTCCACATTTCGACTGATCTGAGTGAGCAGGCACTTCTGAATCATCCGCATGAATGTGGCTCCAGCATTCTTCAGAGCGAATGGCATTGTGACATAACAGAAGCACCCAAACGGGGTGATAAAAGTTGTCTTTATCTTGTCGGGTCCGTACAGACGGATCTGGTGGTACCCGGAGTAGGCGTCCAAAAAGGACAAACGCTCGCACCCTGCAGTTGAGTCGACTATCTGGTCGATGCGAGGGAGAGGAAAGTGATCTTCCGGGCAGACCCGATTGATATGCTTGAAATCAATGCACATGCGAAGTGAGTCATCCTTGTTTGGGACCATGACAACATTGGCTAACCACTCGGAGTGGTAAATCTCTCGGATAAACTCAGCTGCCAAAAGCCGAGCCACCTCTTCACCGATTGCCTTTCTCTTCTGTATGGCGGACCGTCGAAGATGTTCTTTGACTGGTTTCACTTTTGGGTCGACTCACAAACGATGCTCAGCCAGTCCCCTGGGAACACCCGGCATGTCAGAAGGCTTCCATGCAAAGATGTCCCAGTTCTCACGGAGGAACTGGATGGGCGCTTCTTCCTATTTGGAGTCGAGTGTGGTTGAAATGTGAGTCGGAGCAGCATTGGGATCTGTCGGGTGAATGTGAATCGACTTCGTTTCATCGGATGACTGGAATACTGAATCAGTGGTTGGCTTCTTGGCTCGCAATAAATCACTCGGATCTGCATTTTTCTGGTATTCTTGCAATTCTACCACGGCCATCTGAGTATCGGCAATCTTTGAGCCCTTCTGGAAGCACTCTCCTGCCTTCTTCCGATTACCAGAGATAGTGATCACCCCTTTGGGACCAGGCATCTTCAATTTGAGGTACACGTAACAAGGTCGAGCCATAAATCGTGCATAAGCTGGCCTGCCCAGAATTGCATGATAAGAACTCTAGAAATCCACAACTTCAAATGTCAACTTTTCTTTGCGGTAATTTTTGGAATCACCGAAAACCACGTTGAGTGCAATCTGACCGAGGGATGCGGCCTTCTTGCCTGGAATGACCCCATGGAAACTCATATTGCTTTCATTGAGTCTGGACATCGGAATGCCCATTCCCTTCAACGTCTCTGCATACAGTATGTTCAGGCCACTGCCACCGTCCATCAGGATCTTTGTCAGTCGAGTGCCTTCGACCACCGAGTCGACCACCAGTGCTTGCCTCCCAGGGGTGGCTATGTGTGATGGATGATCAGATTGGTCGAATGTAATGGCAGTCTGTGACCACTTCAAGTAACTTGGTGTCGCCGGGGCGACCATGTTCACTTCTCTGTTGATGACTTTCAGTCGACTTTTGCTCTCAACGTCAGCAAAAATCATCAGAGTGGAATTCACATGGGGATAACCATCACCGTCCCCTTCCTCATCCTCAGCCTTGTCTGCTTCCTTCTCCTTTTCCTTGGGCTGTTTCTCTCGGAATTGCTGGATTAGGAGCCGACACTGCCGAGTGGTGTGCTTCGGGTAAATGAAATTACCCTCTTCATCTTTTTGGTGTGGATATGGCACGGCAGATCCAACACATCATTTCCATCTTGATCTTTCACTTTCTTGGGGTTCCACGACCCTTTGGGCTTCCCCTTGAACTTTCCTTGAACCACAGCCAAGGCTTCACCCGGAGCAGCTGGCTCGGCCTTGCGCTTCTATTTCCGACCGGAGTTTCCTCCTCCGGCTTCGTGGGCGACTGCTTTGTGCTGGCCACTCCGGAGTCGTTCTTATTCTTCACCATTGGCATACTTGGTGGCAATCTCCATCATCTGAGTCAGAGTCATATTTCCTGTCCTACCAAATTTCAGATTCAACTCCCGATACCTGACACCTTCCTTGAAGGCACAAATTGCCTGATGATCAGACACATCCTCTACCGTGTGGTGTAGGGTGCTCCATCTCTGGATATAATCCCTCAAAGTTTCATTCGGTTTCTGAACACAACACTGTAATTCTGTCAAACCTGTCGGCCTTTTGCAAGTGCCCTCGAATGTTCTGACAAACACTCGGGCGAGATCTTCCCAAGTATAAATACTGCCAGGCGCCAACTGATTCAGCCATGCTCTAGCCGAGCCCTCCAACATCAGAGGAAGGTGTTTCATGGCCACTTCATCATTGCCGCCACCAATCTGGACAGCCACTCGGTAGTCTTCAAGCCAAGTGTCAGGCTTGGACTCTCCAGTGAACTTACTGACTCCAGTCGCCAACCTCAAGTTGGGGGGAATCACCGCAGCTCTGATAGCTCTGCTGAAGCACTCTGGACCTGAGACATGCACCCTGTTGCTGGTTTGCAGATCCCTGTCATGGCCCTCTCGGTGAGCTTTGTTTCTGTCGACCAAGACATGAACGAGAATAGATCTCGCATCAAAGCCTGGCTCCCTGGGGTCAACTGGAATACCTCGCCCAACACTGTGAGGGCGTCTGTCTTCATGTTGCCGAGGCACGTACGACCCACTCCTTGGGGGAGGCATGGTCACTCGACGACGATCATCATGATCGGATCAGTGATCATACTGCTCACGGTTTCTATACTGATCTCGTCGATCTCCACGTCCCTCACGCCTCGGGGGCGATCTTGGGCTATGGGCCGACTGAACTGTGTCTGCAACCACGGATCTGCTATGGATCCTATTCCGCGACTGAGATACGACCGTATTCTGCTCTCCCGCTGCCCGGAGCAAGGCTCGGATCTGCACCAGACCTCGGTCAGCTTCTGACTGGGAAGGTTGGATCCACTCTGCTATCCGGGCAGCAGCTGCTAGATTCTGGATCGGGGTTCGGTATACCTGAGTCGGAGGTGGAAAAAGTTGGCGTCGACTAGATTCGGGAGCACGCTGCCGAGCGCGATCGTCGAGTGCACGCTAGAGGTTCTCCAGTCGAGTGCGCTCAGCCAAGTTGGCTGAGGGAGTCCTGGATTAGGGGGTGTCCGGGTAGCCGGACTATACCTTCAGCCTGACTCCAGGACTATGTAGATACAAGATTGAAGACTTCGTCCCGTGTCCGGATGGGACTTTCCTTGGCGTGGAAGGCAAGCTTGGTGATGCGGATATTCAAGATCTCCTACCATTGTAACCGACTTTGTGTAACCCTAACCCTCTCCCATGTCTATAGAAACCAGAGGGTTTTAGTCCGTAGGGCAACTTCATCATACAACAATCATACCATAGGCTAGCTTTTAGGGTTTAGCCTCCTTGATCTCGTGGTAGATCTACTCTTGTACTACCCATATCATCAATATTAATCAAGCAGGACGTAGGGTTTTACCTCCATCAAGAGGGCCCGAACCTGGGTAAAACGTCATGTTCCTTGCCTCCTGTTACCATCCGGCCTAGACGCACAGTTCGGGACCCCCTACCCGAGATCCGCCGGTTTTGACACCGACATTGGTGCTTTCATTGAGAGTTCCTCTGTGCCGTCGCAATCAGGAAGGATGCCTCTTCCCGTCTTTAAAGACGGCGCCGTTACTAAGGGAGCCTTGGCTGTCGGCCAAACTCTCCCGCTAGGCGGTTTTCTCATGACCGCCTGTTCGGCCGTTGCACCGACGGTGACCTCTCGGGTCATCAAAAGCAATCTTCATGTCAGCTCGGAACTCGTCGAGCAGTTAGATCCAATGGAGCTCTCTTCCGTAAACGAGCTCTTGGATCGCATCGCCGCCTTGGGGGTCACTACGGATTATGACCAGGTTGGGCTTAAACCCGATCTAAGAGAAATTAATTCTCCCCAAGTCACCCATCACGTTGCCGTGGTAGAGGCACAGTGCGGCGACTCTTCATCTATCTTAAGGACTAGCTACGTCCGGATTCCCGATCCCTCCAAGCCGGATACCCGCGGAGGGGAGGATGTAACTCAAGACCTGAACTTAGAATCAGGCAACGGGCTAGATTCACTGGACAACATCCAAGAATCCAAACTTCAGAGTTCGGAAACTCCTTGGCCTCTGAGTCTTAGATTGGGTGAAGTTCCGGACTTAATTCCACCCACCCACCCGAACATAAGCGATCTATCCCAAATCAGGCAAAAGCCCGAAGAAACAGTACATCATTACTGGGCAAGGTTCCTCCTGGTTATGAACAGGATAAAGGACTGCCGCGAGGAAGACGCAATCTCAATCTTCTGCAATAATTGCACGGACAAGGGAATCCTCAACGCCACAGGTCGTCGTGATCTTACACGCTTCGCTGACTTGGCGTCCATAGTACAAAAGTACTGTGCGATGGAAAGCGCCCGGAAAACCGAAACTAAATTTTGGGACAATCCGGCCCTGAATAGAAACCTCGTCCGAAATAAAAGGGTGCATCATCATCAGACACCCGGGTTAAAAACCAAAAAACCAAAACCCTCTACAGGGCATGGAACCGTACTGGAGGGATGGCTTAATGGACCCTGTAAAATTCATAGTACAGAGGACGCCACACCAACTCATAGCCTTAGAGCATGTTGGATACTCCGGCAGGTGGCCAAAAGGGGCGAAGATCTCCTAATTCCGGAGGCCGCAGAAAGCCACCTCAGGGACTCCAGTACAGTCTTAACAGTCTTCGAGACTTTCGCATCAAATAATATGCGAAAAAGAACACTCCGCAGCCTCGCCGAAGTCTATCAAGTAGCAACAATAAACCCATGGAGTGACACGGCTATTACTTTTAATGCCAGTGATGAACCTAAATTCCGAACAGCTCGAGCACCAGCCGCATTGGTACTCAGTCCTATAGTGGACGGCTTTCGCCTCACCAAGGTACTCATGGACGGAGGCAGCGGATTGAACCTCATTTATGAGGAAACCCTTCAAAAAATGGAAATAGACTGGAACCGCATTGAGCGAAGCAGCACAACCTTTAGAGGAATAATCCCCAGTCGGGAAGCGCGCTGTGCAGGAAAAATCACACTAGATGTGGTGTTCGGCACGCCGGATAATTATAGGTCCGAAGAGGTCACATTCCAAGTGGCCCCGTTCAGTAGCGGATACCACGCTCTGCTGGGGCGGGAAGCGTTTACAATCTTCCAAGCAATACCCCATTACGGGTACATGAAGCTCAAGATGCCCGGGCCGAACGGAATCATCACTCTCGCTAGTGATCCGGACATAGCACTCCGCGCCGAAAACAAGACAGCCGCATTGGCCCTTGAGGCACTGTCCGAAGCCCTAGCGGCTGAGGAACTGACTACGCTGCGCTCCACGGTAAACAGGGACGATGTGATACTCGACAAAAGATCCAAGTCCACCTCCTTTAAACCAGCGGATGAAATAGTCAAATTCCAGGTCCATCCAACGGACCCCAATAAAACAGCTTCCATCGGGGCACGATTAAACCCCGATGTAGACGCCGCACTGCGAGAATTCCTACGGGAGAACTGGGACATTTTTGCCTGGCACCCTTCAGACATGCCAGGAATCCCACGCAGGCTGGCCGAACACAGCTTAAATATCCTAAAAGGATTCAAACCTGTCAAACAAGCCCTTCGGCGTTTCTCTGAGCCCAAGAGACAGGCAATGGGAGAGGAGCTAGCCAAACTATTGGAGGCCGGATTCATCAGAGATATAAAACATCCGGACTGGCTAGCAAACTTGGTGATGGTACCAAAGAAGGACAAATCCTGGCGCCTGTGCGTTGACTTCAAAGACCTTAACAAGGCTTGCCCAAAGGATCCCTTCCCCCTCCCCCGCATCGATCAAATTATCGACGCCACTGCAGGACACGATTCGTTGTGCTTCCTCGACGCATACTCCGGTTACCATCAAATCAAGATGGCCGAGTCAGACCAAGCCGCAACAGCATTCATCACCCCATACGGCCCATTCTGCTTCAACACAATGCCTTTCGGGCTCAAAAACGCCGGCGCAACATATCAGCGCATGATTCAGACATGTCTGGCAAACCAGATCGGCAAAACAGTAGAGGCATACGTGGATGATGTGGTCGTAAAAACAAGACATGTCGAATCTCTAGTAGACGACTTGAGGCTTACATTTGACAACCTCCGAGCATATGACATCAAGCTAAATCCGGAAAAATGCGTTTTCGGCGTTCCAGCCGGAAAGCTCTTGGGCTTCATTGTATCCGGTAGAGGAATCGAAGCAAATCCAGCCAAGATCCGAGCTTTGTCACAATTGGATATCCCAAAGGACCTCAAACAAATACAAAAATTAACCGGATGCGTGGCGGCTCTAAGCCGCTTTATCTCCCGGTTGGGAGAAAAGGCGCTACCCCTCTATCGCCTCCTTCGGCGCACCGAACACTTCGAGTGGACGGATGCCGCCACGGCCGGACTCGAGGAAATAAAAGCCATATTGGCAACAAACCCCGTCCTGGCCGCGCCAAACATCGGCGAACCAATGCTATTGTACATTGCAGCAACCCATCAAGTTGTCAGCGCAGTACTCGTCGTCGAACGGGAAACGGACGGACACAAATTCCCCCTTCAAAAGCCGGTTTACTATGTGTCCACTGTCCTCACCCCATGCAAATCACGGTACCCACATTATCAAAAGATTGCATATGCGGTATTCATGGCATCCCGGAAGCTACGACACTACTTTCAAGAGTGTTCAATCACAGTAGCATCGGAAGTACCACTCAACGATATTATAAACAACCGTGACGCAACGGGCCGGATTGCAAAATGGGCCATCGAGCTCCTCCCGTTCGACATAACTTATAGGCCACGGCGAGCTATCAAGTCGCAAGTTTTGGCCGACTTCGTCGCAGAATGGACGGAGGCCGAACTCCCTAAAGAGTACGGCACATATTCAAACTGGATCATGCACTTCGACGGTTCCAAAATGTTGGCCGGACTTGGGGCCGGCGTCGTTTTGACGTCCCCCACAGGAGACACAGTTCAATATGTACTCCAGATTATGTACACGGACTCCAACAATGCAGCCGAATACGAGGCCCTTTTACATGGTCTCCGGATGGCAGTATCCATGGGCATTCAACGCCTAGAGGTGCGCGGGGATTCGAACCTCGCGATATCCCAAATAAATGGAGACTTCGATGCCAAGGATCCAAAAATGGCAGCTTACCGCAACGCCGTCCTCAAAATGTCAGCTCGGTTTGAGGGGCTCGAATTTCACCATATAGCCCGAGAAAACAATCAGGCGGCAGACGTCCTGGCACGCATCGGCGCAAAACGCGATGCGGTCCCCCCAACATCTTCCTGGAAAGGCTGTTCAAGCCATCCGTAGTATGGGAAGGGGAACATGGCAATATTAGCCCGGACCCAACCGCACTGTCCGACGCCGAACAATCTGACATAATCGGAGGCTCTGCCAATGAAATCACAACCTCAGCCCACGTACTAATGGCCGTTATCGCCCCGTGGACAGAACCATTCCTAGCCTACCTTACTAGGCAGGAACTCCCAGAGGACCAAAACGAGGCACGCTGTATAGTGCGGCGATCTAAAGCCTATAAAGTCCATGAGGGAGAACTTTATAAGAAAAGCACTACCGGAGTCCTTCAAAGGTGCATCTCCGAAGAGGAAGGGCGGAACCTGCTGGCTGAAATTCATGCCGGACTCGGTGGCCATCACGCCGCAGCCCGGTCCCTTGTAAGCAAGGCTTTCCGTACAGGCTTTTATTGGCCGACGGCCCGGGCGGACGCTCAGGACTTGGTCCAACGATGCGCCGGTTGCCAGCTTTTTGCAAACCAAAGCCATATGCCACCCACCGCCCTCCAAACTATCCCCATCACTTGGCCTTTCGCGGTCTGGGGGCTTGACATGGTGGGACCCCTTAAAGGCGGAACCCACAAGAAAAAATACTTACTGGTCATGGTGGATAAGTTCACCAAATGGATAGAAGCCAAGCCTGTTAAGACGGCCGAATCCGGACCTGTGATAGACTTTATATCCGGGGTCGTACACCGTTATGGCGTCCCCCACAGCATCATCACCGATAACGGCACGAACTTTACGGCCGATGAGGTAAAACTCTGGTGCAAAAACATGGGCATCAAGCTCGATTATGCTTCCGTCTATCACCCACAAACTAACGGTCAGGTCGAACGTGCAAATGGTCTCATCATGAGCGGCATCAAACCCAGATTAGTGCGGTCCCTCAAGGAATCTAACACGCACTGGGTAGAGGAGCTCGACTCCGTACTCTGGGGGCTGCGGACCACGCCGAATCGCACCACCGGATACACACCATTTTTTATGGTGTACGGCGCAGAGGCAGTCTTGCCCTGCGACATAATTCATGACTCACCTCGAGTGCGCATGTACGAAGAAAGGGAAGCCGAGCTCGATCGGCAGGACAGTTTGGACGCCTTAGAGGAGGAGCGCGACGTGGCAAAAGCCCGTTCCGCATTCTATCAACAGCAGGCTCGAAGATATCAAAGCAGAGAAGTGCGGGCCAAAAACTACAACGTTGGCGAATTAGTTCTACGCCTGCCGGACAAGAAAAAGGACAAGCTGAAGCCCAAGTGGGAAGGTCCCTTCATAATCGACCAAGTCCTGACTGGTGGAGCATACCGCCTGCGAGATGCGTCGGATAACCGACTCGAGCCGAACCCATGGAACGCAGCCCGTCTCCGAAGATTCTATGCCTAGCGCCGGACTCTGTGTTTGTCTCCTTCCTCTGTCCATTTTTTACATTTTCTGTCTTACATTTCTCTCCTTCCCCCTTTTCTTTTATAGCCCTTAAAGGCTCCTCAAGTGACGTGCTACTCGCGCTCATTAAACCTGGGGGCTTCTTTAACAGAAGCTTATTTATACGGGCTTCATGCCCACCACATGTGTCAAACTTCCGCATGTACCTTTTCTTCACCATTATATGCATCGATATGACTTAAGTTTTGGCCAAGCTGGGTTGCCTGGCTCCTGTGCTTACCCCTACGTTCCCGATTGTTCGGCTAGGTGGTAAAGGGAGCACCTCTGCGATTGTTACTGCCGGATCAGCCGGATGTGTACCTCAGACTGGGTGAAGCCGAAAGCTAGCGTTCTTAAGGGAATATTCGGTCGGTGAACTAAAAGATGACCTTTTTTACTTATTTATATATATGCCCCCAGATGATTTTCCTGCGTTTGCAGTCCGGACATGCACTTTAGGGCATGCCTCCCAGAGAAAGGAACCCCTAACGGAACTATTCTCTCTGGAAGATGTTTCTTACTAACCATGTAATATAACATAACTAGTTGGGCACTTGTCTGATAAAGCACTAATGACCCCTACGCCTGGTCTCCATGCATACCCCGGTTCTTACATAACCGGTAGGGTATTCGGACACACTCCGGACCGTCAGGTCCTGAGGTTGAAGCGAAAAGGTCGGCAACGACAAACGATCTACAATCCGGCTAGAAGGCATTACACATGTCAATTAAAAATTACATAGTCACTCTGACTGATTGTATTCCTCTTCAATACCATCTAACAGGCTGTCTAACTTACAGTCCTGCTGGGAATACTTGGCGGCCAATTCTACTTGGCCGTACACTAAGCTTACAGGGATCTCCTTCCCGTCAGGCCCCACAGGTCCGACCTCGGCCATGTGGTTTGGGTCAGACTTCGTGTACCGCGTCTTCACCATGGCCCAGGCCTCCCTAGCGCCTTGTCGGCAGGCCGATATCTTCCACAACCGGAAGCGCCGCCGAGCTCCCTTAAGCTTCTCCGAAAGCTCTCCAAGGCCCTCGGGCATGGAGTGGGAAGGCCATAAGGCTTGGGCAACGCCTCGCATCGCCTGCCGAACTCGCTCGTGCAGTTGCGAGAGCTCGGGAAGAAGGTCACCCGTAGAACCGGGCATCTCCTCTGCAGGACGACCCGTTAGCATACCTACAGACATTACTCTGTTAGTCGACTTCCTCGCCGAACTCTTTTCTTTCAAAGATTCGCTTAAGCACTTACTAAATATGCCGCGTCGAAGCCGCTGATTCTCCTTAGTAGAGTCCGACAGCTGGCCACGAACATCTTTAAGTTCAACGTCCAGCTTGGTGTTGGCATCCTGAAGATCATTCTTCTCCCGCCTCACCCTTGTCAGCATACTCTCACCGGCCTTTAGCCGGCGTAAGAGTTGTTGCCTCTCCGGATCTAGTCCGGCGCCATCTGCAATATGATTTGTCAGATTTACACCCACGCCGCACTTCGCAAGATACTAATCTTTCGAAGTGTATCTTACCAGAGGGGGTCTCTTTGGGCTCCCCTGCCGCGGCTAGTGCGGCCTCCAGTTGGGCTTTGCACTCTTCCAGCTCCTGGGACAGTACGGTATTCTTCTCTGTAAGAACCTGCATAACAAATGATCCTTAAATCAGTTACTCTAACTGTTTCAAGTCTCGGGGGCTACTGGTATATATATATATTTACCAAAATTTTCTTACCCGTATGTCTTTTACATATTGCTCCGTGGCTCTGGCTAGACCATTTTGAGCGGCACGGAGGTACGCATCTCCCGAATTGAAGGCATCTAATGCCTCTTGGGAGAAACAAGCGTCGCGAAGAACTGTCCGGCGACGCCTGTGGTTCATGGCACTCTCCACCTCGGAATTGGTGGCAGACAGCCTGTCCGCATCCTCTGTCGGAGGAGCGTCCGGTGCGTGCCTTGTGTTCGCTTCCGCTTCCGGGCCAGGCGTTGGAGCCTGGCTGGTGGAGGCGCGATTGGCAACCTCTCCGGATGTAGTCCGGCGAGGTCTCTTCGTCCTGAAGATAGCACGAACGTTAATATGCCCTGAAGGAATAACACCAGGGAAAAAGAGGGTGCGCTATACCTTTGCGCCGGCGTCTCAGTCCGGACTACATTCCTTTTTACCCCACGGGGCCCTGCGGCCCCTCGTTGGCTAGCCGCCGCAGGTTCGGCCTCCCGCCTCGGAAACCTCCCCTGCAAAACACGGTCGTTGTCAGGAAAACTGAAATGCGTGAGAATGGATTCCTTCTCAAGGGGATGAGACTCCGCTCTCTGTTACCTGGGAGGCCGGGATTAACCCTGGGTAATCAGCCGTAATGGCCACCAAGGTATTGTCCTTGCTTAGCTGATGAAACACCCCGTCAATCAGCTCCACCGATATGTCCGGATCCTCTTCGGAGTCCGGATCGAGGGACCGTTCTGGATCCTCGGGCTGTGGGGGACGGCTGTTTATATCCTTTACTTCCTGACGCAGTTCCTGCGTTGAAATCGTTAGACTACATATTTAATCATGGGAATATAAAACGGATGGGCAAGCACAATTGTCCACTTACCCAACTCGGAGGGTTGTACATAGAAAATCCGCCCTGCGGGTTGACGCGGAGGAATTCCTCCTCTTCTCCCTTGTACAAAGAGGATAAGATCTTTACTAGAGCGGCAGCTGAGGCTGGCCCCTTACGACCGTAACGGGTGGCGTCATCCTCCCCGTTAAAATCCCACATGGGGTGGCCTCTATATTGAAGCGGCTGCACCCCCCGCATAATGCATGCGGCCATGACTCAATCATGGTTAGTCCGGAATGAGCCAATAGTCTTATCCGACCCATCAGGTGAAGGACGTCCCTGTCGCCTTCTCTCTGAGAGCTCCGCGGACGCCAGCTTAGGCGTTTCTTTAAGGGAGCACTGTTGAATTCGGGGAGACCGGCCCGGATAGGATCCGGCAGCGGGACATCATCTATATAAAACCATTCCGAAGGCCAGTCCTCGGACGCCTTCTTTGGGGTTCCGGATAGATATCCGGTCCCGGCGATACGCCACACTTCGGCTCCGCCCACTTGATATATAGACCCCTCTTGAGAGCGGGGCACCAGGCAGAATAACCTCTTCCACAGCGCGAAATGAGCCTCAACACCCAAGAATAGCTCGCAAAGGGCGACGAAGCCCGCGATATGCAATATAGAGGCGGGCGTGAGATTGTGCAGCTGGAGGCCGTAGAACTCCAGAAGCCCACGGAGAAATGGATGAATTGGAAATCCAAGTCCTCTTACTAGATAAGGGACGAGGCACACCCGCTCTCCTTTGGAGGGATTGGGGGTGCTCTCCGCTTGCTCTCCGCCATTATAGGTGGCGAGTCCGGCTCGGACCGGGACCATATAGGCCTGAGGGAGAAATCCCTTGGCCTGAAGCGACACTAGCTCGCTGTGCGGGATGGAGCACCTCTCCCAGTCTCCAGGTTTAGGACTGGAAGGGCGAGAGGAGGAGCTGCGACGGCTGGCCATGTTGGAATGGACCTTTGCTGGAGGCGCTCTGATGATTACTCGCGGAGAGGAGAAGGTGTGGTTTGGATCTGAATCCCCATCCCATTAAATAGGCGGCTCGTTTATGCGGCTAGGGGTGTGAATGTAAAAACACCCCGACTTTTCGCATTCGTTTAACACGTGGAAGACGGCCATTATTGGGCGTGGAAGCCAAGGTGCGCTACATTACGAAAATCGGACATTATTCAGCAGGTACACGGAATTTGGAGAAGAACCCGCCTTGCAATGCCGAAGACAATCTATGCGCTGGACTCATCGTCATTGAAGCCTGGTTCGGGGGCTACTGAGGGAGTCTTGGATTAGGGGGTGTCCGGGTAGCCAGACTATACCTTCAGCCGGACTCCAGGACTATGAAGATACAAGATTGAAGACTTCGTCCCGTGTCCGGATGGGCCTTTCCTTGGCGTGGAAGGCAAGCTTGGCGATGCGGATATTCAAGATTTCCTACCATTGTAACTGACTTTGTGTAACCCTAACCCTATCCAGTGTCTATATAAACCGGAGGGTTTTAGTCCATAGGGCAACTTCATCATACAACAATCATACCATAGGCTAGCTTTTAGGGTTTAGCCTCCTTGATCTCGTGGTAGATCTACTCTTGTACTACCCATATCATCAATATTAATCAAGCAGGACGTAGGGTTTTACCTCCATCAAGAGGGCCCGAACCTGGGTAAAACATCGTGTTCCTTGCCTCCTGTTACCATCCAGCCTAGACGCACAGTTCGGGACCCCCTACCCGAGATCCGCCGGTTTTGACACCGACATTGGCCAAGCGCACCTGCTCCAAGGCCTGGGCCTTAGTGGTTTCTCCAACTATAGGAATATGCAGTGCATCCATGTTCCAGCGGCGAAGTTCCTCCCTCTGCTGTGAAGAGAGGGGTTCGGGGCGGTACTCTTCATGAACGCGCGACGGATCGCCGTTCCCGTCGCCTTCGTCTTCACGGGTGAAGCTAGGAGGACTGCATGGTCCATTGACCATCAAAACTTCAGCCGCTGGGTCGCTGCTGTCGCACTCAGATGCGGTCTCTACGGAGCCAGTCGACGGATCGAACAGGCCATAGAGAGTTTCGCCGGGCTCAATCGCCGCGACTTGAGGGGTGGCCGACTGGCGGGCCACCGCATGCCTCACCCACCACTGAAGCCTCGACCGACCAGAACGTTTGCTTCGATGGGCCGCAGGGAGGGGGAAAGCTACTGGAGCCGATCGATACTGGCTCGACGGCTGCCACAAGAGGACGCCGCGGACGCACGCGCGAAAGTGTGTCGCCCCGCGAGCGGGGAGCGCATCGACGTCGAGTGGAGCCTCCTGAAGCCAAGCGGAGTCGTCGGCGACAAACACGAGCGCGCCGAGACAGATCTCGCGGCCCTCAGCCAAACCTCCGCCTGAAAACATGATGAAGGGGATCAGAAAAATTGCACTTCTCCAACAAGTCGCTAAGACACCGGCCCCACGGTGGGCGCCAACTGTCGTGGTTATAAGAGTGACAGTAGAATAGGGGGGTAGGAATGTAGAGGCGAGATCCTAGCTATGGAGGAGTTGTACACACGAGTTTTACGAGTTCAGGCCCTTCTTGGAGGAAGTAACAGCCCTACGTCTCGGAGCCCGGAGGCGATCGACTGGATATATGCGTGTGAATTACAAAAAGTGCGAACCCCTGTCCCAAAGGAGGGGGTGGCTTATATAGAGTGCGCTAGGACCCCAGCTCCCCTCCGTTACACATGGTCCAATGTTCATAAAGGAGGAGCGTTACTGGTAACGTCCGAAGTAAAGTGTTATAAATGTCCATAAAGCTATGGTTTAAACCCCGACCGTTGCGGAGTGATGGGCTTCTCATCTTCTGGTGGTCGAGTGTCTTCAAGGTGGTCGAGTGAGCACATCTTCATGGTCGAGTGGATGATGGTTTCTCTTCGACTGCTTTTGATTCTTTGCAGAGATGTCCTTGGGGAGGGTATGTTGGACAGATCCATGACCCTACCCTAGGTACATAGCTTCATCACATGACACCGGATATAAAGTCTATCACCGGTCCAACTTCGGCCGTTTTCACTGGCTTGGCCTCTATCCACTTGGTGAATTTATCTACCATGACTAGCAGATATTTTTTCTTATGGCTTCCTCCTTTAAGGGGTCCCACCATATCAAGCACCTAAACCGCAAAAGGCGAAGTAATGGGGGTTGTTTGTAGCGCGGTAGGCGGCATACGACTTTGATTGGCGAAGAGCTGGCATCCGACACAACATTGGACCAAGTCCTGTGCATCTGTTCGGGCCGTCGGCTAGAAGAAACCTGTACGGAAGGCCTTACTTACAAGGGCCCGAGCCGTGGCGTGGTGACCGCTGAGGCCAACATGGATTTCAGCCAGGAGTTGTCGTCCTTCTTCTTCGGAGATACATCTTTGAAGGACTCCGGTAGCACTTTTCTTGTAGAGCTATCCATCATGGATTGTAGGCTTTCGAGCGCCGAAAATGCAGTGAGCCTCATTCTGGTCTGCAGGGAGCTCTCGCCTATTAAGGTAGGCCAAGAACTGTTCAGTTCATGGGGAAATTACTGCCATTATTAGATGGGCTGATGGTGTTATTTCGGTGGCTGAGCCCCCGATGATATCGGCATTGTGTTCGGAATCTGGAGGTATAGTCGGATCTGGACTAGTGTTGCCGCTCTCATCCTGCCACACCACGGATGGCTTGAAGAGCCTTTCCAAAAAGATGTTAGGCGGGACGGGGTCGCACTTGGCGCCCATGCGAGCGAGGACGTCCACCGCTTGATTACTTTCTCGAGCCACATGATGGAACTCGAGTCCCTCGAACCGAGCTGATATTTTGAGTACGGCATTACGATAGGCCGCCATCTTTGGATCCTTGCAACGAAGTCTCCATTTATTTGGGATATTGTGAGATTTGAATCTCCGCGCACCTCCAGGTGTTGTATGCCCATGAAGGTAGCCATCCGAAGACCGTGCAATAAGGCCTCGTATTTGGCTGCATTGTTGGAGTTTGTGTATAATATTTGGAGTACGTATTGGACTGTGTCTCCAGTCAGGGATGTTAAAACGACGCCTGCTCCTAAACCAGCCAGCATTTTAGAGCCATTGAAGTACATGACCCAATTGGAATATGTGCCGTACTCTTTAGGGAGTTCGGCCTCTATCCATTTGGCGACGAAGTCGGCTAATACTTGGGATTAATGGCCTGGCGTGGTTTGTATGTTATGTCAAATGGTAGGATCTCAATAGCCCACTTGGCAATCCGGCCCGTAGCGTCGCGGTTATTTATTATATCATTAAGTGGTACTTCGGAAGCCACCGTAATTGAACACTCTTGGAAGTAGTGTCATAGCTTCTGGGATGCCAGAATACCGCATATGCTATCTTTTGGTAATGAGGGTACTGGGATTTGCATGGTGTGAGGACAGTGGATACGTAGTATACTGATACGTCTCCGTCGTATCTACTTTTCCAAACACTTTTGCCCTTGTTTTGGACTCTAACTTGCATGATTTGAATGGAACTAACCCGGACTGACGTTGTTTTCAGCAGAATTACCATGGTGTTATTTATGTGCAGAAACAAACGTTCTCGGAATGACCTGAAACTTCACGGAGCGACTTTTCATAAAATATGAAAAATAACTGCAAAAGATGAAGGCTAGGGGGGCCACCACCTCTCCACGAGGGTGGGGGGCGCGCCCCCTGCCTCATGGGCCCCCTGTTGCCTCTCCAACTCCAGCTCCAACTCCATATATTGTGTTTCGGGGAGAAAAAAATCAAAGAGAAGAAATCATTGCGTTTTACGATACAGAGCCACCGCCAAGCCCTAAAACCTCTCGGGAGGGTTGATCTGGAGTCCGTTCGGGGCTCCGGAGAGGGGAATCCGTCGTCATTGTCATCATCAACCATCCTCCATCACCAATTTCATGATTCTCACTGTCGTGTGTGAGTAATTCCATCGTAGGCTTGCTGGATGGTGATGGGTTGGATGGGATCTATCATGTAATCGAGCTAGTTTTGTTAGGGTTTGATCCCTAGTGTCCACTATGTTCTAAGGTTGATGTTGCTATGACTTTGCTATGCTTAATGCTTGTCACTAGGGCCCGAGTGCCATGATTTCAGATCTGAACCTATTATGTTTTCATCAATATATGAGTGTTATGATCTGTTAACCCCGAAGTGACAATAATCGGGATACTTACCGGTGATGACCGTAGTTTGAGGAGTTCATGTATACACTATGTGTTAATGCTTTGTTCCTGTTCTCTATTAAAAGGAGGCCTTAATATCCCTTAGTTTCTGTAAGGACCCAGCTGCCACGGGAGGGTAGGACAAAAGATGTCATGCAAGTTCTTTTCCATAAGCACGTATGACTATATTCGGAATACATGCCTACATTATCTCAATGAACTGGAGCTAGTTCTGTGTCACCCTATGTTATGGCTGTTACATGATGAACCGCATCCGGCATAATTCTCCATCACTGATCCATTGCCTACGAGCTTTCCATATATTGCTCTCCGCTTATTTACTTTCCCGTTGTTATTGCTATCATCACTACAAAATACCCAAAACATTACTTTTGCTACTATTACCTTTTGTTACCGTTATCACTACTATCATATTACTTTGCTACTAAATACTTTGCTGCAGCTATTAAGTTTCCAGGTGTGGTTGAATTGACAACTCAGCTGCTAATACTTGAGAGTATTCTTTGGCTCCCCTTGTGTCGAATCAATAAATTTAGGTTGAATACTTTACCCTCGAAAACTGTTGTGATCCCCTGTACTTGTGGGTTATCAAGACTATTTTCTGGCACCGTTGACGGGGAGCATAGCTCTATTCTTTGAGTCACTTGGGATATATATATCTGCTTATCATTATGAAGAACTTGAGAGATCCAAAAACTAAGATCTATCCCTCAACTACGAGGGGAGGTAAGGAACAGCCATCTAGCTCTGCACTTGATTCACCTTCTGTTTTGAGTAAGCTTGCGACACCTACACCTGCTTCTGCTATTCGTTCTGATATGTCGCATGTTATTGATGATGCCACTTCTGCTATGCATGATACTTATGATGAAACTACCTCTATGCCTGATACTACTATGCCACTTAGTGATTTTCTTAATGAACAACTTGCTAGGGCTAGAGAGATTGAAAATATTGAATCTGATGATACTGATGAAAGTGATGATGAAGAATCACTTGTTATTCCTAAGGGTTATGTTTTTGATCAAGAAGCTTCTTTAGCTATTTTAGCTTGCAAAAATAGAAATGAACTCAAAAGGTTATTAGCTAAATGGAGTAAGCAATCTCTAAATGCTAGAATGAAACCTGACCCTGCTTTTGCTACTTCACCTATCTTTGTTACTGATAAGGATTATGAATTCTTTGTTGATCCTGATATAATTACTTTGGTTGAATCTGATACTTTTCATGGTTATGAATCTGAAACTGTTGTGGCACATCTTACTAAATTGAATGATATAGCCACCCTGTTCACTAAAGATGAGAGAACTGGTTACTTTTACATCCTTAAAATATTTCCGTTCTCATTAAAGGGTGATGCTAAGATATGGTTTAATTCTCTTGATCCTGGTTGTGTGCGTAGTCCCCAGGATATGATTTATTACTTCTCTGCTAAATATTTCCCTGCTCATAAGAAACAAGCTGCTTTAAGGGATATATATAATTTTGTGCAAATTGAAGAAGAGAGTCTCCCACAAGCTTGGGGGATGCTTCTCAAGTTACTTAATGCTTTGCCTGATCATCCTCAAACCTGAAATACTTGATATCTTCTATAATGGATTAACCGATGCTTCCAGAGATTACCTGGATAGTTGTGTTGGTTCTCTTTTCAGGGAAAGAACACCGGATGAAGCTGAAATTCTATTGAATAATATGTTGACAAATGAAAATAATTGGACACCTCTAGAGCCAATTCCTGAGCCTATTCCTAAACCAAATCCGAAGAAGAGTGGTATTCTATTTCTCAGTCCTGAAGATATGCAAGAGGCAAAGAAATCTATGAAAGAAAAAGGTATTAAAGCTGAAGATGTTAAGAATTTACCTCCTATTAAAGAAATACATGGTCTTAATTTAGCGCCTATTGAAGAAACATATGATCCAAATCCTTCTCCTATTGAAGAAACTCATGGTCTTGATAACCCAACACATGTAGTAAAGGTAAATTCTCTTTATAGATATGATAAAGCTGAAATCCCATTTACTAAATTTGCTAGCCCATGCTTAGATGAGTTTGATAAATTTATGACTAAGCAAGAAGATTTTAATGCTTATTTTGGTAGACAATTGAAATACTATTCAAATATGCTTGAACACTTGGGTGATTATATGGCTAATGTCAAAGGTGAACTTAAACTTATTAGTAAACATGCTTCTATGGTTACCACTCAAGTAGAACAAGTACTTAAAGCTCAAAATGATTTGCTCAATGAATTGAATAGTAAAGATAATGATAATGCTATTAGAGTGGCTACTAGAACTGGTAGAATGACTCATGAACCTTTTCATCCTGAAGGCCACCCTAAGAGAATTGAGCAAGATTCTCAGAGAAATAATATAGATGCACCTAGTTCGTCTAAAAAGAAGAAAAAGAAAAATGATAGGACCTTGCATGCTTCTAGTGATCCTATTGTTGAAACACCTGAGAATCCAAATGATATTTCTATTTCTGATGCTAAAACTCAATCTGGTAATGAACCTGAAACTAGTGATAATGTTAATACTAATGTTCATGATGATCCTCAACCTAGTAATGATAATGATATAGAAATTGAACCTGATGTTGATCTTGATAACCCATAATCAAAGAATCAATGTTATGATAAGAAAGACTTTGTTGCTAGGAAGCATGGTGAAGAAAGAGAGCCTTGGGTTCAGAAACCCATGCCTTTTCCTCCCAAACCATACAAGAAAAAGGATGATGAGGATTTTGAGCGCTTTGCTGAAATGACTAGACCTATCTTTTTGCGTGTGCGATTAGCTGATATGCTCAAAATGAATCCTTATGCTAAGTATATGAAAGATATTATTACAAATAAAAGAAAGATACTGGAATCTGATATTTCCATCATGCTTGCTAATTATACTTTTAAGGGTGGAATACCAAAGAAACTTGGTGATCCTGGTGTACCCACTATACCATGCTCTATTAAAAGAAACTATGTTAAAACTGCTTTATGTGATCTTGGAGCCGGTGTCAGTGTTATGCCTCTCTCTTTATATCGTAGACTTGATTTAAATAAGTTGACACCTACTGAAATATCTTTGCAAATGGCTGATAAATCAACTGCTATACCTGTCAGTATTTGTGAGGATGTGCCTGTTGTAGTTGCAAACATTACTATTTTAACGGACTTTGTTATTCTTGATATTCCCGAGGACGATAGTATGTCTATTATTCTTGGAAGACCCTTTTTGAATACTGCAGGGGCTGTTATGATTGCACTAAAGGCAATGTCACTTTTCATGTTAATGTAATGAGCATACGGTACACTTTCCGAGGAAACAACCTCAAGTTCATAGTATCAACTCTATTGGAAAATTCCATCGATTATATTTGGAGGTTTTGAATTTCCTCTTCCTACTGTCAAGAAGAAATATGATATTCTTATTATTGGGGATGTGCATATCCCCGTTGAGGTAAATAGTGTTATTCGAAATTTCTCCGGTTCCATGTTATTCGAATGAGTTTGTTAACAAGACTTGATCAACCTTGTTAGTGGATTCCTTTTGATGATCATGAGATGGATGAAACTAGAAGGCACAACCTTCTGTACCCCACTTTTACTTTTTGTTATTTATATTAAATAAATAAAAATAAATATTTTTCTGTCTGTTATCTGAATATCCATGCAATATAAAAAAAATACCTCAAAAATAAAAGTTCTCCAAATGCCCTGAAATTTAAATATGATTTTTTCCAGAATATTTGACAATACTTGGCACTAAGAACACAGCAGGGGGGTCAACACCTGCCCACGAGGGTGGAGGGCGCGCCCTACCCCCCTGGGCGCGCCCCCCTGCCTCGTGGGCCCATGGTGTCCCTCCTCCACTTATTCCTGCACCCATACACTTCTTCTTCCTCCCACAAACACGAATATCCAGCTCAAGCACGAGTTCTAGCTCACTTTGCTGCCATTTTTGATCTCCTTGCTCAAAGCACCTCTCACAAAACTGCTTGGGGAGATTGTTCCTTGGTATGTGACTCCTCCATTGGTCCAATTAATTTTTGTTCTAGTGCTTTATTCATTGCAAATTTTTGCTGCTTAGGTGACCCTGTTCTTGAGCTTGCATGTCAAATTTATATGGTTCCAAGTAGTTTTGATGCATGATATAGGCCCTAGGCACTTGTAGGAGTAGTTGCTATCAGTTTTATTGAGTTTGGTTTACTTTTATTTTGAAGTTACTAAAAAATTTCAGAATTTTTCAGAGGAAGAAATATGCTTAGGAAAATGTTCCAAGGTGGTTCTTCAAGGAAGCAAGGACCCAGGCTTGCAATGCATGATGCTGATGCCGAGCCACCAAGAGACGCTCCAGTGAGTCCTTGTGAATGGCCTTCTGAGAACTTTATGGATCGAGCGGGAATTAAGGAAGAATTCAACGCATATTTGCATAACGCTGATCTTGTGAGGTTCGAGGAAGAGAAGTGCAGCCAGTATCACAACCTCACCAGTACCTTTGTGAGGAGGTTTGAATTTTCAACTTCACGTAATTCTCCAACTGTCCTGTTTGATCTTTATGATAATTCTTACACTATGGACTTAGAGGATTTTACCACTACTTGCAAACTTCCACAATGGGGTAGTATAAGGGATCCTCGCAAATCTGAATTTAGAGATTTTCTAGCTAACATAACTGTAGGAGAATCTAGAGATATTACACAAGCTACCATAGGGAGCATTCACTTTCCTGCTATACATTACTTTGCTCTCTTCATAAGTAGATGCATTAATGGTAAAGATGAGGCATGTCACATGTGTGCCCCTGACCTCAGTATTCTTAGGAGTGCAGTGTTAGGAGATAAATCTTATAATTTGGGAGCCATTGTTGCACGTAGGTTGCATCTTAATATATTTAACGGAGATTTCTTTGGTGGAATTTATGCAACCCGCATAGCTAATTTTCTTGGTGTAGCCATACGCGAAGATGATATTGAATTACCTCCTTCTTATCTAGATTTTAATGCTATGGTTCACCACCAGTTTGTCGAGAGGAACGAATCACCTCTCCAGTATCGACTAATCTTTGACAAATGTCGTGTTGTCCGTATTACTCTCCCTGCTCCTGCCTTCTTTGATTATCAGGCAAGAGGAAGATATACTATTACCAGAGAGGAGGTGGATGAGTACGAGAGGAGAGCAGAGGCCGCTCATCGCCACGCTGCAGCTCAGCAGGCGATAGCCGCTGCATCTCAGTATGACCCTAACTACTATTATGGATATCCGCCAGGCCAGCCATGGCCATAGACCAACTTAGGCCAAAATCCTAAGCTTGGGGGAGTATGTATTTCCCATCGACATTACATTTATGCTCACACACTCATTGCTAGATGTTTGTGCTCATACTTTTTCATTGTATCATCCATGCTAGTTTATTTTCCTTTTTATGCTTTCTTCTTGTGTGTTTAATAAACCTTAAGAAAAACCAAAAAAATTAGTTGTAGCTTTTAATTAATTTAGTTTCCATGCTTGTAGTAGTAATTAAAAAGAAAACCCTAAAAGATTTCATGTTCTTCTTTTACTTGTTGGGAGCTCTCCCGTGTAAATAGTTTTATTTCTTTTCTTTGGGGGTCGATAGGAGAAAACCATAATTAAATTGTTGAAGTGGCTCTTATATGCATTATTGTTTATCTCACAAAAGAGCCCATATTGCCTTGTCTTCTCCTATTTAGTGAATGCTTGCAGATTGCAGCTTAGTCCAATGCACGTGCACTATTATTATTATTCACATCATTCGATCGTGCAAGTGAAAGGCAATTATGATGTTATATGATGGACTGGCTGAGATGAGAAAAGCTGGTATGAACTCGACCTCTTTTGTTTTTGTAAATATGATTAGTTTATCGTTCCTGATTCAGCCTATTATGAATAAACATGTTTGCAATGACAATTAGAGATCATAGTTTCTTGTGCCATGCTTGATAAGCTATGAGTTATAATGGTTTACCTTGTGCCCAACATGCTATTGAGATAATTATGATGTGGTATGATAGGGTGGTATCCTCCTCTGAATGATTTAAGTGACTTGACTTGGCACATGTTCACGCATGTAGTTGAAACAAAATAAACATAGCCTTCACGATATTTATGTTCATGCTGGATTATATCCTACTCATGCTTGCATTCAGTGTTGATTAATTTTAATGCATGTTCATGACTGTTGTCGCTCTCTAGCTAGTCGCTTCCCAGTCTTTTGCTAGCCTTCACCTGTACTAAGCGGGAATACTGCTTGTGCATCCAAATCCCTTAAACCCCAAAGTTATTCCACATGAGTCCACTATACCTACCTATATACGGTATCTACTTGCCGTTCCAAGTAAATATGTATGTGTCAAACTCTAAACCTTCAAATAAATATCCTGTTTTGTATGCTCGAATAGCTCATGTATCAACTAGGGTTGTCTGTATCTTCCATGTTAGGCGGGTTATTCTCAAGAGGAGTGGACTCTGCTCCTCACTCACGAGATAAATGGCTGGTCACCGGGATGCCCAGTCCCATGCTTTATGCAAACTAAATCAAAATAATTGCAAACAAAACTCCCCCTGGGACTCTTGTTAGTTGGAGGCACTCGTTGATTCGAGCAAGCCATGGATTGATGCTTGTTGGTGGAAGGGGGAGTATAAACTTTACCAATCTATTTGGGAACCGCCTATAATGTGTGTAGCATGGAAGATATCGCCATCTCTTGGTTGTTATGTTGACAATGAAAGTATACCGCTCAAAATATTATTCACCTCTGTTTCAAAACTGAGCTCTGGCACCTCTACAAATCCTTGCTTCCATCTGCGAAGGGCCTATCTATTTACTTTTATGCCGAGTCATCATCCTCTTATTAAAAAGCACCAGCTGGAGAGCACCGTTGTCATTTGCATTCATTAATGTTAGTTTACATTGAGTATGACTTGACTGGATCTCTTTTACCATGATTTACAATGTCTAGTCAGTCCTTGGTCTTTAAAGGTGCTCTGCATTTATGTTTTGCGGTCTCAGAAAGGGCTAGCGAGATACCATCTTGTTATATCATATTATGATTGTTTTAAGAAAGTGTTGTCATCCGAGATTTATTATTATTGCTTGCTAGTTGATTATGCTATTGATATGAGTAAACTTGAGACCTATGCGTTATGGAAAATGTGGTTAGTTATAATCTTTGCTGAAAACTTGAATGTTGGCTTTATATATTTACAACAACAAGAGCAAACAGAGTTTGTAAAAGTTTTTCTTTATCACTTTCAGTTTATCAACTGAATTGCTTGAGGACAAGCAAAGGTTTAAGCTTGGGGGAGTTGATACGTCTCCGTCATATCTACTTTTCCAAACACTTTTGCCCTTGTTTTGGACTCTAACTTGCATGATTTGAATGGAACTAACCCGGACTGACGTTGTTTTCAGCAGAATTACCATGGTGTTATTTATGTGCAGAAACAAACGTTCTCGGAATGCCCTGAAACTTCACGGAGCATCTTTTCAGAAAATATGAAAAATACCTGCAAAAGATGAAGGCCAGGGGGGCCACCACCTCTCCATGAGGGTGGGGGCGCGCCCCCTACCTCGTGGGCCCCTGTTGCCTCTCCGACTCCAACTCCAACCCCATATATTGTGTTTCGGGGATAAAAAAATCAAAGAGAAGAAATCATCGCATTTTACGATACGGAGCCGCCGCCAAGCCCTAAAACCTCTCGGGAGGGCTGATCTAGAGTCCGTTCGGGGCTTCGGAGAGGGGAATCCGTCGCCATCGTCATCATCAACCATCCTCCATCACCAATTTCATGATGCTCACCGCCGTGCGTGAGTAATTCCATCGTAGGCTTGCTGGACGGTGATGGGTTGGATGGGATCTATCCTGTAATTGAGTTAGTTTTGTTAGGGTTTGATCCCTAGTGTCCACTATGTTCTGAGACTGATGTTGCTATGACTTTGCTATGCTTAATGCTTGTCACTAGGGCCCGAGTGCCATGATTTCATATCTGAACCTATTATGTTTTCATCAATATATGAGTGTTCTTGATCCTATCTTGCAAGTGTATAGTCACCTATTATGTGTTATGATCTGTTAACCCTGATGTGACAATAATCGGGATACTTACCGGTGATGACCGTAGTTTGAGGAGTTCATGTATTCACTATGTGTTAATGCTTTGTTCCGGTTCTCTATTAAAAGGAGGACTTAATATCCCTTAGTTTCCGTAAGGACCCCGTTGCCACGGGAGGGTAGGACAAAAGATGCCATGCAAGTTCTTTTCCATAAGCACGTATGACTATATTCGGAATACATGCCTACATTATATCAATGAACTAGAGCTAGTTCTGTGTCACCCTAGGTTATGACTGTTACATGATGAACCGCATCCGGCCATCACCGATCCATTGCCTACGAGCTTTCCATATATTGTTCTCCGCTTATTTACTTTCCCGTTGTTATTGCTATCATCACTACAAAATACCAAAAACATTACTTTTGCTACTGTTACCTTTTGTTACCGTTATCACTACTATCATATTACTTTGCTACTAAATACTTTGTTGCAGATATTAAGTTTCCAGGTGTGGTTGAATTGACAACTCAGCTGCTAATACATGAGAGTATTCTTTGGCTCCCCTTGTGTCGAATCAATAAATTTGGGTTGAATACTTTACCCTCGAAAACTATTGCAATCCCCTATACTTGTGGGTTATCATATACCGGTTTCTGGAGTGGGAACTTGTGTCCGTCTTCCTCTCGCTCAACGACGAGCACTGCGCTCACCACCTAGTGTGTTGCCGAGATGTATAATAATATCGGTTCACCGACGTTTGGCGCGGCGAGGATTGGGTTGCTCGCTAAGAGAGCTTTTATTTCCTCCAGTCCGGTTGTTCCTGCTTCCGTCCACTCGAAGTGGTCGGTACATCAGAGAAGGCGATAAAGTGGCAATGCTTTTCTCCTAGTCTGGAGATAAAGCGGCTTAAAGCTGCCACGCATCCGGCTAGTTTTTGGACCTGTTTAAGGTCTGTTGGTGTAGCCAATTGTGACAAAGCTCAGATTTTGGCTGCATTTGCCTCAATTCCTCTATTGGAAACGATGAAGCCCAGCATTTTTCCGGCGGGAACGTTGAAAACACATTTTCCCGGATTGAGCTTGATGTCATATGTCTGGAGATTGTCGAATGTGAGACGCAAGTCGTCTATTAATGACTCGATGTGCTTAGTCTTGATGACGACGTCATCCACATATGCTTCAACTGTCTTGCCGATTTGTTTTTCCAGGCATGTTTGAATCATGCGTTGGTAGGTGGCACCAGCGTTTTTAAGCCCAAAGGGCATAGTGTTGAAGCAGAAAGGTCTGTATGGGGTGATGAATGTCGTTGCGGCTTGATCGGACTTCTTCATTTTGATTTGATGGTATCCGGAGTATGCGTCGAGGAAACACAGTGAGTCATGTCCTGCGGTTGCATCAATAATCTAATCAATGCGGGGGAGGGGGAAGGGATCCTTAGGGCAAGCCTTATTGAGGTCTTTGAAATCGACGCACATGCACCAGGATATATCCTTCTTTAGCACCATCACTAGGTTTGCTAGCTAGTCCGGGTGTTTTATTTCTCTGATGAATCCGGCCTCGATTAACTTGGCTAGCTCCTCCCCCATGGCTTGTTGTTTATGTTCGGAAAAGTGCCGCGGTGTTTGCTTGACCAGCTTATATCCCTTCAATATATTGAGGCTGTGTTCGGCCAGCCTGCATGGGATTCCTGGCATATCAGAAGGGTGCCGGGCGAATATGTCCCTGTTCTCGCGCAAGAATGTTCGTAGTGCAGCGTCAACCGTTGGGTCCAGTTGTGCCCCAATGGAAGCTGTCTTCTTGGGGTCTGTCGTGTGGACTTGAAATTTGGCTATTTCGTCTGCTGGTTTGAAGGAGGTGGATTTGGGACGCTTATCAAGGATTATGTTGTCCCTATCCACCGTAGAGCGTAGAGATGTTAACTCTTCAGCCGCGAGGGCCTCAGACAGTGCCTTGAGGGCCAGGGATGTTGTTTTGTTTTCGGTGCAGAGGGCTATGTTCGAATCACTAGAGAGAGTGATAATACCATTGTGCCCGGGCATCTTGAGCTTCATATACCCGTAATGAGGTATAGCTTGAAAGCGTGCGAATGCGTCTCGCCCCAATAGGGCGTGATATCCACTGTTGAAAGGGGCCACTTGGAAGGTTATCTCTTCAAACCGATAGTTCTCCGGCGTGCCGAATACCATGTCAAGTGTAATTTTCCCCGCGCATCACGCCTCCTGGCTAGGGATGATCCCTCGGAAGGTCGTATTACTATGCTCGATGCGGCTCCTGTCTATTTCCATTTTATTCAGTGTGTCCTTGTCGATGAGGTTTAGTCCGCTGCCGCTGTCCATGAGCAATTTAGTGAACTGAAAGCCGTCCACAATTGGGTTGAGGACCAAGGCGGCTGGTGCCCGGACTGACCGGATTTTTGGTTCGTCGCTGGCGTTGAAAGGTATGGCCGTGTCGTTCTAGGGATTTATTGATTCGACTTGGCAGACTTCGGCGAGGTCGTGGAGTGCCCTCTTGTGCCGATTGTTTGAAGCGAAGGTCTTGAAGACTGTCAATACTCTATGGTCATCGTATTTCGGGGGGTGGTTGCTCCGCGGTGTTTTTGGTGAGGATATCCTCGCCGCTCTTGGCCACTTGCCGGAGTATCCAACATGCTCTAAGGCTGTGGGTTGGTACGACATCCGATGCCGCGTGTATTTTGCACGTCCTATCGAGCCATCCCTCCAGAATGGTTCCGCATCCCGTAATGGGTTTAGTTTTATTTACTATGGGTTCGGGTGCCCCGCGAGGGTGCATCTATTTTGCTCGCCCGAGGGGTTGGGTGGAGACCGGTGGCTGCCAGCGAGCTGTCTGGGTTTTCCAAGTGCTCTCCATTGCACAGTACTTTTGTACTATGGTTGCCAAGTCCGCGAAGTGTAATACGTGACGGCGGTTGATGGCGTTGAGGATTCCTTCGTCCATGCAATTATTGCAGAATACTGAAATCGCGTCCTCGTCACGACAATCTTTAATCTTGTCTTTGACAAGGAGGAACCTGGCCCAAAAATGATGGATTGTTTCCTGAGAGTGCTGTCGTATGCACGTGAGGTCGCATATATCCGGATGACAGGAATTTCTTGTTGAATATTGCATGTGGTGGGTGGGTGGCTTCAATCTGAACCCTGACCCAATTTAGGGTCCGGAGTTTGAGAAGTTTCCGAGGTTATCAGTTCGGGTTCCGGGATGTTCAATGATTTTCCGGGCTCCACGCCTGATTCCAGATTCGGAGGGCTTGGAGTGTCGTTCTGCAGACAGGTATCCGGCTCTTCGAGCTCAGAAATCCAAACACAGTTCATCCTCTATATAGAGGAAGAGTTGTTGATGTGCTCCTCTATTACCGCTATCTGATGGGTGATCGACGGAGATTTGATTTCTCTCTGATCGGGTTTAAGCCCAATCCGATCATAGTCTGTGGCGACCCCCAAGACGGCGATGCGATCCAGGAGTTTGTTTAAAGACGACAACTCCGTTGGATCCATCCATTTGGAGTATTCGGAGTTAACGTGGAGGCGATTTTCGATGACCCAAGAAGTCATCGTCGGCTTAACGGCCGGACGGGCGGTCATGGTAAAGCCGCCTAGCCGGAGGGTTTGGCCTGAGGCCAGGGCTCTTCCATAGGTGATATTGTCCTCGATAACAAGGCGAGCCATCGATCATGTCTTCGACGTCACAGAGGAACTCTCAATGAAAGCACCAATGTCGGTGTCAAAACCAGCGGATCTCGGGTAAGGGATCCCGAACCGTGCGTCTAGGATCGATGGTAGCAAGAGACAGGGGACACGATGTTTACCCAGGTTCGGGCCCTCTTGATGGAGGTAATGCCCTACGTCCTGCTTGATTGATATTGATGAGTATGAAGATACAAGAGTTGATCTACCACAAGATTGTTGTAGCTAAACCCTAGAAGTCTAGCATGTATGATTGTGATTGTTCTACGGACTAAAACCTCCAGTTTATATAGACACCAGAGGGGACTAGGGTCATACAAAGTCAGTTACAGAGAAAGGAATCTTTATATCCAAATGCCGGGCTTGCCATCCACGCCAAGGAGAGTCCCATCCGGACATAGGAGAGAGTCTCTTGTCTTGTATCTTCACAGCCCATCAGTCCGGCCCATGTCCAACAGGCCAGACGCCCGAGGACCCCTTAATCCAGGACTCCCCCAGCGACCGCACGAGCGAGGCGACGGTCATGGTAGGCGCAACCATGATACAGGTTGCTGGCAGCCCTTCGATCTGAGATCGAATGGTCGCATGCTAAGTTGCTGAAAATTCACAGAATAACCCTCTAGGATACGATATTCACCCATAGGTCTAGAATCACGCCATGCAACCGTTCGATCTCAGATCCAAGGGCTCTCGGAAGCCCGTATTATGGGAGCATGGAAAGCTTCGTATCACCTGTAATTTTCCCGACGCTTGAAGTGCGAACACGTAGATGCATGAAGCCATTTAATTGGTCATCTAGTAGACATGACATCTAATTGGGCCCCCATAGTATTGTGCATGAATCCATTTATCCACTGGGCAAGCCACTACCCTGTCGTTCGCATGCCCCAATTAGCATTTTCACAATCGAAAAAATGCTAGCCGTTCGCTCCTACTCGTCCCCGGCTGTCCTTTAACATTACGGCAGTTCGCTCCTAGTGGTCCCGTCCTTTCACATTACAGCAGTTCCACTAATCCTAACCCTCCTTGCAAATCCATGGCGTCCCAAATCTCCATGATCGGCAGTGATTACAAGGTTAGAACCATCACCGGCAATGAGTTCAACATCATCTACACCCGTTCTTTCGCGGCGGTGAAAGGATACCTTGCTCGCTTCAGACGCATGTTCAAAAAGTCAAGGGAAAACTTTGTTTTTGCCACTCTTGTTTTTGCCAACTTTGCTTATGCCACTCTAGAATTTGACATTTCACTTTTGCCACTCTTAGCTTTTGACAATATATCACTTTTGCCATTCCGTGGCAAAAGCAAAAAATTCAGAGTGGCAATTGTGATACATGTCAAAAGCTAAGAATGGCAAAAGTGAAATAAAAAATTATCGTTTTTGCCACGGAATGGCATTTTTGATGTATTGTCAAAAGCTAAGAGTGGAAAAAGTGAGATGTCAAATTCTAGAGTGGCATAAGCAAAGTTGGCAAAAACTAGAGTGGCAAAAACAAAGTTTTCCCAAAAGTCAAAGGATGATGAGTGGATCGCTGGGCTAGATGTTGAGTACACCACAATCCTGGGAAAAGAGAAGAATCTAAAGGAGGAAGATAAGAAGAAGCCCGCCATGATCCAGGTTTGCGTGCATAACTTGTGCTTGGTCGACCACATATGCCATGCCGATGTTGAGTGCGAGGATTTTAAGAACTTCCTGGGGGCGGCAAAGTCAAATTCATTTCTGTAGACTTTACGAACGACAAAGAAGTCCTGGGTCGGATAGGCCTCGTTGTAGGCCAGCCCTTCGACCTCCATAGGAATGTGCTGGTGCCCTCCCGTCAGCCTTCAATGCTGACCCTGGCAGTAGCCATGGTTGATCCTTCGTACGATAAACTGACGAAACCTCCGCTGAAGTTTCATCTTGCATGGCAGTGGAATGTACTTGATAGAGACCACATCAATTACGCTATAATGGATGCTGACCTTTGTTTCAATATCTAGAAGAGTTGGATGAAGAGCGAGAGCCAAGTGTGCGGTTCAAGCAAAGAAGTATCGGCCAAGAGGAAGAGGGACAAGGACGAAGTCGAGCACATGGACGAGGAGTCCGAGTAAGGTGGCAGTGTCGTTGCTCATGGTGGTTGTAATGCAGTGTCTACCGGATTAGATGCTTAGTTTAATTTCAAGGTGCTTAGTTTTATTTGAGAGGTGTGTTGTGCTGAGCCCCCAACAAAACTATGTTATGTTCCTTCTCGTTACTTTAACTCTTCAGTACGTACATACTAGTATTTCTTATCGTTCATCTTGTAGTTGGTAGTACTACCACTTGTTTCTTCACATTATATACCTACAATATATATGGCCAATATCATATAGCCAGCAGTTTAGTTGTCAAAGAATTTCAGGGTGCTTAGTTTTATTTGAGAGCTGTGTTGTGCTGGACACCATTGTTGTGACTCAAATCTCTTTTGCCATATTATAATGATATAAATACCTATGGACCAACATGCCAGCTCTCCCTCTATCTCACTATAGTACAATAAAGTGTGGGGCCTACTTGATCCCAACAGCGTTCTTATTTTCCTATAATTTTTTTCGCTTGGTTACTCCTCACAAGCGGGGCCACACTTATCATTGTGAGATAGAGATAATCGACATGTGGGTCTAGGCTTATTTTTGTCATATAACATGGTCAACGGGTTTGACATGAAAATAACAATGTATAATGGCATTTTTGAGCAAACATCTAACACAACGATGGCATTTTTGAGATATCTAATTGCATTTTTGAGCAAGCATCTCACAGATCGATGGCATTTTTGAGTAGTTGTAACTTCTAATGGCAAAACTGAGTAGTGAGACACAACTAGTGGCATAAATAATAAAAACCCAAAAATTAAATAGGTATGCTAATTTCTTTAATAGAATTTAGCACCCCATCTAAGCATGTACTAGCTTTTTTAATAGTATTATATGCATAATTTGGCGACGAGCGCTCTCTATATGTACCACCTTTTTTCTTAATTTCATCTTGTTAATTTTGCTCTGCGGCGCAATCCATCGATACTACTACTGTACAAAAGTATACATTTAAAAGGCTAGAGGGCGGGGCAGTCTCGCTTGGTCGGTTTCATGAGAGGCGAGGGACTTTGTGATTTGCCGGCTCATTACTGCTGGAAGGCGGAGCCTTGTGATTTGATTGCTCGTATAAATGTTGCCGACGACCTGAGGAGGAGCAAAGGACCGTGCGGTATACTCAAGTTTTCCACTGAAGTACTAGTACGACAGAGGAGCACGAAAAATGGTAGCCCGGTGCGATATGGCGATAAAAATGATCTAATTTGCTAGTCATCGATCCCACGGTGCCGGTCATCATTAGCATTGTTCTATTCATGCTTCGCAGAGAACGTGACACATGTGGCGAAATACCCGAAGCAAAAGAAGAAACACAAGAGCAAAAGAAGAAGGAAGATTACCCCCCCCCCCAAAAAAAAGAAGGAAGACGCACACACAAGTCTAGGGCGCTGCTCTCTACTACATGAAGGGTTGCTGGCCGTAGAGTCGTAACTGCTTCTTCATCGCCTCCACGACCTCCATCTGCTCGCGCATCTCCTCCGTCATCTTCTTCATTCTGTCCATGATGCGGGATTTCTCAATGTGAGCCTTCATCATCTCTTCCACGGCCGCATTACGTACCTTGACAACAGTTGGGTGCTCGATGCGGAGCTTCGCTAACTCCTCCTTCTATTCCATGATGAGGGCGTGCAACATCTTCATCGAGGAACTACTCTTCTCATGCAGCTTCTTCTAGCCGACGTTCTCCTCCTTCAGTAGGTCGAGCTCATGGCAGAGCTTCGCATTTTCGTCTTGAAGTTGCAGGATTTCGCCGGTCGCCTTCTTATCCGAGGCAATGCTCTTCTTTAGCAGCATCGCCAAGCCGTCGGTCAACCCCCCTGCTTATTGAGCTCATCGGGCATGTCGTCGGGGCTCTCCTTCAGCAGCTCCACCAAGCTGGCGATGAACTCCTTCTGCTTATTGAGCTGATCGGGCATGTCGTTGAGGGATAACAACTCTAGTGTCGCCAACTCGGCATGTTCGCCTCCGCGGATTAGGGCGGTCCTGGGAGCCCTTGCCTACCTGTGAGACATCTTACGAGGTCTCTGCGAGGCGGTGAGCCCTCTCTTTTTTTCTGTGGCCTTGGTCGCTGCTCCGTAGTTACGAATAGTTCTCGACCTAGAGCTCTGAACATCGGCCATGGCAAGGACGGATGAACAAGAAAGACTTATGGGGAGGAAGGTAGAGTGATTTTTTGCTAGGTAGTTCCCCTTTTTATAACCTAGTACTAGCACTAGTACTAAAACCTGCATAGTGGGAACACGTTCAGGTTTGATAGGTACTAGGTGTGAGCAGGTTTGCACTTATATTATAGCGTGGTAGTACTTCTTTGGAATGTGATGGGAACAAGCTAAAGATTAATTGATGGTTTTGGTTTCGAGGCCCGAAACGGCTCCCGATGAGTTTCCTGGAACATAAATTTCAAGTACTACTGCTCAAATGTGGTCGCACAAGTCAGTGATGTAACTGCTCGTATATGTCAGACCAAGCCGATGCATGTCCCTTCGGTGAGACGCTGGTGAGAATGACCGTCTGTTGGTGCGACCGACAGTAAGTATTACGCGATGGAGACTTCTGGTTGTGGTTTCGGGTGATTGTCACGACCAAGCATTCAAAAACTAGTTATAAATCAATTACCATATTTTTCCAAATGACCAAGTATTTTCACAGGAGTACAATACATATAGATGGAGTGATTTTCAAGGTTGCAAACCGGAATGGCGTTGCAAGTTCACTGCAGCAGCAACCGAGTAGGTCACTGCAGCAGCAACCGAGTAGGTCACTACATCGCTGGCGAGGAAGGAGGGCAGCTCACCTCGCCTACGATGCATGCCCAGCAGCACTACCGCAGCTGGTCCCTGGATTGGCTTCTCCTACCGCCCATTTGAACAGTTGCATTGGTTGCTCATGTCATTCCATAGGCATGTGTGTTCTTTTCTCCGCAGTCGACTCCGTGAATATGATCTCTGCCATTAGCCCCAGCTTGAAATCAACGGGACGCTGCCAGATGCTGACATCCCTCAGCATCTCTCCCCTAAGATCGACTTGCGCCTCCACCTTGTGCTTTGCCAGGCGTAGCTCCTTCGAACTTGTCTCCAATCGATGCAACACTTCCTCGATCCAATTTTCCCTTGCTACACACCACCTGAAACGCAGCCCTGGCATGTCCTCCCGCACCATCGATCTGTGATTCCAGAGTAATGGATCCCCTCTAAAACACATGTGGGTTTCACTCAAAGGCGGTAGTGTTGTGGGCCGCAGCGAGAGGGCAGCCCGCGGGATCCTGGGATCGAAGGGATTATCCATGGCGGGATTCGGTGGGCGAGGCGGGGAGGCGAGCGTAGGCGCTGGGAGAGCCCTACGAGGCTAAGATAAAGATAATACTACTCCACTTCGTCCATATTTAAATATAAAGGCCATCAATAGTAACTCAGGCAAAAAATGATCATCCTGCCTGCGTCCTAGTTTATTGGCCCCCTTTTTATTTTGTGCCAATTTTTAAACAAAAATTTAACTAACAAAATTCAAGCACTACAGCCAAAGTTTCTATTTTTGCGCTGCACAAACCAAACAAGCAATCTAATCATCCTAAAGGCAAATATTGGCACATTTTTTATAGTATAAACGATTTGTACAAGGGGATAATTATTTTTGTTGAAAATTTTCTATAATCAAGGTTCACAAAGTTTCCATGGGCATGAACAAAGTTCAAGGCTAGCTCCCACTTTAACAATGCTCGTCTTTCTCACTTTCGCTTTTCTATTTGAAAAGTTTCAGGTTCCCCTCTATATCTTTTTGTTTTTAAACTTTTTAAAAGCACACAACCGAAAAATAACTCTCTAAAACTTCCAGGTTGTTTCCGTGGCAGCGCTTTCTTTAAAGCCATTAAGCTAGGCATATAGCTTAAGTAATGGATCCACCTGGATCCCAAGGTATATCAAAGCCAATTTAATTAACAATGATTTGTGATTTAGTAGTGAGCACAAATTAACATATATCATGCACAAACGAAGTCTAACTCTCTTCCTATGCATCGGCATATCATAAAAGAACAATTCAGGCACACAAAGTAAAGGCCAATGCATAGTATAAACAGTTTCTTGAAATTTTATCGCATTGGAAACATAGAGAGGCGGAGATGTAGTTCCTCTCTCATAATAATTGCAAGTAGGAGCAGCAAGCACATGCATATTATATTTATCAAAATCATCATGTGCAATAGTATAACGCAACCCATCAATATAGTCCTTAATAAGCGCAAACTTCTTCGATATAGTGTAGTTGGGAGAATTCAAAAAGATAGTTGGATTCGTCCGTTCATGGGCCGACCATAATGGGCCGTCGTTAATCGAACGTATTTTATGACGCTAGGAAAACGGCCCAACAGATTAACGGGCCACAAATGGGCTGACTGTAACCACAGGCTGAATTTGGCCCACAAGCAGAAAAGGCCAGTAACTGGCCATAAGTAACTGAATGTTGGAAATGAGCCCAAGAATAAATGGGCCCTGAGAAGGCTGAAAGATAACACGAGCTGAAAACGGCCCAATGGAATAATGGGTCATTAATGGGTATAAAGTGATACACTGTTCATTAGGGGCCAGTTTCACCACGGGCCATTAATGGGCCAAGATTTACAAAGAGCCTCATATGGGCCCAAAGATGTCATGGGCCATACATGGGCCAGAAGTTACAACGGGCTGGAATCATATTGGACGGCCCAGATGACGCTACTGGGCCTAATTCAGATAGGCCGTAACGGGTCGTGAGTTAGCGGGCTGTAAATGGGCTATATCCGAACATGCCGTTAACAGGCTTTCCATGGGTTGGCCCGCTACCTTTGGACCAAGTCAAACGGGCCAGCCTTTTCAAAAAAATAGGCCTCAGTTGGGCCGTGCCATGTGTCCACGTATCATAGGCGCCTTCGGTCCAATGAGTGGATGACATCTGTCCCAACAGTGAGCCGACACGTGGTTCCTCTGGCCATTGAGAATTTTACATGTGGAAAATCCCCATTGGTCCGGGCTATTAACGGGTTATCAGATCCAAACTGGAACCCGATAGCTTAACGACGACCCGTTACGGTGGATGTCACGTGTCGGTTACCCTTGACAAAAGCAATTCTTTGACGTGCGATTTATCGTCATGGAAGTGGACACTTCCGTGATGATAATTCTGGTAATGTCATGGAACACTTCTACGACAACACAGGTATGACTATCTTGATGTCATAAAATCGTCATGGATGTACATGCATGACAGAAAACGTGACCAACTGTGACAAACACATATCATCACGGAAGTGTAGTTTTTTTGTAGTGCGAAGTAGCACATAAACTAGGGTTTAAGCTTCTGTCACTCTAGCAACCCATCATCTAATAACTACTCCACAATGCATTCCCTTAGGCCCAAAGATGGTGAATTGCCATGTAGTCGACGTTCACATGACACCACTAAGGGAATCACAACATACATATCATCGAAATATCGAACACATATCAAGTTCACATGATTACTTGCAACATGACTTCTCTCATGACCTCAAGAACGAAAGTAACTACTCACAAATGATAATCATGCTCAAGATTAGATGGGTATTAAATAGCATAATGGATCTGAACATATAATCTTCCACTAAATCAACCATATAGTAATCAACTACAAGATGTAATCAACACTACTAGTCACTCACAAGTACCAATCTGAGGTTCCGGTACAAAGATTGAACACAAGAGATGAACTAGGGATTGAGAGGAGATGGTGTCGTTGAAGATGTTGATGAATATTGACCTCCCAAAGATGGGAGGGTTATTGGTAATGACGATGGTTTCGATTCCCCCCTCCGGGGGGAGTTGCCCCGGTGGAATCGCTCCATCGGAGGGTAAAAGTGCTCCCGCCCAAGTTCCGCCTCGAGACGGTGGCGCTCCGTCCTGAAAGTCCTCTACTTATTTTTTCTAGGTCAGAAGAACTTAAGTACTAGAAGATTGGCACCGAAGGTGGGCCCGGGCTAGCCACAACCCACCAGGGCATGCCTGGGGGGCCTAGCGTGCCCTGGTGTCTTGTGGTCACCAAGTGGCCCCCTCCGGTATGCTCCAATATTTTTCATATATTCCAAAATAATTCTCCTTAAATTTTCAGCTCATTTGGAGTTGTGCGGAATAGGTAGCTCTGGCGTAGCTTTTTCAGGTCCAGAATTCCAGCTGTCGGCATTCTCCCTCTTTGTGCAAACCTTGCATATTATGAGAGAAAAGGCATTAGAATTACTCCATAAAGCATTATTATGCATAAAAACATTATAAATAACAGTACGAAATCATGATGCAAAATGGACGTATCATCTACTTCAATACTAGAAATTTTATGCCCAAGGACTATACATTCATTCACCATAAAGTGACACTTCTCCCAATTCAAGACAAGATTAGTTTCTTCACATCTCTACAAAACATGATCAAGATTGCTTAAGCAATCATCAACAGAAGTTCCGTAGACGAAAAATCATCCATGAGTACCTCACCAATTTTTTCACAAAAGTCAGAGAATATAGCAATCATAAGGTAGCAGGTGCATTTCATAAATGAAAAGGCATACTTCTATAAGCATAAGTTCCATAAGGACAAGTAAAGATGGGTTTGTCTTGATCTTCTTGTGATACAGGTATTTGAGAAAAAACAAAATATCCATCTAGGAAGCAGAAGTGTGTATGCTTAGACAATCTTTCTAACATTTGATCAATAAAAGGCAAGGAGTAATGATCCTTTCTAGTAGCTTTATTTAATTTCCTAAAATCAATTACCATCCTATAACTAGTTACAATTCTTTGCGGAATAAGTTCATTTTTGTCATTAGGAACAACAATAATGCCTCCTTTCTTAGGAACACAATGAACATGACTTACCCATCTACTATCAGCTATATGATAAATTATAGCTGCCTCCAGAAGCTTTAATATTTCAGTTCTTATCACATCCTTCATTTTAGGACTTAGATGGGCTAATGAGCAACAACCGGCTTAGCATCATGCACTATATTAATCTTGTGCTGACATAAAGTGAGACTAATGCCCTTGAGATCATCGAGTGTATATCCAATAGCAACACGATGCTTCCTTAGAGTTTTAAGTAATCTCTTTTCTTCATGCTCTGAAAGGTTAGCATTGATAATAACAAGATATATCTTCTTTCCATCAGTATAAGCATACTTTGATGTATCAGGTAGTTTCTTTAATTCAAACACTGGGTCACTCTTAGGGGAAGGTGGTCCCCAAGAGTTTCAACAGGCAAATTATGATTAAGGATAGGTGATTCTTTAAAGAATATCTCATCTATTTCATTTGTTTTATTCATATGCATATCATTTTCATGGTCTAGCAAATATTGTTCTAAGGGATCGGTAGGAGGAACAACAATAGAAGCAAGACCAAGGATTTCATCTTTACTAGATAATTCTTTCTCATGCGGTTGTTCTATGAAACTTAGAGAAATTAAACTCATGAGATACATCACCAAACTTAGCTCTAACCTTTTCTTTAACACAATCAATTTCCGCATTAACGGTATTCAAGAAAGTCCTACCAAATATAATGGACAACAATTATCTTGTTATGATCCAAGTACTAACAAATCAGTAGGGTATTTTATCTTACCACACAAGAGTTCAACATCTCGAACAATCCCAAGTGGTGAAATAGTATCTCTATTTGCAAGCTTAATAGTAACATCAATGTCTTCTATATCAATAGGTGCAATATCATTCATGACTTCTTGATATAAAGTAAAAGGAATAACACTCACACTAGCACCCATATCGCATAAACCATGATAGCAACGATCCCCAATTTTAACAGAAACAACATGCATGCCAACTACATGCTTGTTTCTATCTAACATATTTTTTTTCATTTCTAGCAGGTTTAGCAATTCTAGCAGCCTCATTGCAGAAGTAAATAACATGTCCATCAATATTATCAACCAAGAGATCCTTAACCATTGAAACATTAGGTCCCACCCTAATTTGTTCAGAGGGTCTAGGTGTTCTAATGCTACTTTTATTAACCATAGTTGTAGCTTTGGAATGTTCCTTAATCCTAACAGGGAAAGGAGGTTTCTCAATATAAGCAGCAGGCACAACTGCATCAACATTATAAATGATTGTTTCATCTTTAGCTGTAATAGGTTCTTCACAATTTTCTTCAATAGGTGGATGAAACTTAAACCACTTCTCCTTACGGAGATCAACATGAGTAGCAAAAGATTCACAAAAAGTAGCTACTATCTTAGAGTCAAGTTCATATTTGGTACTAAACTTATGAAAAATATCAGTTTCCATAAAATATTTAACACAATCAAACTCAAATTTTGTACCTGACTCTTTACCTTTGTCGAATTCCCTGTCTTCAGAGTTGCATTTAATTTTTTTCCAGAAGACCCCATTTGAATTCAATAGTTTTCTTCATAAAGGAACGAGTAGAAGAAGTATCGATCATGGGTTGACCATTATGATAAAGTCGAGCATAAAGTTTTGAATAATAGTTTCTCTTGAGAGCTCATGATTGGGGCATGTGTGCATCATGTACTTAAGCCTCCCCCAAGCTTGAGCGATACTTTCTCCTTCACAAGGCCAAAAATTATATATATAATTCCAATCACGATGAACCAAATGCATAGGATAAAATTTCTAGTGAAATTGCAGTTTCAACCGGTTCCAATCCCATGTTCCAGTATCATCCAATACCCTATACCATGTCAATGTCTTTCCCTCCAAAAATAAGGGGGATACCTTCTTAACTCCATCCTCAGATAATTCTGCAAGCTTAAACAGTCCACAAATTTCCTCCACATAGATTAAGTGCATATCAGGATGACCCATAAGTGTAGGGGATCAATCGTAGTCCTTTCAATAAGTAAGAGTGTCTAATACAACAAGGAGAAGAAGGAAATGATAAGCGGTTTTCAGCAAGGTATTCTCTGCAAGTATTGAAAGTAGCGGTGATAGATAGTTTTGTAGCAAGATAATTCGGAACAAGTAACAAGTAGCAATAGTAACAAAGATGCAGCAAGGTTGCCCAATCCTTTTTATAGCAAAGACAAGCCGGAAGGTTCTCTTATATAAAGCATAGTGCTCTCGAGGACACATTGGAATTATTGTCTAGTCACTTTCGCCATGGTTAGTTGATTCACGATCGGTACTTTGATAATTTTATATGTGGGTGGACTGGTGCTTGGGTGCCGTCCTTACTTGGACAAGCATCCCACTTATGATTACCCCCTCTCGCAAGCATTCGCAACTACGGAAGAAGAATTAAGATAAAACTAACCATAACATGAAACATATGGATCCAAATCAGCCCCTTACGGAATAACGCATAAACTAGGTTTTAAGTTTCTGTCACTCTAGCAACCCATCATCTACTTATTACTCCCTAATGCCTTCCCTTAGGCCCAAGTATGGTGAAGTTTCATGTAGTCGACGTTCACACGACACAACTAAAGGAAGCAACAACATACATATCATCAAAATATCGAACGAGTACCAACTTCACATGGTTACTTATATCAAGACTTCTCCCATGTCCTCAAGAACAAAAGTAGCTACTCACAAATCATATTCATGTTCAAGATCAAAGGGGTATTGAATATGCTTGAGGATCTAAACATTTAATCTTCCACCAAATAAACCAACTAGCATCAACTACAAGATGTAATCAACACTACTAGCAACCCACAGGTACCAACCTGAGATTCTGGGACAAAGATTGAATACAAGAGATGAACTAGGGTTTGAGATGAGATGGTACTGGTGAAGTTGTTGATGAAGATTGGTCCTCCCACGATGAGAGGATCGTTGGTGATGTCGATGGCTTCGATTTTCCCCTCCCGGAGGGAAGTTTCCCCAGCGGAATCGCTCCACCGGAGAGCAAAATTCCTCCTACCCAGATTCCGCCTCGATATGGCGGCGCTTCGTCCCAAAAGTCTTCTTCTAATTTTTAGGGCAAATGGATTCATATAGCAGAAGATGGGCACCGGAGGCCTGCTAGGGGGCCCACAAGCTCATAGGGTGCGCCTGTCTGAGCTTGTCGCTCCCTAGTGGCCCCCTCCTAGTATTTCTTTCGCCAATATTCTTTATATATTCCAAAACAATTCTCCGTAATTTTTCAGGTCATTTGGAGTTGTGAAAAATAGTTTTCTCTGTTGTAGCCTTTTCCGCTCTAGAATTCCAGCTGTCGGCAATCTCCCTCTTCATGTGAAACTTGCAAAATAAGAAAGAGAAGACATAAGAATAGTATCATAAAGTGAAATAATGACCCAAAACATAATAAATAACAGCAGGAAAACATGATGCAAAATGGATGTATCAACCATCCGGGGCGACAGAAGCTACTGCTTTGTAGAAATGCTCGACACATTGAACATTGTCTTCCTGGTCCGCCTGAACGGTGGTTACGCCTCCGGGCCCCAGCATCTTGATAGAATTGTAGGCATGGTGAGTCATGGCCATGAATTAGGTCAGTGCAGGGTAGCCAAGAATAGCGTCCTACTCCAGGCCGATGTGGGCCACGGTGAAGAGGATGCTTTCCTTCTGATAATTCTTGCTAGTCCTGAACGTGATGAGGAGGGCCACCTGCCCTGTGGAAGTCGTGCTCCCGAAGTCACGCCCGAGAACAGACGGGTAGGCAGCATGCGATCATACGAGATCTGCATTAGGTCGAAGATTTTCGGGGAGATGACGTTTAGCATGGACCCACCGCCGATGAGGGTTTTTGTGACCTTGATGTTATGGATAGTGGGGGACACAATGATTGGTACAATCCCCACTATCTTTGCATCCATCGGATGATCCGCAAGATCAAACGTCACCGAGACCCCGAACCACCTCAATGGCTTAGCTGCTTTTCCCCCGGGAAGGGCAGCACAAACTTCCTGGGCCAGATGCTTGAAACATGGGTTTGAGTGAGGGGTATAGGCCCCGCCTTGAATGCATGCCACCACCTTGGGCTCCTGGAAGCTTCCTCTACTATTCTTATCGGAGTCTGGGCCTTCCCCGGCCTTGTCGTCCACTGCTTTCTCGCGCCCACAGGAAAAAGGTTAACTCGGCCTTTGCGTTGGCCGGTGCGTTCTCCCCCACGACCTCCTTCCTTTCGTCCTTCGCCACGCCTCAGCTCACGCCACTCCTGACGGTTTTCCACCATCTTCTTGATCTCTCGACACATGGCCATGTCATGCGTGCGCGAGCTGTGCAAAGCACGGTACGAGCTGTCGCCCGAATCATCGTAAATCACCTCTTCCTTCTTCTGCCACTTCCACTCGGGCCCCACTGCGAAGACCCCATGCAACTTGCGCTTTTGGCCTCTCTTATCGCGGGACGGTTCGGTCTCCCTCTCGTTTGTCTGTGAAGAACGGTTTTGGGCTTCAGCCGCCCTAGCGCACTTGTCCACCAGTTCGTAGAGTTGCACCATAGTGCGCACATCATGGACCGCCATCTTCTTTCACATCTTGAGGTCTGTGACGCCGTTGCGGAACACCGCGGCAACCTTCGCATCGTCGATGCGGGGGATTTTGTTGCGAACTTGGCTGGAACGTTGGATGAACCTGTGTAGCATCTCACCCTCCTTCTGTCGGATGGCGTTTAAATTGGCAATTGTGGACGGCCGGTCACAAGTTCCCTTCAAATTGGCATTGAACCGCTCGCACAGCTCGTCCCAAGTTTCGATGGAATTCGGTGGGAGGTTCATGAGCCATGAACGGGCCGAATCTTTAAGGGTTGTAGGAAACCAGTTAACCATGGCGTCAGAGTAGCCATGAGCCGCCTGGATCGCTGTGGCATAGTTTTGGAGAAACTCAACGGGGTCAGTTGAGCCATCGTACCGCGACGATAGATCTGGCTTGAACCGCGGAGGCAAGGCCACCCCACGGAGTTCGGGGGTGAACGCATGGCGCCCCACACCTATCGGCATAGCGCGGGCGCTCGGGGTGCCCAGCGCAGGGCGCCCCGCCTCCGCCTTCTCTTGAACAAATCTGTCCTGCCGCTCTCACCGGCGCTCTTGGACAAAAAGTTACCACGACGTATGTCTTTCACGTAACCAAACAACATGCTTGCAATCAAATAGCGTGCTGATGGCTTGTCTCTAATGCACGTTCCATAGAATTTTGTGGGCAACCAAACTAAATACAGAACATGTTTTTTTCCTGTATTGCTCTTTTTTAGCAAAAAAAAAATCCTGTATTGCTGAGTCAGGCTGAGTGGAGTCAAAGATGCAACCAAAATTACGTAGGAACCTAAGAAGCGTTCATACTGTAGCAGGGTTGGACTAGGCCCAACGTTCTAGACCCCTCCGTCTCGTTAGGGTTCACTTCCTGCAAGGCTCTACTCTTCATTCCACTCTCGGTTTCCGCCTCCCCCTCCCCGACTTATCCCCATGGGCAAGTCCGGCGCCAAAAAGAAGAAGCCCTCCCCTTCCGCCACCGCCGCCGCCACCACAACCGCCGCCAAATCGCCGCCAGCCGCAGCAGAGCAGAAGGCCCCGCCGCCCGCGCCCCCCGTAGCGAACGGGGCGGCGCAGCACCAGGCCCCGGCGGACCCCGGCGTGCTCCTGCGCCGCGCGCACGAGCTCAAGGAGGAGGGCAACCGCCTGTTCCAGTCGCGCGACTACGCCGGCGCGCTGCGGCAGTACGAGCTCGCCCTCCGCCTTGCCCCGCGTGGCCATCCCGACCGCGCCGTCTTCCACAGCAACCGCGCCGCCTGCCTCCTGCAGCTCCGCCCCGTCGACCACAAGGCCGTCGCGGAGGAGTGCTCCCTCGCGCTCCAGGCCGAGCCGCGCTTCCCGCGAGCCCTTCTCCGCCGGGCCCGCGCACTTGAGGCGCTCGGCCGCTACGAGCTCGCACTCGCCGACACCCTCGCGCTCCTCGCCCTCGACCCCAACCACCGCGACGCTATCGACCTCTCCCACCGCCTTCGCTCCCGCATCTCCTCCTCCTCCTCCTCCTCCACGGCCTCCGCCGCCTCCACCCACGAACCCACCAGCCGCCCTTCCCCCGCCGCCCTCGGTGCCTCGGCCGTTGTGGCCGGCCTTGGCCCATCCCTCCCTTCCCGTCCCTTCCCAAAGAAACAATCGCCTCCGTCGCCTCCTCCTCCACAGCAGCAACCAGGTCCTGCGATGACTAAATTTAATTCTTCGCCAACGCCCAAGTTGGTGCCTTTCTCCAACTCTCCGTCATCTTCTGCCAAGGCTTCAACTGCTGATATTTCTCAGAAGACTGTGCCAGCACTGTCAGTGCCCTCAACCCAACCAGTGACGGAGACATCGCTCATTAACAGGAAGGTTGTGACGAGATGGAGGCCCCTCAAGCTGGTGTATGGCCATGACATTAGGCTTGGGGAGATGCCTGAAAAATGCAGCTTCCAGACGCTCCGGGAAGTTGTGGCGAAGCGCTTCCCATCATCCAAGGCTGTGTTGATGAAGTATAAGGATGCCGATGGTGATCTAGTTACCATCACTTGCACATCAGAACTACGATTGGCCGAGGCTTGTGGTGTTGGCACCGATGCAATGGAAGGTGATACTAAGCTCCCCATGTTGAGGCTGCACATTGTTGAAGTAAGTCCAGAGCAGGAGCCTCCGCTGCCAACAGAAGAGCAGAAGCTGGAGGAGGAGGAGTTGTTGATCACCGGTGAGGATAGCTCTTCACATACTTCTGCAGAGGTAGCTAATGCCGAGGTAACAAAGCCAGATCTGGAGAACGGAGTTGCTGAACAGAGCACTCTGACAGGGAAGAAAGATTGTGGCCATGCTGAGTGCAAGGAAGCTGAGATTGATGATTGGTTGCTTCAGTTTGCAGAACTGTTCCGGAACCAGGTTGGGATCGATGCTGATGCACATCTGGACCTTCATGAAGTAGGAATGGAGCTGTGCTCTGAAGCACTTGAGGAAACAGTGACCAGCGAGGAGGCCCAATCCCTATTTGAGATGGCTGCAGCAAAATTCCAGGAGGTCGCTGCCTTGGCGTTATTTAACTGGGGAAATGTGCACATGTGTGCAGCAAGGAAGCGCATACCTCTTGATGAATCTTCTCCAAAGGAAATCATGTCTGCTCAGCTCCGAACAGCTTATGACTGGGTGCTAGAGAGGTATGCTCTTGCAGGCCACAAGTATGAGGAGGCCCTGAACATCAAGCAAGATTTCTATGAAGGGCTTCTTGCTTTAGGCCAGCAACACTTTGAGACCGCAAAGCTTCACTGGTCATTTGCATTGGCAGACAAGGCTGACCTGTCTACCTGGGATTCTTCAGAGACATTCAAGCTTTTTGATAGTGCTGAGGAGAAGATGAGGGCTGCAACAGAGATGTGGGAGAAAGTGGAAGAACAGAGAATGCTAGAGTTAAAAACACCTGGTGCGACCGAGAAGGATGAGGTGTTGAAGAAAAGAAAGAAGCAACACAGTGCAGATGGTCAAGGGGAGTTGACACCGGAGGAGGCAGCTGAGCAGGCAGCCGTAATGAGGCAACAGATTCACCTATTTTGGGGCAATATGCTTTTTGAGCGCTCTCAAGTGGAATTCAAGCTTGTTGTCGGTGATTGGAAGAAGAATCTCGATGCTTCTGTTGAAAGGTTTAAGTTGGCTGGAGCTTCAGAATCAGATATCTCCACGGTGCTGAAGAACCATTTTTCCAATGCAGTCTCTGAGTGCGAAGAGAAGAAAGTTATGCCTTCAGGCACAGGAAGTTCCCAAACAAGTGACGGCATTGATGATGAATCTGTGGTTGAAAGCTAAGTTCTTGTTGTTCAAGCTAGATGAAATCGATGCTTGTCGTATTCTATTGTTTGATAGGCATTATTTGTTCTTGACAACTTCTTCATGGTTTGGTATCATGACCGCCAATTTAGATATTATTAGCATACATAGATTTTTTGATTTGCAGAACTAGCGTGGACTTCACGTGCTTCAAACATCTTGATCTGTTTCATGTGTCTTGATTTTTATGATAATTTTTTGGGCCGGTTTCAAGGTATATGATGGAGATTTTTGAAGTAGTTAACCACTTTGAAGACCGTTCGCTAAACGTTCTCTGCAATGATATCGCAGAATGTAGACTAAGCTTTATCCATTATTTTTTGCAAGCAGTGATACAGATTGTAGCCTCTTACAGAAATGTAGGGAAAGGCTGCGTACAATAGACCCAAAGTGGTCGGACCCTTTCTCAGACCCTGCACAAGCGGGAGCTACATGCATTGGGGCTGCCTTTTTTAGTGATACAGATTGTCACACCTGAGATTTACTACTCCCTCCATTCATTATTATAAGACGTTTTGGACAGCTAGCTTTGAACTGTTTTGGGCACTGTCTGAATTGTCTAGAACGTCTTATAAAAGTGAACAGAGGAAGTAGTAGTTTCTTAGTTATATCAACTGCAGCTTTGAGCTGATAATATCTGCGAGGCGCCCGCAAACTGGCCACTCTGTTCGGTTGTGATGCAAGGGATTGTTAGTTGTCACAGCCCGCTACTACAGCAGTGTGCACTGTGCAGCAGCATTTTGGTGCAAATAAGTTTTGCATAAATTTTGCAGATTTATTGACTCCAGAGAACGGGAAATAAACGTACTTCCAATTCAGTTCAATTTCATATCAGAGCTATAACATAATATTTCCTATGACTAAGAGCATGTTGGGATCTGCTCCACTCCGCAACTCCGCTGTCGTGCAACTTTACCGGTTGGCTGATCCAGGATGTCCTTTCCTGCGGATAGCAACTTCCTTCCCTGACCATGTGGAGTGGAGCCAGCGGCCGAACATGTCCCAAAATGTAAGGCATTTTTTCACACTCTGGTAGTATGGAAAAATGTCTTACATTTTTGAAACGGAGGGAGTATGTTAATCTACTCCCTATTTTGCACGTGGAGCCAACAATCCAGGAAGCTGGGAGCGGATTCAAGAATTTGAAGGAGTGAAGAAGATCCAAACAGGCTTGCAGAACTCTGTTTTTCGTACAATACAATGTTAAGGTGATCGGCACATCTGTGCATTTGAGAAAGAAAGCCATAGACCGGCAAATGTAGTATAGTAGTACTCCCTCCGTTTCAAAATAGATGGAACGGAGGGAGTACAAGCGAGCGCTAGTACGATCGGCACATCGGCACATCAGTTTTTCTGATGGACCTACTGCGTATTCACTCATCTATTTCGTGTTCTACATACTGGAATAAGTATAGTTTAGTTTGCAATTTATGTTGTGCGTGGGATTTTCTTTCTTTTTTTTCTCCCTGCACAAATCTATGAATGCTATGTTATGAACTACTAGTTTTCTTTTTGTGTATCGATTTGTTCATGTTGGTTTAATGAATAAATAGGCATAGTTTACTTTACACCACTGCACCTAATTGACATCTAATTTGTTCTATGTATGTTGTTAATCTTCTTATTTAAGTTTGTGTTTAGTATTGTTTTTAATAATAGTTGGTAGTATATTCTTTTGTTACTTTGAATTATTTCATGAGACTATGGCCGGTCAAATCACACATTTCTCTATCACGAATAGGTAATCAACATGTCAATCACACTTTGTGTGGATCTCATGAGCCCTCGCATTCACCGGGGATCAACATATATGTAGTTTATTGATTTGCTATGCCAAAACATGTGTAGTTGTATCAAGTACAAATTGAGACGTGTAGGTTTTTTGATAGTTATGCAACAACGATCTAGTTTTGAGTAGGCTTGGACACGGCCTCAGTGCATTGCATTGCACAGGGTAAGGTTTGCCTCGTATAATACTTCCCTAGACCTTATCTGATGTGGGAGCTTCTAACAATGGATCTGTCATTTTACTCTATATTAAACAAGATCATCATTGTTGTCATTCTCTCTGTGAAGTTGAATCTCATGATAATTTGCTCCATTTGGTAGCATCGATTTACTTGTGCACGGGGAAGTGCTTCAAAATTTCTTAGATGTTGAGCATGTTAATGCTTGGTATGCTAATATTTATGTTGGTTACATGTGCATTGTTGAGAGTATACAATATCGTGCTTGTTACAAAAAGTTAGCAACAACTGGTTTACTTTTAATGATAGCGAGAGGGCTATTCTACCGACGAAGGTTGGATCTTATGAAATCAAAATGAACCATCAAGCAGATACAAACATAATGAGAACACACCCAGTCTCTCTATAATTAGGATTCACACAACCAACTTCATCGCACGCACACAAACACACAAAAATGTGGTAGAAGCGAGGAAAAAAACCCAAAGATATCAAATCCGCGATTGACAAACTACAACTATGACAATATCCGCAACAACCATCTCATGACACCACACGGACAACAAGGTTTTTAAACAGAAACAACTTCAGGAAGGGAGCGATGCTCAAGCGCCGCCGTCACCAGATCCAACTACCATAGTCAGATTCTAGATTTTCATCCAGAAGAACCAATCCAAGCATATCCAAACAATGCCTTTAAAGTAATGATGCAAAAACATCACCATTGCCAGGTATAACCAACTCGGGCCAGACCTAGATTTTCACCTCGGTGCTCGTCGAAGTCAATCATGTAATGTCTCCACGACATTTTCGCGATCCCGGCAACTACATGTAGTTGGGCTAAAAAATCAACCGCCGTCGCTGCACAACCATATCATCTGCATCAAGTCGTCGTCCGTAGATTACCTCTCACCACTGAAGGCAACCATCGAACCCAGGGAGAGGATCCCTCAAGAAGACCTTTTGATGGCCACCAAAATCAGCATCGATGTCGCTTATAATCCCCAAGCGCAAGGAATCATCATAGCACTTTTCAAAGAAGGAAGTGGTAAGTATAGAGTGTCGAATTCACAAGGAGCTAAAGGTAAGATCAATGTTCTCCCAGATCCTATCTGCCACTGATACAACCCTACGTACACCGACCATTTGCTTTTATCTAGTAACGAGAAATAGAACTATTAGCAAGCATCCACAAATACTAACAAGTTCATTAAGGTAAAACTCAACCATAGCATTCAGATATATTATAACACCCACGATGCGGCTATATCTCCCACGTGTCTGAGCACGACTTAGAGGCATAACCGCATAGTAGGCATGTCGCAAGAGGGGTAATCTTTACACATCCCATGTACTGAATAAGATAGAGATACAGAGTTGGCTTACAATCGTCACTTCACACAATACATAAATATAGCATTACAACATCCAGAATACAATCAGGGTCCGACTACAGAACCAAAATAAAAAAAGACAACCCCTGATGCAATAGATCCCCGATCGCCCCGACTGGGCTCCACTACTGATCAACTGAAAAACGAAACAACACAACGAACACGAACTTCATCGGGCTCCCACTTGAGCTCGGTTGCGTCACCTGCACTGTTATCATCGGCACCTGCAACTGTTTGAAGTAATCTGTGAGTCACGGGGACTCAGCAATCTCACACCCGTGAGATCAAGACTATTTAAGCTTATGGGTAGGAAAATGTGGTGAGGTGGAGCTGCAGCAAGCACTAGCATATATGGTGGCTAATTTACGCAAATGGGAGCGAGAAGAGAAGCAAAGCACGGCCGTGATCTAGAAATGATCAAGAAGTGATCCTGAAACTACTTACGTTCAAGCATAACACAAGAACCGTGTTCACTTCCCGGACTCCGCCGGAAAGAGACCATCATGGCTACACACGCGGTTGATGCATTATAAATAAGTTAAGTTTCAAGTTTTCTACAACCGGACATTAACAAATTCCCATCTGCCCATAACCACGGGCGCGACTTTCGAAAGTTCAAATCCCTGCAGGGGTGTCCCAACTTAGCCCATCACAAGCTCTCACGGTCAACGAAGGACATTCCTTCTCCCAGGACGACCCGATCAGACTCGGAATCCCGGTTACAAGACATCTCGACAATGGTAAAACAAGACCAGCAAAGCCACCCGATGTGCCGACAAATCCCGATAGGAGTCGCACATATCTCGTTCTCAGGGCAACACCGGATGAGACTAGCTACGAGTAAAACCAACCCTCAAGTTTCCCCGAGGTGGCCCCGGAGGCAGCTCGGTTCGAACCAACACTCAGAGGAGCACTAGCCCGGGGGGTCTAAAATAAAGATGACCCTCGGGCTCCGGAAACCCAAGGGAAAAAGGCTAGGTTGTTAGTGCAAATGTAAAACCAAGGTTGGGCCTTGATGGAGGAGTTTTATTCAAGGCGAACTGTCAAGGGGTTCCCATTATAACCCAACCGCGTAAGGAATGCAAAATCAAGGAACATAACACCGGTATGACGGAAACTAGGGCGGCAAGAGTGGAACAAAACACCAGGCATAAGGCCGAGCCTTCCACCCTTTACCAAGTATATAGATGCATTAGTTAAAATAAGAGATATTGTTATATCCCAACAAATATCCATGTTCCAACAAGGAACAACTCCATCTTCACCTGCAACTAGCAACGCTATAAGAGGGGCTGAGCAAAGCGGTAACATAGCTAAACAACGGTTTGCTAGGAAAGGTGGGTTAGAGGCTTGACATGGTAATATGAGAGGCATGATAAAGCATGTGGTGGGTATCGCGGCATAGGCATAGCAAAAGAGCGAGCAACTAGCAAGCAAAGATAGAAGTGATTTCAAGGGTATGGTCATCTTGCCTGCAAAGTTCTCTGAGAAGACGAAAGCTTGATCCTCGTAAGCATACTCAATGGGTTCCTCGAACACGAACTCGTCTCCCGGCTCTACCCAAGGCAAGAACACAAGCAAAGGAAACCACAATCAACCACGGTGCAATGCGCAAGCAACATGATGCAAAACATGGCATGATATGCGGGATGTGATATGCAATGCATATGCGTGCTCCGGAAGGAAAAGATTGAACCATGCCTCAACTTGGCAAACCCAGAGTGCTGCTGGAAAGATGAGTTGATTTCGGTCGAAATCGATATAAAGATCACCGAAATCGGATGCACGGTTTGCAAATGGCAAGTAAAACAATAATGGCACGATTCTGCGATTAACAGCACGATGCCACATAGAATGCAATAAGAAACTAAGCTACTACACTCCAACATATCTACAAATCACACGACAGTGATCCACTCAAGATGCTTGACAAAATATGAACACTGAGCTATGGCTAAATCACACAAGAGCAAGTTCATACAAGCATGGCAAAAGTGCAAAAGATAACAGCATCACAGACTTAGTGAAAATAACATGTCAGGAATTAACATCAGGAAGCAATGTTTAGAGCAAGATATCAACATGCTACAGGATCATATCATAGCAAAGCAAGGCATGACATGCATCTACTCAAGGCATATAACAAAAGTCCCTTACTGACCATAAGCCAAAAAGGATCATAAGATATGATGGCACCCATGTAAACATAGCAAGTTTCGTTAACAGATTCGGACTTAGCAGAAAACTAGACATGGCATAAACAGAATTATGAAGGCATGTTTGCGAGCTCGATGCACTCAACACAAGGCATTGCATGACAAACTAAGCATACTACCAGCAAGAAGACATGATCATGAAGCTAACCAAAGCAAGAACAATCTCATAGCATGCATGGATCAATTACAACAACCTTGGCAAAATTGATTAACATGTAAACAATCTGCCAGGAACATTTTATAGCAAAAGTAGAGCAAGATTGAGTCATGCTAGGGCACTCCATAATTTCAAACAAAGACATGGATGGATAGAGCATAACAATATCTCAAAATCATCCTTACTGAACATGCTCAAAAGAGGCATGTATCTCTCTGTAGCAACATGAATACATGGCATAAAAATAACAGCAGACAAAGACTTAGTGGAAATCCTGAGATCCTGAAATCAGCAATATCACGAGAGCTACTTTGCATGCTTGTGCTAGTCACCACATTGATCACAAAAATACATGGCATACACCCCTGTAAAGATGGCATGGCATATAACAAAACACATGTAGAGCTCATGCCCATATGCAGCACACAATAATCATGAAAAAATGACAAATGCTCATAAACTGATAAGAATCAGCATCTAACATTCTATAGCACTCTTGCAACAACAATTAGGGCATCAAGATGGACTCAAACAAGCATGGTGCAATGGAATGAAACGAAGAGGGAACCCAGACGAACAATTTGATATATCATGCATGCAAAATGGAGCTACGGATGAGGAGATATGGCATGATGAACAGGGCTATAAAATAATCACAGGAAAAGACTTAGTTGAAATTCAACCTCTCAGGAAAGTCAACGAGACGGAGGGATTCGGGATGAAGAGATCCAGGACGCGGGACGGCGTTTGGTTCGTCGACGTGGTGGATCAGATCCATCTTCCATAGATCCGGCGACGAGGATTCCGGCGACTCCGTGAGGGCATGGAAGCCGAGGCGAGGCGGGAACGGTGGAGGAGGACCGGCGGGCACCGGCGGAGGCGAGCGGCGGCTCCAGTCACCGGCGAGAGGAGCAGGGACGGCGCGCGGGGCGGCGGACGACGGCAGGGCGCGGCGGCCGGCGAGGCCCTGCGGTGACTGGCGCTGAGCGCGGAGACGGATGGCGGAGCGGCGGCCGTGGCGTCGCGGCGGCGACGACCGGTGATGGAGACGGCACGGCGAGGGACATGCGGGAGCGGACGCGGCGGCCAGCGAGGCGTGGTCGGGCCCGGCGCGGCCCGGGGCGGGCCGGCCGCGGCGCGGTGGGAGGAGAGAGAGGGACAGGTGTTGCGACGTGAGTGGAGGAGGGAGGCGGCACGCTGACGTGGCGGATTGTGATAGGCCCGGGCGACGTGTCCGGCGGACATGTCCGTCGGTGGTGGGAAGTGTCCGGCGGCGCGAGGGGAAGAAGACTAGGGTTTGTACTGCGCGAAAAATCGGGAAGGGCACACCTATTTATATGTAGAGGGAGTTAGGAGAGTCCAAATGAGGTGCGGTTTTCGGCCACGCGATCGTGATCGAACGAACGAGAGGATGGAGGGGGTTTGGATGGGTTTTGGGCCACTTTGGAGGGGTGTTGGCCTGCAACACACACGAGGTCTTTACGGTTCCTTGGTTAACCGTTGGAGTATCAAACGGACTCCAAATGGCAAGGAACTTGGCAGGCGGTCTACCGGTAGTGAACCAAGGACGCTTGGCAAATCTCGGTCATGTCCGAGAACGTTTAACACCCGCACATGAAAAGAGGCAAAAGGGGACGCCGGAGGACGTAGGAGTGCCGGATTGCAAAACGGACAACGGGGAAAGTGCTCGGATGCATGAGACGAACACGTATGCAAATGCGATGCACATGATGACATGATATAAAATGCATGACACGCAAACAAATGACAAGGCAACAACAGCGAATAACTGGAGGACACCTGGCGCAACGGTCTCGGGGCGTTACAACACTCCACCACTACGAGAGGATCTCATCCCGAGATCTAGGATGGCACCGGAGGGAAAAAGAAGAGGAAGAGAAGAGGTGAATCTAAGTTTCTTCTTTGATAAACGAGTGAAACCAAAGAACCTTGCGAGGTTGAGCAAATTTAAAGAAAGAAAGCAACGGAGATGAACGAAGTTGAAAGCACTCCGTTAGGAAAAAAAAGAACAAGGAATAACAAATTCGGGCAGCACTCCGGTTGAAAAGTGATGAAAGACTTGATAAGGCGAAAAGAACTTGAGCAGAGAACACAACACTCCAGTTAAATGGATAAGCATGAAAAGAACACGATCCTCACCACTCGAGATGATGAGAGAAAAGAGCAACATCACAATGCCTCCGGAAGAAAAGAAAGAGTGGAATTAAAGGAACGGGGAAGAAAACATCCTCTTCTACCTCCAATGAGCTTGCAAAGGCATCCTTAGGCGAAGGGTCGAATGGAGTTGTTGGAAAACCAACAACAAAAAGAGTAAGCTTGTGGTGGGCTTATGGAGAACATCTCAAAACTTAAGGTGAAATTCTGCCACTAACAAAAACAAGATTGGATTGATATCAACAAGGAGACGAGAAACTTATTTCACCGGGAGGATAAATGAAGAACTTGGGTCATTTATAAGCACCATAAATAGCAACAATCCTTAGGGAAAGCTTTATGTGCAATATAACCCAATATAACTCCAATGAAGAGATTGATGGATTTAAAATACCTCATTCTTAACAACATGTGAATCATGAAGCCAGAACTCAAATTATCAAGAATGACATAATACCACCTCAGATGATACGGTAGAAAGAATTGCACTTCGGAATGCAAGAAGAGGAATGCTTGAGCTCCTCTGAAAAGAATCTCAATGAACACTTCGAGAAGGAAATAAATCCTTGATGAACCATCATGTAGAGCCTCCATGAAGAACTCCGGTAATAAAGAATGATCAAAAGAAATGAAGGATAAAGAGAATAAGACAGAAGCCTTGCAATGATTTAGATGGATCTTCGTGATGATGAGAGCTTGGAACTCCGAGAAAGAAAAGATGACACAATTGAAAACCGAGAACTTGATGAGCCTCCGGAATAAGGAATTGAGTTTACTCGATGAAACAAGAATAAGAATTACATTATGCTTATCCTTCACCAATTAAATTGATGACAAACAATGGATTTGGCATACTACTTATTCTCGATGAAACAAAATTGAAGAGAGATATTGCTCAACTTGGGAAGGTCTTCAACGAACCACCGGTAGGATTTGGGAAGAACGAATGAATTGATACGGTAACGAAGGAAGAGAAATCTTGAACGAAACACCGTAAGAATTGAAATGAACGAATAAAAGATGAAGAACCACCAGGAAGAATTAGAAAACGAATGATGATACTTGACGGAATTTTATACCTGAGAACGAAGAGGTCATGAACTGATTAGAGGATATTTGAACTATGCACCGGTAAGATTAAAGAACGAGAGATGAAAGCTGGAATGAATAATATTTGAAAAGATGGCCTTCGGAGGAAAGAAATGGAAACAACTCATGAAATGCTCCGGATGGGTGAAAAGAATTCTCACAATCAAAACAATTATGAGAGGATGGCAACAAGCTAGAACCACGAGTCTTGGAGAGAATGTAGCAAGACTTAAGAGAAACTCTTCTTCGGTCTTCAAATGCAGAGAATGACGACGAAAAACACCACCATGAATTGTTGAGATACTCCGGGATGAAAAAAATATAAAGGTTGAACCGACAATGAAAAGAATTTGAAAGCTCTTGGAGAAATACATATGACTGATGACAATTCATTCTTACGTCAAACTTTGAAAAAGGATTTGAGAATCACTCCGGAAAGATTAAAAGAGTCGGGTAAGATCCTGGGAGAAGAACTGTGGGTTAGAGCCCACTCAAAAGATACACCGTTGGACGATTTAAAAGATAGATTTGCGCCAGTTGAGTTAAATGGCTTGAATAAGATAACAACCTCGAGATAGGTTTGGATGGATCTTGAATGAAAAGACGAGCCTTTTGAGACATCTTCAGCACTCCGGAACAAATGAATAGCGAGAGGTGAATGATTATGAGGTGCACCGGCATGAGAAGGTATTTGAAATAAGGAAAGGAATGATGAACACCTGTAACGCCCCGAGACCGATGTGCCAGGTGTCGTTCAGTTATTCGTTGTTGTTGTCTTGTCATTGGCTTGCGTGTTGAATTTCATCATGTCATCATGTGCATTGCATCATCATGTTTTCAAAACTTGCATCCGTCCCGGTCTCCTCGTTCCTTCCGTTGTCCGTTCTGAGCCCAACCACACTTGCACGCGCCCGCGACACGTCCGAAATATTATTTTATTAGTGGCCGGAAAATGTTCTTGGAATGGGTTGAAAGTTGGCATGTGGTGTCGTTTTGTTGTCAGTAGACCGCCTGCCAAGTTTCATCGCATTCGGAGTCCGTTTGACGTCCCAACGGATAAATATAGCGGCAATAGTAGCCGGTCTAACGTCGGACGTTTTCGGTCTCCGGAAACAGTCGCCGGGCCTCCCTCTCTTCTCTTCTCTCAGCTTGAGACCGTCTGCACAGCCCACCTAGTCCATCCTCCTTCCCCTCTTCGCTTCCGGAGTTGCCCGATGCGATCGCGCGGTCCGAAACCCTCTCTGCACAGTGCATCGAACCCCTCACGCGAGCGCCCGAAAGCTGTCCCGGACCCGACTCGGACAGTCGTTACCGCTGTGTCCGGATCATCCCCAAACATCTGCAAAATATCTTCGTTTTATTATTCGGGCTATCTAACCTATTTATTTACGACCGCCCGATTATAATCGGACGGACCGGATTAGTCCCTGCCTAGTCCCCTGCCTATATAATCAGACCAAATCCCTAATTTCTAGGGATCCTCCCGAGCGCCGCCACTCTTCCTGTCTCCTCCTCATCGGGATCCTCTAGATCCAAAAAAATCACCTCGCAGCCCGCTTCTCTCCAGATCTGCCCGTCGATCCACCTCGCGAGCAGCGCTCGTCCGCCGCGCCTCCAGCTCCTCCCGAGCAAGGGCCTCGCGCTCCTGGAGCCATGTATCCTCTCGTTCCTGGGAGAGGAGCCTTCCCGAGCTTCTCCTCAACCCCGCCGGCCGACGAGGCCATGGCCGAGGCCACCGGAGCAAGCCATCGCCGGCTACCAGTGGAACCCCGCGTCCCCTCTCTACCCTCCTTCCCTCGTTCTTCCTCCTCCCTCTGTATTCATCTCTCTCTCAGGGATCTCTCTCTCTGCCTTGGACAGGAACCGCCCGCTCTCCTTCTTCTCAGGGAACGCCATGGCCGCCGCACCATGGAGCCACTTCGACCTGGACCCCGGCCGGATCGACGTAGCCCGCCGCCGTCCTGCTTCGCTAGCTCGGGCACGAGCGCCCCGTCTTCCTCCTCGTCGCGCGGATCCAGGAGGAGCCCCCGCCAGCGCCGCCGCTCCTCTGCGCCCTCGCTGCCCAAGCCGCCTGCATCCCCTGCTTCGTGAACGAGAATACCGGCGCCGCACCTTCGTTGACTTGTCCCAGCGCCAGCGTGTACGAGATCCACGTCGCCCGCGCCTGGGTCTTCTCGCCCGAGGCCCAGCTCCTCCCGAGCCGGCCCCTCTCCACGTCGCCCACTCCCTGGCGTCAAGCCAGATCCAGCAGGCCCAGCCTGCCTCCCCTTCGCCAGTCCAGCCCCGCAGGCTTGGCTCCGGCCAGCCTCTCCACCGAACGGCCCGCGAGGCCCAGCTGAGCACCCCCTGCCGGCCTCCCTTCTACCACCGAACCGGGCCGAGCCCATGGTGAGCTGCCTCCCAGCGCCTACCACTGTTGGGCTTGCCCCAGATTCAGCCCGTCATGTGTTTTTTTTTCAGCGCCTGAATTTTTCCTATTATTCCTGAGACTGCCAGTTTTACAGTTTAGTCCCCCTAGTTCATGCATTTAATAACTCACTAACCGTGCATCGGATTAAAATGTTTTATATATGAAACTTGATCAGAATTTTGTGTAGATTAAGAATATCCAACTTTCATCTATGTTTATAATGTTTAAAATGCTGTTTGCATTAATTTGCCCCTATGCCATGTTGAAATGATTTTATTCATAACTAAATAACCGTAGCTCCAAATCTAACAAACTTTATATGTAAATGGGGTAGGATTTTGCCTAGTTTAACATGGTGCACTCATTTTGCATGTTTAAAAAAACTATAAAATTATGTTTAGGGCAGAACAGTACCAAACCTAATATATGCATATGAGGAGTTTCCGGAATTGTTGTTCGTTGCTTCCGGCCTCATTTAAACTTGACTAGATAGGTAGTTTTACTTTGCTTCACCCTCTTGCCATGTTAACCAACATTTAATATTGTTGAGTACATAAACGAGATCAAACTAAATAACGTGTCGTGGTGTTTCATCAATAAGCAACTCGTTGTGTATTGAGCTCCACTTAATTTGTAGTGTTGTTTGTTGCACTTTGCCATGCCATGTTTCATTAAACCGGACATGCGTCATACTCGTTTGTGCATCGTGCCATGTTGTTGTGGTGGTTGTTTACTATGTTGTTTGCTCTTTTCCGGTGTTGCTTCTTCGGGTTGGTTTCGATTAACATCGCGTTTGTGAGGATCCGTTCATCTACGACCGTTTGTCTTCTTCTTGGATTCGTTCTTCTTCCTTGCGGGATTTCAGGCAAGATGATCATACCCTCGAAATCACTACTATCTTTGCTATGCTAGTTTGCTCGCTCTTTTGCTTTGCCACTGCTACGATGCCTACCTTTTGTTTGTCAGCCTCCCAATTGCCATGTTGAACCTCTAACCCACCATTGTCCTAGCAAACCGTTGATTGGCTATGTTACCGCTTTGCTCAGCCCTTCTTATAGCGTTGTTAGTTGCAAGTGAAGTTTGGAGCCGTTCCTTGTTGGAACATTTATTTACTTGTTGGGATACCATTATATTGCCATGTTATCTTAATGCATCTATATACTTGGTAAAGGGTGGAAGGCTCGGCCTCTCGCCTAGTGTTTTGTTCCACTCTTGCCGTCCTAGTTTCCGTCATATCGGTGTTATGTTCCCGGATTGTTGCGTCCCTTACGCGGTTGGGTTATAATGGGAACCCCTTGATATTTCGCCTTGATTAAAGCTTGTCCAGCAATGCCCAACCTTGGTTTTACCATTTGCCACCTAGCCTTTTCTTTCCCTTGGGTTCTGCAGACTCAAAGGTCATCTTATTTTACCCCCTCGGGCCAGTGCTCCTCTGAGTGTTGGTCCACCTGTCAGCTACCGGTGGCCACCAGGGGCAACTCTGGGTTGGCCTACCCGTACCTAGGACAATCTGAGTGTGCCCTGAGAAAGAGATATGTGCAGCTCCTATCGGGATTTGTTGGCACATTCGGGCGGTGTTGCTGGTCTTGTTTTAACCTGTCGAAGTGTCTTGAGTTACCGAGATACCGAGTCTGATCGGAACTTCTTGGGA